>NW_009260774.1:3633561-3650734 GCF_000687185.1 Egretta garzetta
CTGCTGAAGTCATTGGCATAGCTTTTTATTGGAATTTCATCAAACCTTTAATTCTGTAGACTGTTTTGGACACTGAAGCTTTTCAGTATCAGACAAAAGGTACACAGGGGCCTTATAAAATTGAGTTGTTATTGATGAATAATACTGAAAGATTGCTTGTTAATTACCATCTGTTATTCAGTTAGTTGCAGCAGCCAATGGCATATTATTAATCCTGCTTTGAATGATTAAATCTAACGATGATTCTCTTCAAAGTCTCCTCTTTCATTGTACAATAAGCTCTATTTGCCATGTTTCACATGAGCTATTTTTTATCCTGTCTGAAGTACTGAAAGAAATTACTAGCTTAGTAATTACTTCAGAATAGGAAATTTCCAGTAAGTCACAGCATTTTATCTTCTGAAAATAAAAATGCAACACCTCTAATCCTTCGTTAGGATATAGCGGTTTATTCGTTCCATTGTTTTTCATTCTATCTTTTTTGAGGGAGAGGGGAAGTGATTTTTTTTCATTTACTCTCAAAAATAGAGAGGAGGATGAGCAGCACGTGACAGAACCATCTCTGCAGATAGATAACTGGGCCTGTACATAAAAATATATGAACCAAAAAAGGTGAAATGGATGTCTGCAAAGAAATCTGAAGTAGACTTAGTGAGGCACGGTGTGGGATGCTTGCCACTGCTTCATTTTTAACAGAAATTATTCTACAAAGGTCAACATTGTGAATAACGCTGTGCTATTAGCAGCAGAGAGAATCATGAGCAGAGGAGTTTACCCACTACTGGCTGATGGTGCTTGACAAGCCCTGTGGAAAGGGCAAGCTTCCTAAAGGTCTCTGAATGAAGAGATGGCTACTTCTGGAGTCAGAGAGGAGGTGTGCTTCCTGAGCCTCGTATGTGACAGAGGCAAGGACAGAGGAGTGGAGACGCTATGACTTGACTGAAAAGTGCTGGGGGTTCATGCATGGCAGGGTTTTAGGCAACAGGTCTTTGCTTTACTGATAGCATTTTGTTACTAATCACACAGCCATCGCTCCATGATACTAAGCAGACAGTGTTTACCCAAAATATTTTTTAATATATTTTTTCCCCTGGAATACTTTCTGAAATTTATTTTTCTGTACACCGGATCACTTGCTTACAGAAATGGAAAAGGTAGTTTTATCTCTGTCAATTTTAAGTTGAGAGATGTGAGGAGAGAATAAGGAGCCCAAGACTTTTCAAAGTCAAGCTGTCTACCACTGTTTGAGGCAGGAAAACTTGAGTTTCATACCATCATCTGGGGTTATGGGTAGGACAAACTGCTCCTTGAGGTAGGCTGAAATTATCCATGAAGTCTGTAGCAGAACGATAAGATTTTTGTCAAAAAGAATTAAGGTTTTGGGTTTTTTTTTTTTGTTAAAAAAAGGGGGGGGGCCTGTGGATATAACAAAAACCGCATTTGCTTGAAGGAATCAAACATCCCTGTTTGTAGCAAACATAGTGTACTCAAGACAGAAAATTAACAAATATCTACAGCGTTTTAATTTGTTGTTCCTTATTTTTCTGCTTTTTTGGCAGTTCACTGTAAAGGAAGGGGGACAGACTGATGTGAAGCGAGGTGAAAGAAGTGCCGTAATTGTTCTGCTCAGACTACACAGAACACGTGTGCCAATGCTTACAAAAAGTGCTCTTGTTTTGGGGAGAGAAGTCAGTTTTCTATGAACTTACATATGCAAAGGGAAGTTACCTGTGATTTGGATTTATTAAATTAAGTTTATACATTGTCTCTACTCCAGGTCGAGAACAGGTGGACACCATACCGTTGTTCTGCTTTTCCTGGTTATTCACAAGTCACTCATGTTTTTAAATACTGTTCATGAAGCCCTTTTCTGTGTACTTGCGTTGGGTTTGCGTGGCAAGGTTTTGGTAGCGGGGTGGGTGGAGGGCTACGGGGGGGCTTCTGTGAGAAGCTGCTGGAAGTTTCCCCCATGTCTGACTGAGCCAATGCCAGTTGGCTCTAAGTTGGAGCCGCTGCTGGCCAAGGCCAAGCCCATCAGCAATGGTGGTAGCACTTCTGGGGTAACATATTTAAGAAGGGGGAAAAAATACTGTGCAACAGCAACTGCACCTGGACAGAGGAGTGAGAATATGTGAGAGGAACAGCCCTGCAGACCCCAAGGTCAGTGCAGCAGGAGGGAAGGAGGTGCTCCAGATGCTGGAGCAGAGATTCCCCTGCAGCCCCTGGTGAAGACCATGGTGAGGCAGGCTGTCCCCCGGCAGCCCACGGAGGTCCATGGTGGAGCAGATATCCATCCACCTGCAGCCTGGGGAGGACACCATGCCAGAGCAGGTGGATGCCCAAAGGAAGCTAAGACCCCATGGGAAGAAAAAAAACATCCAGTGGATGCGAGGAGACAGGTAACAATACAACAGCCAAGGGCTATTGTGGAATGTGCCCACCTAAGCACAGTGAAGGAACTAAAATCCTTGCTGGGTATGCAGATATGACTGTGAGCCAATCACCTGACCCTCATAAATAGCGAGCAGCCCAGGAGCCCTTGGAGCTCTCCTGCACGGCAGCAGGCTGCACGCCAGGATCTCCCCTTGAGCAGGGACGCCTCTCAAGGTTACTCCTCAAGGCTGAGATTCCTTACCGCAACAGATTCTCGGTAAGTGGCTAACAGCATGCTAAACTCTGAAACCTTAGGTACGTGATATAAAGGATTGATCGCGCATATACAGTCCTTTAGACATAAACTGTTGACCAAGTCTGAGACTAAGACTGGATCTAGCCGCACCTGGATTCCTCTCCGAGGAAGGAGTTTAGAAAGCAAGGGGATCTTTTCCGAACCTCATGACTCAATGTGAGAGTCTCCCTGACATTTTTGTCTGACCCTGTCTTCTGTGCAGTAAATAACCAGGTGTACCTTGCCATCTACTTGCCAACTACTGTCACATTTACCCCTGAACTTTGTTAACTCCCTGTTTTACACTAATAAACTATTTTTTTTTGCCTCCCTCTCACTCCACCCATGACAAATTGGCATAGTCAGCAGGATGGCAAGTAGTATCCCCATTTATTTATGGAGGCATGGAGTGAATCCGAGTCCCAAGTTCTCAGAAGAATGGACTCGTGACAATGGGCATAACTGGGAAGCCTTTGAAGAGCTGCAAATGAAGAATGCGGTAGCCCTGGGCATTCCCAGAGCCCAGACTCAAGGTCAGCCTACTGGCATTATCTTGAGCCTTGACTGAAGCATTCCAGACACGAGATAAGGGTGAAAGGCAGGAGCATATTTCAACTCCTCTGGCACCAGTGCCCAGAAAGGAAGACAACCCTTCCCCCTTAGGGAGGAATTGCAGGACATGAAGTGAAAAAACCGAGTAGTGAAGTAGTGTCCGGAGGGCAACTGGGCCGGCCTGTCCGGAAAGCCGAGGCTTATCAGTGGGTAAGTCGTGATGGCCCATACATTTTAATTCCAGTCTGTCCTCAAGGACAGTTGGTAAAGTTTTTTAATAGACGTGGGAGCCCAAATTTCGCTATTAACCAACAAGATGCCGAGAAGCTGGGTGTGCGATCCAGATGGGGCAGAGTTAAGATGAGTGGGGTGAAGGGTGGGAGCCTTGTGTGCCAAATTGCCGAGGGCAGCTGCCAGCTCCCGGGCGAGAAGCGGGTGGTGGCTGCTTGCTTTGCACTTAAAAGATCATCATAAAAATATTTTCGGTGATTTAGGGCCTTTGGCTCCAACACCCACCAAAAACACCCCAGCAAAAATCGGGGGGCGGGGGGTGTCCTCCGGTGTGGGCCCTGCGCGCAGCCCCTGCCCTCCCCGAGTCCAAAATTTCTCACCTACCGCAATAACCCATTTCTGCTGTGGCACGAAATGGAATTTCGGAAGTTATAGGTGAATCTGGAGAAATGACAAATTCTCTCCAGAGTCCACTCCCCATACAAGCCACCAGTCTGGCCAGTTCGGGAGGTGGCGTTGAACGATTGCTTATCGGCGCCTGAATGCCGATACCGCCCCGCCACCGGCTGCTGTGCCAAACGCTGCAAACCCAACAGCACTTTGCAAGCAGCTGCGCACCCCTGGATGGCAGCGCTCGATGTAAAGGATATGTTCTTTATGGTTCCCTTAAAGGAGGAGGATAAAGAGAAGTTTGCTTTCACTTGGAAGGGGATACAAGACACCTTTAACAGACTCCCCCAGGGGTATGAACATTCACCCACAATTGCTCATGCCGTGCTTGCTGAGCTTTTACAGACTCCCCCCAAACCCGTACCAATCTATAGCTGATATCCCGACTGGAGGGACTTCCCCCGAGAAGGTGGGGGAAGCGGCAGCAGCAGCGGGGCAAGAACTAAATAAACGCAAAAATTGCGATCCCATCCGGAAAATGTCAGGGACCAAGTAAAGAAGTAAAATTTTTAGGTACTTGGTGGATAGCAGGCAGTGCAGTGATTCCTCCAGACACCCTTAAGAAACACCGAAGAGCTGCAAATGCCCCAATCAGGAAAGAGTTACAGCAATTAATGGGAACTTTAGGATATTGGAGGAAGCATGTACCTGGATTTTCTGTCATTTCCCGCCCATTACGCTCCTTACAGAAAGGCAAACCGCGGGAGTGGGAATTAGAACATACAGGGGCGGTCAAGGCTCAGACTGAAGAGTCAAAACCCTATCAGTCACTGGGACCAGTACACCCCCGCGACCCTATTATAGCCGAATGGGGTTTCGCCGAACACCCTGCTGACTGCAACCAGTTTCAGATTGGTCCTAATGGCCCGAAACGACCCTTATTGTTCAGCTCAAGCGCCTTTAAAGAGTTAGACCAGAGATACCCTGAATGGGAAAAAAGACGACTTTTTTTTTTTTTTCTTTAGTCCGAGCTGTGAATCAGGTGGAGAAAATACATCAGGGGCAGCCTGTACAGACTAGAGGACCATTTAATTTACTAGAAGCAATCCTAAAAGGGACTGCTCCCCCGGAGGGAATTGCACAAAAGCCCACTACAGAAGATGGTGTGCCTACCTGACAGGAGCTGCAGAACACATGCAATTAACTAAAGGGCACACCAAAGTTCCCAAATTACAGATTCTCTCACTCCATCTGCAACACATTGGTGCAGCCCATGGTGGGGCAGCCTGTGCCCCAGCAGCCCGTGGAGGCCCACAGGGGAGCAGATCTCGACCTGCAGCCCGGGGAGGACGCCACGCCGGAGCAGGGGGATGCCCCCAAAAGGAGACTGTGATCCTGTGGGAAACCCACGCTGGAGCAGGCTCCTGGCAGGACCTCTGGACCCATGGAGGGAGAAGCCCAGGCTGGGGCAGGTTTGCTGGCAGGGCTGGTGACCCTGTGAGGGACCCAGGCTGGAGCAGTTCGTAGAGGTCTGTCCACCGTGGGAGGGACCCCAGACTGGAGCAGGGGCAGAGCGCGAGGAGTCCTCCCCCTGAGGATGAAGGAGCGGCAGAGACAGCGTGTGATGGACTGACCCCAGCCCCCATTCCCTGTCCCCCTGTGCTGCTTGAGGGCAGAGGTAAAGAAAATTGGGAGTGAAGTTGAGCCTGGGAAGAAGGGGGGGGGAGGGGAGGTGTTTCAGGATTTGGTTTTATTTCCCATTACCCTACTCTTATTTGACTGGTTATACTAATTATACTAATTTCCCCAGTTTGAGTCTGTTTTGCCCGTGATGGTAAGTGCTGAGTGATCTCTCCCTGCCCTTATCTCAACCCACAAGCCTTTCGTTATATTTTCTCTCCCCTGTCCATCTAAGGAGGGGAGTGATAGAGTGGCTCTGGTGGGCACCTGGTGTCCAGCCAGGGTCAACCCACCACAGTACTGTATGGGATATATTCAAAGTGCCTCTCCTAGTCAAGTCTTTGCAACTAGCCTTAAAATTTCTCACTTCAATAATGGAACCAGGAGAACATCAAGTAATTCAGTGCTGTGGGAAGCCCAGGGGGTTATCTTCATTGCAGTCATTTTAACAGGTATATGTTGCCTCTTGCATAGTCGTCTCTGTTTTTTTGAAGAATGGTTCATCCTGGTGATAATAAACAGTTATAAAGTGAATACTGTTTGTGTAGTTAGACGTAAATCATGAGAAAAAACCCAATTTTTTGAACAAACTTTAAGGAAGTAATTTTTTCTATTTCCCCTTCTGGTTATTGTAAGTTGGGAGGAAGAAATTTAACCCTGTTGAGGCTCGTTGTTTTACCTGATGCCCTCAGCTACATGATTTGGGACTTCTGACATCACGCTTTCCACTTGCCAGGAAACCTTGTCATCTCCCGCTACTTACACATATTAGCAATCAACAAGACTAGAGATGAAAGTCCAGATAGTAAGGCTTGGCTCAGTTAAATTTATGACAATGCTCTGATTTCCATTTTGAGGAAACATCAATGTGTTATACCTGGCTCTGGCCTGCTGTATGTGGTTAGAAGGGTTGTTTGCTTTAAAAAAGGACCCATACACAACTGCGCTGTGTTTATAGTTGATTTGAGTGATGGAAAAAATATGAAGAAGGTCTCATACAGCAGAAACTTCTCTTTTTTGTTCTTGCCCAGTGCCTTTCATCCTTCTTACAGCTCTGATCAAACCATAAACGTCACTATGTATATCTATGCTGTATTGTTCTTCATACTACAACCAGGCCAGAGGATGGCGAAGTTCCCTCATTGCAGCCATGGCTAATGCATTTCATTTGGTGTTGCCTTCTGCGTTGGCAAATTATTTGTGGGAGAAGGGGCAGAATGGTTCAGAGGATTGCTAAAGAACTAGTGAGCCTCTATAGTGCTGATATAAGCCACTTCCAATTAATAGTTACCAAATGTAATTAACATCCATGCTGTTTTTAACCCGTATGGAAGGCAGTTGAATTTCTTTGGTCTGCGAGAGGCTGCCAGCAAATAGTTACAGTTCAGGGATTTCAATGGGTGAGGACTTACCTCTTGCACAATGGGTGGACCCTCCAGTGCAAGTTTCAGGTCAATTTTTTGGGAAATCAAATCAATGTCTGATGCTGTGTTTTGTGGTGAGAATGCTGGCAGGTAGCTCAGTCTACCACCTTACACTGTCTCCAAGATGCACGTGAAGAGGAAGATGCAGATACATTTTCCTGATGAGGTCTAAAAGTGGTACGCTTGGGGAAACATTCAGAATCAATTTAATCTTAGCTATCACTTTTAAATGGCTTTTGCTATTTCCTCTCTCATCATGGTGTTGCTCTGGTGTTGTGACTGGGTGGGAGTGGGAGTGCATGGGCAGCTCCCAGGATCTTTGATACACCCAAGGTATAAGGAGGTCTTAGTGGAAGGTGCTAAGTCATTATGATTACAGAAATTTTAAGAGTTTCTTTCCAGCTGTCCTTGTCCCAGGCAGTACTTTATTCACAGCATATTTAATTTTTCTGGTTTTGAGGATGATATAACCATGCTCAATACTCTTAAACACACTAGTGAGGTCTCCGGGCGGGATCTTCGAATTAAGTCACTTTCTTATTCTGGTTACACTAAAATTTCATTTACAAGGTGTATCTATAAAATCTGCTGGCATAAGCTTTTCGTCCCCCTTGGCATTGTGCATCACACTAATATTCTGTAATATAGATGCACGTGCAGTGTCCTCGCAGGAAACTGTAAGAGTGTTTCAGAGAGCCAGTCCTTTGCTGAAGGTTATTCCACATGTAAGTGTCCTTGTTGATCCACCTGCAGACACAATGTGCCCTAACCTCACAAGGGAACAGGTAGGGCAGTAGAGAACATGATCAGGTTACCAGGGCCCTGGAGTAGCTTTATAATGTGCTATTTACTATTCCACACCTCTGTCTCTGTTACAGGTCTGCAAAAAAAAGAGATTTTGCTGCCTCTGAATGTTGTGAGAGAACACACTTGACAAGAAGAGGGAGAAAGATTGACAGTTAAGAAAAAATATGAGTTGAAGGACGCACAATTATTTCTGCTGTGAGTCCTAAAAGTCGATTTATGAGCCTTAGTGGCATACAAGCCATTCAAGTTTCGCACTGATTCTCTAGAAAAATATTGTATTATGAAACTGGAATTCATAAATATTCACAAAAGCACATAAAAAAAAGAAACATCGAGCAGAAATTTAACTTCTAACTTTTCTAAATACTTGTCATGCTTTTAAATGCACCCATGCAATTTATGAGTTACATGACCATTCTTTTCTCCTTCAGGTGAAATGGTTACCAAATTATTCATGGTGGACTTTTCGATACACTGTTCAAACAACAAACTGAAACCACCTAAATCAACGAAACAGGAGAGGTAAAAGCAGTATTTCTCTCTCCCATGCTTTTGAAAGTGTTGGTAAGTAGCACATGCTGCAGATTGACTCTATCTCAGTTTTTCCTCTGCAGTTCTTCAAATTGTATGCAATGCTGATCAAAGGAGCCGTCAGTGCAATGCCTCCCTGCATGGAGGTGAGGGGCATACTGAGCATACATCAACACAAGAATCCAAAATGAAATGCTAAATAAATGGTCTCTTGGTGCACCAGACAGCAGCTAGCAGAGCTAAGTTATGGAATGAGAGCTTTGAACGGTTAGTTCTAAATCACAAGAAAAAAGCCTTGGTTTGTTCCATAATTCAAAATTCATCCTTCAAGAAATTAATCTGTAAAACAAATCTTTTTACTGAGCCTAAACATGCAGGCACTTAGAACATACAGGACTCTCCTTAGGTAACCTGTCAAGTTTATTTGTCTCTCCAGACAGATTGCCAACCTATTTTCTCCATGCTCACATACCAAAGGCAATCTAATAGAAATAAGTGAAGCATGAAGTAGAAAAGAGTGTGTACATGAAGCCTGGGACTCCCTCTCAAATAAGAGAGGGCAGGTTTTTAATTGTTATTTGATAGAGTTTAAGTTGCCCCTTTCTTACAGGTGCATTATCATTATTCCCAGGCTCAAAAATCGAGAGTCACGAATGTTCCATTATTGCTGCATCTGCTTCATCTTTTATATGGCGCGTGTACCTCAGAAGACAAAGACCAGGTTTCAGAAGGATGAAAATTTCTTTGTGATTATTTCATGAAACAGCATGAAAACCAGGGACAGAGGGGAGCCATTTGCTGATGCCCCGCTATCCTGTGTGAGCTATACAAGAGCATTCATGAAAATTATCCCCTGGCAATAGCCGGTGGAAGCGCTAGTTTCCACTTAAAAGAAAAAAGGCAGGTTATTAAAACATCAAAAAACAAAATAGGTGTGAGTCCTCATTCTCCCTCCACTCCCACACAAGTCTTGTTATCTCCACTGGGGACCTCAGGGGTCAGTGCTTCTCTGCTTTCAGGGTCCGAATCTGCACATAAAAGCAGTATCAAACTGAATAAGGGGGAAGGGAAGAAGGAGAGCTCTTTTGTTTTAAGAAAATTGTGGCAGCAGTGAATCAGCAGGATGCCAATAGTAAGTAAAATATCCATTCCAACAGCTCTTTGGTTGCCCATCTTCTTCCTCTCTAAGCTATTGTTATCTACAGAGACTAACTCATAGGCGTTCCTATCATTCTCAGTAGGGTTAACTAGGATCAGATCATGAGTAAAGATTCCCTTTTAAAACTTGCTCCTTTCATTACAATGCTCTGCAATAATTTTTCTAGCTTCTGTTCACAGACTGAAACCTTCCCATCCCTTTGCTGCCTAGCACTGAAGAAACTCAAATAAATCTCCTTGGTGTGCTCTGTGCTTGCAGTCACTTACCTCCAATAAGTCCCTACCATTTACACTCTCCCTAAGGGTTACCTGTCTTCCAGGTGACAGCCATACCTAAAACTCCATCCCTAAGTCAGCTTTTGCTTCTTTTTTTTTGTTTTTTTTTGACCCCTGTGATTTTTGCAGCACGTAGTTGGTGAGTGTGACCTTTTTATGCTCTCCCAGTGTACACGATGAGTGTACAGGTAGGGACTATCTTGGATCACAGCTAGCTGACACCCTGGGCATCTCCTCTGGGCAGATCACCTCAAGGGTGCCGAGCTGCTTAAGACTGAGGCATCCAGTACCAGGCTCAGCAGACCCTGAATTCTCCCTTTACCTGGAAGAAAACTGTTACTGAACCAGAGCGGTAAAGGCGGCTGCCTTTTAGGAAGGGTTGCCTCACTACCACTCTGCCTTTTTTTTATTAGCGAAGCTTTCCCCCGCAGTGATTGCGGCCACAAGTGGTGTCACACAGAGCAGCTGTCGGGGGAGCTCGCTGCTCCCATGGGATGCTGCTCTCATCTTTGTGTGCTGCCAGCACCGGCTAGGAGGGGCCTTCCTTTAGCCACACCTCAGTGCTGTGGGTGCTGAATGAAGGTGGCGATCATAAATTCATCCGATTCCTTGTTGCAGCTGCAGTGAACAGATACCATGACCTCTCCGTAAGGTGGGTCCCTTAAGAATCAAGATCTTAATGCTTCCCATTCCGCTGGAATGGAACAGGGATGCAATAGGGATATTCATGGTGTTTAAGGCTCTGGAGTTTAAGCCCATCCTATGGGGGGTGAACTCTGCTTTTAGTCGCGCTTATCGGTCAACCCAGGTGTGCTGGGCTAGGTAGCCAAGGTCTGGCTGCATTGAACTCTTGGCTTGAGCTATGTTAATTAATTCTGCTGCTCTTAAGTCACCGAGTAAGGATTTCTCTCAGAGTACCACATCTCAAAACTATGCAGTTTCTAACCCAAGCAAGGAAAATGTCCACTGAAGCATCTGAGCGGGGACTTGCTGGTCCAGTGCCTTCCTCCAGTGCATCAATAGATGGCAGCAGGCAGTTCCTCCAGGAGCAGCCTCCAAAGCAGCAGCAGCAGCAGGTGATGATCTTCCCTTATGCTTGCAATGGTTTGAGGTTTAAATCTGCCTGCAGACACTTCTTAGGATGCTGTCCCCTTTAAAAGCAAAATGTGTTAGTTTTCAGGTAGGGTGTATGTTGTTATTGTAGTATCATAGAAGCAGTAAATAAGTATTGGCCTCTAACACAATAGTATTGTAAGAAGATTAAATATTTGGAACCTAACAGATTTTGTGCTACATTCAGCTGGTTTCTTGGCAGTCTTGAGTGTTCACAAATCCCACTTCTTTCATTCCTTCTTGGGTTGGATAATTTTGCAACAGTCTGGCAAGGTGATATACTTTTCTGAGAAGAGAAAAGGACAGGTAGATTCAGTGTATTTAAAAAGACAGGGAAAAAAACATGCCTTAAAGAAAGGCCAGTATGCTTCATGGGCTTACACACTGCCTTTCATTCTGAACATTTCAACTGTGAGTTTTACACAGAGGTTGTTTGTTAAACTCTGTCGGTCTGTGTTCAGCTGTGAGCAATAGCCATGGGTTGTGTTAAAAATGAAGCTCAAATTCCACACTGGAGAATATAAACCCAGATCAAGTGTTTGGCCAAATCAATGCCCTACTCACTTTAAAAACAAAACAAAACAAAACAAAGGGATGGGGGGAACTTTTGGTATGTCCAACCCTCCTAATGACATAGCGTAGAGCTGATACTGCTCATCGACTGGAACATGCAGTAGCTGGAATTTTACTGTGGGTCCAAGCCAGAGCTGGCAAAACCCTCTTTTGCCTACGGAAGCTATTGGGGTTGTTCTGTAAGGCACTGTGTCCATAGTTTGAAGGTATAGCTTTGTTTAGTCCTCCCTAATGAACAGTTGCATTGCACTTCAGAGTGGTTGTGTTGAAAATTACCTGTAATGACCAGAGTGACGGAAGAGAGCATCGCTATAATGTAAGTTTTAATGTTCCATCTAGTGGATAGAATGGACCCCCTCTGGTTGTTTTATCCTGATGTGAGACTAAAAGGCTACTGTAAGGTTGCAAGCTTATGGTTAATGACCAAGCTTCTGCCTTGCAAATAGTATTAGCAAACCCTTTATCAAGAAGACACGGTGTCTCTGTGAGCTGGCTCCACAGTCACAGGCATCAATTCATCATACTCATTTACTGAGAAAACAGCAAATTTCAGTCTGCAGTGTAACATAATGCTTTGCTTCCCAGACTTCTGCAGTCTCCAGAGTTGAAAACAAAAGAAATTTAAAGCCAGGTTTTCATGTGAAATGATGTAAACATAAAATTCAATTAAAGTCAAGGTGAGCTGTCTCCCAAATTGCTGATCTCAACCTTTCAAAAAAGACCTTGAGGTGATGTTCTCAGTATGAGCACATAGGGTTGTGAGTCAGGAAGCACTGGGTGAAGAAATACAACTGAAATCCGTGGCAGCCCCCCCTGCCTGGAGGACTGTATTCCTTCTGGGGGTATGAAGGTGCTTGGCCCTCTCTTATGTCTCTGCCTTCACAGCATACGGCATTTTTATTTTGATACGTTAGCTGTATGACAATGTTTGGGGAAAGAAATACGACAGCTTGTTAATGTTTCAGGGCTGCTGTGGGCCTAGAGGATTTTCAGACTTGGTCTCACTCTGAATATTTGTGCATGGTTTGAGTTCATACATTAAGAAAATGTACAACCTAAAGAGAGAGAGGTGGGAAAAAGGTGTTAGATGAAAATATAAAGGCGTAGAAACCAAGTTAGTTTTATTTAGGAGCTCCAGGGAGGCATTAATGTGAGAAAGATTATCACTTTTCAAATATCCTCTTAAAAATTATAATCTAAGCAGCCATGTTTTTACTTTGATATCACTTTTTTGTTATTATTTTCTAGATTGATAAAACCAGGATGAATTCCAGTATCTATTGAACATGAACATGCTGCCTTGCCATCTCTCCTTTCTTGTAGGACATTTTCAGCAGCACGATAATCGAGGCAGAATTGCTCTGTATGCCAATAGTCTGAGCTTTGACATGTGATTACTGTCTATATAAGCATTAACATACTATTCTAATTTTTTCCCATTTGAAACAGGACCTAAATAGCAGAACAAACCCAGCTGCAGATACCAGCCATCAATATCTTTTCATTCTACATTTCACAAATATGGCAGAGCTGCTGTGTTTGTAGTTTTCCACACAGCTGAAAAAGTCAGCACTGAATTACTCACCAGCCTTTGCAAGTCTTTTATATGTGCTGGCTTCTGTGAGCTGTAGAGCACCAGCATTCACACTCTAGAAGACTAAATCACTTCCTTCCTCTATCCTGATATATATCAGGCTGCCTGTGTCTTTATGGTTCCTGGGTGATAAGCTACCAGCTTTACATCCTCTGCTGATTGTTCTGGAATTCCTTCACAAATAAGTCGAGGAAGCTAAAAAGATGTGCAAACAGAGAGTGAGAAATGTCTGTGATAAATAAACCTGAATCCTTGTCACAAACAAGTGCTCTTCAGCTACATCAACACTCGAAACCTGCTGGTTTGTTCTGCAAGGCCTGCGGTACTCTCCACCTGGCAGCTGGAATAGAAAGGGGGAGATGAGATGTATTTGCCAGGGCTTTTGGTTAAAGGAAAGTTGCGCTGGAAAAGGCCCAAGGTCATTTCTGGGGGTGCAGTTTGATGCTGCAGTTAACTTGATTTAACAACTAATTGCCCCTGAAAGAGGCATCCCTGTGGCTCTTCCTGCGCTCAGTGTGTGCTCACGCCACTTTCCTGGCGCTGGTGCTCCCCTGGCTGCGCGGAGACAGTCCGGGGAGCCGAGAGCTACTGCCAAGTGGAAAGCGTAAGGAAGAAAGGGAAAGTGGGATCATGCCTTTTAGCAATGACTAGCTCTCGTCTTTGCTTAGCTGTGTTATTAACAGCACCCTCGGGGCCTGGAAGAACATGCTGACCCTTGTAAATCCAGCAGTTTGCATGGCAGAGACTTCTGGGGTGCAGGGTGTTGCTGGATGTGGAGAGGATGGATTTTACTCTCCGATTCCAGGCTTACACTGGTGACATTTCTCTCATGTGGAGCTAGCAGAATTCGGTTATCCATGTGGACTGAGTAGCCTAGGCTTGTATGCCCCGTAATGCTCGTTTTGACGGGAGGTTCACACCAGTCCAGCTAACAGTGCTGTTTTACCCGCTGTGCCTGAGCAGGCGCGGGAGGAACAGAGTGGAAATTGCTGCAGTTTGTTCTGAGCTTGCTTTGATTTGGTGTTGGCCACTGAAGAATTAGCTTAAATCTAACTGCAGTAAGGTACTTTTATTGCAACACCAGCTCAAAATGTGTGTCCCAGACTCCAGAGGGATTAGATCCATCGTCAACCCAGGCCAACAGCACTTCACTCAGCATTGAAGGGCAAGGCTAAGCAGGAACACCCTCGGCTTTTGAGGCAGTCCTGAAAGGTGTGCTAGGCTCATGAGGCCATGGCTCTGTGGATCTCAAGGGATTTTCTGAAGGACCCATGGAGGGACTGTTGGTTGGTTTGCTGGAGTGCACCAAGATCAGCTTTGGTTGCCTGAATGAACATGTCTGGTGCTATCTGCAATGCTCTAGAGTAACCTGGACCTCCAGGTTGGGTTTTTTTGTCAGGCCCTTCTTAGATATGCCAAGGCATCTCAAATGCATGAGATGATGTCTCCTTTTGGACAGCTGTGACTGCTCTGTGACTGACCTGGCTGAAAGGTTTAGCTCCAGGAGGAGGTGTACAGCTGAGAATCACTGTCAGAGCGGTGACCCTAAATCTGACCTTGCTCATGGATGCTTCAACAGACAGGTAAAGCAGTGGCTAGAGGAGGAACAAATTTGGTCAGACGGACCTCCCATGGGTCATGGAGATGAGGGAGCAGCCAAGAGGCCACTCTGTCATTGCACATGCTGGCACAACTGCCTGCATAAATTGGACTTCAGGCTCCTGATACATCCTGGTGTTTTGCCCCAGGAATTCAAGGGGTGGTTCAGTATCACTAGCCCCTTGGGAAGATGGGTGTCTTGGTTGGAGAACAGAAATATCCCACTGGGTGTGTGCGCCACTGCCTTTCCACGTGGAAACTGATTCAGTCCCTCCCAGAGCTCTCAAAATAGCATATGGAAATGTGTTCTTTCTTTCACATTCATTTTGTTCTGCCTTACACCTGTTAGACTTCACATTTTCCACAAAAAGAAGCAGCCATTGCCTTTTTTCAGAAAACAACTTTTTTTTTTTTTTTTCCAGAGCCAGCTGAACAGCTTGTGCTCCTGATCAATTTTAAAAAAGCTGTTCACCTAAAACCACAGATAAGTGAATCATATTCAACGAGGTCATCTATTCCCAGCTAAATAAATGACTTTTCTTCCAGGGTAATATAATCTTCTGTTTCACAGAGATTAAATTACTGGGTTTAAAAAAACAGAAGTCTTAACCTTTTACAATATCAAAAGTTTGGGAATTTGCTTTTAACAGTCTTGCTAGCAGAGCAGTCTACCAAAGCAAAACAAGAAGTGCTTCTTCCTGGACATCTTCAGAAAACATGTGAACTGTTCCAGTATTCTGTTAGATAAAGATTTGTGCTGGTTTTGTTTTTTTTTTTTCCTCTACTGTCCCTAAACTGATCTATTTACTGCCGTTACTGCTACAGCTACAAATGGCTTATGACTTCAAAAAGTCAATTAGGAGACTGGCTTTGAATCTCTCGTCTACCTAACTCCTGTCTGTGGCTGGTGTGTTGCCAAGGGAGCTGCATTGTTTCCTAGTGCAGCAAATGAATAAAGTTAAATTTATATCTTGCTATGTGCTAGAGAAATAGAGATGTAGTTATGTATGCATTACCTTGAATCTAAATCATATAGAGATTCCCCACCTCCTCTGTCTGCTACAAGGCATGCATGAAAATGTCCCCCTGGAATAGAAATAAAACGGTAAAACTCCATGTCTGTAGCTAGAGATGAGTGAGATGCAGACTTCAGAAGTGGATCCAGATTTCAAATACCACCCAAATCTGCGTGTGAGATCAAAGGTTTTGGTTCTGACCCAACTCTAAATCACCATAACAGCCTGGATAAAATTCTGAATCCATAAATCTCCACCGTTTTATACATCCATTTAACCATATGGAGCTCCCTTCTCAAGCTGGAGCCATGCAAAGAAGGGGAGGATGCCTGGCTGGGCGTTGCAAGACATAGGTACGACTCCCCAAATCAGCTGCAGAGCTGTCTTGTGGCCTTGGCTAAACAGCTTCATCCTCACCAGCATTTCACAAGCCACGGTGCCCAAAGGGGCATCAGGTGCTGGGAAAGGCACAGCCACGCCGTGGCACTCTCGGGCATGGGGACACAGGGTTCAGCCCTCAAGTTGGAGGTGCCCTGCAGCAAGAGGCCTCCTGCCATGCACCAGCAGGCTCTGCAGTGTACCCGGGGCTGATTCTGTGCACAGCATGCGCAGGAGGAGTAAGGGGAATACCGAGTTCCCCCCTTTTTAACACAGCTTCTTGTCCTCCTCCCTAATTAAGGCTGCCTTCACACTCTTGAAGGCAAGAAGAACAACAACCCACTGTCTTGATATCGCTTCTGTCAGTGGGATAAATGTTTCTTCCACTTCACAAAGTTGGTAGGTGGGGGGAAAAATATTCTATAAACTTTGGGGCACTGAGATCTAGCACTTATGAAGACACCAATTGACCGGCAGTGGGGAAATGACCAAGCTACCTTGTCGATTTAGTCAAAGCCATCAGGTGATAATGTGTTTGTTTTGGTGTTTTTTCCTAAGCAAAATTTTGCTTTGAATTAAACCTCCTTTCAGCCTTATTGAAATATTTATGTTTGTTTTCCAGCTTTTATTTGCGGCAAAATGTTTTGTCCCAAACAAGTCGTGTTTCTAGTACAACAGGCAAACCAAGAAACGGCTCTAAGCACAGCTCTTTTAAACGATATTTGCTTTCTCTTTTACTGTATTTACACTTGCCTTTTTGGTGAGCACAGGAGTTGAATCAAAGTACCAGCTAACCTTAAGGTCAGACACGGGTATCAGGCTTGGGTTTAGTCAAGTCACCCAACTCACTGTGACCTATTATGTTACATCCCCATATGTTACCTCCGTCTGAAGCACCATGCATATATTTAGCCCTCTGAAGATGTCCTAAAATTAATGGATGAGGTATAAAAACGTGATGAGAAGTGCTTGTACCTCCCTCAGTGAGAAAAGGACCTTATGTGTCACTGTGTAATATGTCATTAGGCTTGACGGAAAATTATCCCTCTCAGTCATCAATAAACATGACTTAGCTCAAATTTAGTATAGCTCTTGTGATTTTTGTTGTTAGGGCAATGGAGGGGATGGGGCAGGATGGCAGGAGAAAAGTTCTCTCCTTCTTTAGGCACTGTTGATACCCCCC
>NW_009260774.1:3650783-3659231 GCF_000687185.1 Egretta garzetta
CCCCCCCCCGCCCCGCACACTGTTCTTCCCTTTACAGAGGGAATTACTAAAGCTAGGAAGAGGACAAAAACATTCCTTGTCTACATTTAGGGAAAAAACCTGCATTAGTGTTTTTAAGGTCGAGACATGAAGCGAAGGAAAGCATTACTTTCAGCATACAACTCTAAATGGGAATGTTATTTCGAAAGCATCACATTTTAAAGAGCACTGTTCCACTTCAACCTCCTAAAGCTGTTTCCCATTTTCTGAGTAGAAAAAGAAGCTAAAGGAAAGGGGCGGGGGGTGTTTAGGATGAGAATTAGAACAAAAATTTGGAAGGCCAGAAAACTTCCAGATGCTTTTACAAAAATAAAATAGAGACAACCTTTTGAAATGTTTCTGAGGAA
The DNA here is from genome assembly GCF_000687185.1 of Egretta garzetta. Lineage (NCBI taxonomy): Eukaryota > Metazoa > Chordata > Aves > Pelecaniformes > Ardeidae > Egretta > Egretta garzetta. The sequence goes on from NW_009260774.1 coordinate 3,651,170, forward strand.
TTAGTGCTGGCTCCCGGATGCTTCCAGTTTGACAGAGACACTATTTTATCGCTTCAGTCCCGTGCAGAGAAAATCTGAGCTCATGAGCACTGCGTGGAGATGCCATATGGGAAGCTTTGTAAGCCTCTGGCAAATATCTGTATCAAACATGTACTTGTGTAGTGCCTTCTGCATGCAAAGCACAAAATGGCAATGAACGGAACCTCCCAGCACCAGCGGGAGGCAACAAATTACCTTCTCCACTTACAGATGGCAAAATTGGACCCACCTGTGCTCCTTGTAGCCTCATCTCTGAGGATATAGAGTAAAATGTTGCTGCTCTAAGCCAACATTTTGCGTCTGTAGTTAACAAGAGAGGGCTTGGTGAGAGGGGTGATAAGCCCAGCACCTGGCTGGGAGGAATACGATCTAGATCAGGCTCCCAGGCCACCCTTCTGCCTAGGACTGTCACCCCACAGCTGCAAAGATACAGGTGCTGGTATTGTATTTATTTGGTAATTCAAGCCTGTATACATTTTAAAACATCTGTGAGAAATAAAAATGTAAATCGGCTCTGACTGTGTAGCAGCATCACAGCATCCTTCAGTGCATGGGGGATCCGCTCCTCCTCCCAGCACCTCTTATCATCACACTGACTTGCCACGTTAATAAGCTTTATCTTGGTGGACCATAGACCTGTCACGGCTCAGAGCGAGGAAGCTGGTCTTCAAGGACCAGTGAGCCAGACAATACCCTTTATGGCATTCACCCAGGGAAGGCCCACGCTGCCGAGCAGAAATGTAAATCAGTTCCTCCCAGGCAGACTGTGAAACAGGGTGACTGTTTTCAGGTCCATCCATAATGAAAATGAAAAATGGGAGCATCAGTCTTTCCCCCTTTCACATCTATCTTTCGCACTCAATATTCTCCCTGAGCCTGGAATATCGGCACACCTTTATTGAGCATTAAGATATATCGTACACACCATTAATTCAGCTTCATAATACCATTACCAAACAAACAATTACACCTATCTAAACTCAGCTTCGTAGCAGGTAATTATGGGGAAGCAGCCTTCATTCACCCTATAGATTTATTCTGCTCCAAACTATCCTACCTTCTAATTATTCAGGTGCCATGTAGAGTGCTATGAATTCTTCCCCATGCGCAGCAATTTTTAAGTAAGTAAGTGTTACATTTTTCCCAGCCATCTTTACAGAGAGGTAGTTGAGGTACTGCAAGTATTCCTTCTACAGACTCATTAATAACACCCGTCTCCCTCTCAGACACCATTAATAAATGCTGAATTTAGCAGCCATGTGCACAAGCAAGGAAATCTAACTGCAGGATTGTTTATTGCCTGGAGCATCCACCGATAGCAATAGAAGGGATACAGTCTTTACGGAGATCCTACATGCAAGCTAGATTATACATCCATAGCTTAATTTAGTTCCCTTATGCCTAGGCATTATGATACATTTGCTAATTACATGATCACATACGGTGTTTTCCCCATTTAACTCCTGCTTCAGTTGGTACATAGGATGCTCTGTGACGGGCAGCTGTTCAGCAGTCTTCTTCTAGCTCTCCCATGGAGGGGTCCTGCATCGCTCCGACTAAGCATCATGCTGCGTGAAATGGAGCTAATCGCTTCTTCCTCGTGTGCTTTTCTGAAGCACGCGTCACAAATATCAGCAAAGTTACCTTTAGAGCTCCCCCATGACAAAGGGGGATGACAAAAGCCCATTTCAGAGGCATGGCTGAAGCTCGTGTAGGTCTTGGGTCTGCTGCAATATATGCCTGAATTTGCCCCCCAGCTGTGCCAGAAGTTATTCAGCCTCACCTCAGCAATCGAGTCTGAGAAACGAAAGGTGGATTCTTGTTTTACAAAGTGAGTGCATGAAGCCTTCTTCAGAAAAGCTCTGAAATGCAGGGAGCTCTTAACAGCCGTCCCTGGACGGGCTCCAGGCTGTAACTCATCGCTTCCTCTGGCTCCCAGTATAGATCCTCTTCCCAGAGGAAAGCCAAAGCAAAGCTGGCAGGTTTTGAGTGGGTTTGTGTGACATCCGTCGTATGCAGGGAAATGGATAGCCCCACGTGCCATCAGCCAGAAGAGACACCTAGGTTGGGAAGGGGAAACCAGTCCCTCTAATTAATCTAGTAACACAGTGATGAAGACTGATAAGAGAACTAAGCAACCATAGCTCTGCCTACTCTGCCTGGAGTACATCTGAGGACCAAAGTCCTCCTGGCTGTCCTAGCAAGCCCAAGTGCCTGTATAAGACCAGCTTGTGCCTCAGCTGTGGGGAAGGGAGAGTGTTTCTGTCGAGGCTGTTCCTATCAGCCCAATGTTACTGATGTTAATTAAATTCTTTGGCATGTACACCGGCCTGCAAGCCAGAGCTGGCCCAGACTTTATGGCTGTAATGTTACATTAATGACTTCAGATGGCAGGTCATGTCATTAATTTCAGCAAGGTTGTGTGGGTTGCAGCCGTAGGTAGAAGTGATCCTTCCTCCTTCTGTAACCATAGAGGAACGGTGCAGGAACATCGCACAAGGGACAATCAATAGACTGAGACAAATTAAAGCTGGCAAAAGGTATGGTTGTTGACAGAATAGTATTTGTGGTAGGAAATCTATGAGTTTCAAACAATCCTGACTTTCAAAGTGTATTTGTTACTGGATTTTCCATGCTTTCCACCTCCAATGAGAAGCTTTGTCTATACCAGGCAAGATATACAAATACTATGTGAGATGAAAACATTTACTACAGACATTTTTAATTGGGTGAAAGAGTCTGAGAACAGCGGAAATGTCTTTCTACATAATGATCTGTGGAAGTCAGCGCCATAGGAAGTCATGAAAGACACGAACATTCAGGTTACAGAGAGCAAGTATTTATACTAATAAGCAGGATAAATAAATTTAGAACTGTAAACACCTTAAAAAATTAGTGTTGGTGAAGAAAAGCCTGCAACTGTATACTTCCAGGTTGCTTAATTAGGAGTCTGGAAAAGCTGTCGCATAATTATTTTGTGGAATTTCATGTACCTTTTGAAGTGCCTGCTGATTCAAACTTGGCAGCCTGACCCACTGAGGAAAAATCTTTATCTCAGCCTGAGTAGGATCCGTCTCCCTTTGTATTAGACCTATGTAAAATCCCCTTCATTCTCAGTATAACGCAGCAATTTATAATACCAACACTGACTGGCAGTGCAAGAACTGACACCACAGGACATAGTAGTAGCTGTGGCTTTTCTTCCTCCAAGCTGGTAGTGTCACCCACAGCTCATCTTTCACATGGTAGCCTGAAGCTCTTGGTCAAGGACTGGGAGGTGTGGGTTTGATGTCCATTTCAGTGTGAGGTTTAAACCTATTCTCGGTTTTTAAGAAACTATTCATTATGGCATAGGCAAGATGAGTGGGGAAAAAAGGCTGGAGAAAGGGGAAGACAGGTTGACAGGAAAGCTGAGAGTGGGTCCCTTTAGCTCTGCCAGTTGAAATTGTGCAATTGTAAAACCAAAATTAATGGTCTAGAGAGCATGATTTCAAGCAAGAGCCTGACTTGTACCCCAAGGAGGTGGGGACTGCATGCTCTGGACTGCACCCAGGAGTACTTTTAATGCACTTTTCCATTAATTGTTGGATAAAATTGGGAGAAGGGAAGGACCAAATGAGTAGAACAGGGTTTAGAACTGATGCTGGCAAGGTCACTCCCCAAACCAAAACACCAGATATCTGGGACTAGTTACACTGTACGGCATCACTCCTCAGTTCTTTTTCACAAAGGTAAGTGAATTGACTTTGTGATTAAGGACCTTACAGGCTTGAAGACAAATGCTCGTGTCCTGTAAATCTTTTTTGCATAGCCTGGATTAAGGTGTTTTAAATAAAAAAATGGATCATTTGCTTATTTGAAAAACTTGACATCTTGTCAACCACATTAAGTTGTGCTGTAAAAGGGATTTTTCTCATGACTCTGGGCTCCTTTGATCAGAAATGCAGCAGAGCGATTAAAGTAGCACTTCTAGTTTCACTTACCTTGACCACAAACCTCTAGTAATTTTTTGCACATAGCTTCTTTGTAGGCCACCACACATCAGCATGGGGGAACTCTTCTCAGCTCCTGCATGCACAAGGACCAAATCCTGGGCACCTGCACAGAGTGCAAGGCCCCAGGCAAGCAGTATGGGTCTTGGTGGACCACTTGCCAGCAGGTTGTGCCCTCAGGATAGCCCACCAGGAAAACATGCCCTCAGCACCACTATTCTGATACAGAGCACTTTTTATCCCTGGTCTGGCAAAGAAGAGAGAAATTTCCTTTCAATTCATGGCAAAAGCAGCTGTTGCCCCCTCCCAGCTACACAGGGTTGGCCTCACATCTCTCTAAAGAAGCAGCCTCCTCATGCAAGCAGCCTCTTGATGTTTATTAGCTGTGCAGAAGGAGGCACACACCCTTCCCCACAGGGCTAGGATGAAACCATCTTTCTTGGCTTTGGGGGCTGGAAGCACGTCTAAACCTGCCAGCTCTGACGAAGGTCCCTGGGCTGAGTCCCAGCACCTGCACTTAATTTTCCTCCAGATCAGGTGGGGCCAGTCATATTTTGGGGTCCTTGAAGAGGTCGCACTCCCTCCTGTGTGTGTGCTGGGGTGCATTGTATTTGGGGGCACTGTATCTTGTATGAGGCTTGTACCAGCTGAGCAAATCCTGGGGTAAGCTGTCAATCACCATCATATCCTGGGGGAAAAGGCTGTTTCTGGGTGCATGTAAGGGTCTGCCTCCTGCTGCGCACCCATCCAGGTGCCACAATTCAGAGGGCCACATGTGCAAAAACTAAGGGTCTGGGATATTTTGCTGCTTAAACAAAGTGGCATAGTTTTCAGACCTGCCACCTGTCTTCAAGGGATTATGGCAGTCCAGCCTGGAAGTGCCGTGAGCCTCCATCGGCTGCATGGGGAACAAGACCGCTGAAGAATTGTAATGAGTAAATTCCAACTTCAGCTGCTAAACTAGCTAAAATAACACTGTAAAGTAGCTCTAAAAGCTGTTCAGTTTGTATCACTCCGTGGCTGTTTGCAGGCTCATTCACAAAGGCTTTTACACAACAAATACTACAGCCTAAGCCCCGCTCTCATTTACATCCTTGCAATTTGGTTGGAGGTCATGGGGCTGCACGCTCTATCACATTGAGTATTAAGTGGGAAATGCACACACACACACACACACGTACAAAAAAAAATAATCAAATGAGTCATACTTAAAGCAGGACAATTCCCTGCAGTCTCCAGAATTGTGCTGTTAAACCCTGAGATGTAGGGTTTAACAAAGGCTGGAGACCATTATCTCGCAGTCTCTAACCACTTGCAATTTGCAATCGGGGTTTAGCTGTATGAGCGCTGCAGGATTTGGCTACCATTGAACTCTTTTTTTTTTTTTTTTTTTAAATGTTACATTCACTCAAAATCTGAGAGAGGCAGATTTTTGTCGGGAAGCAGATGAATGAGATGCTAGTATCTCAGTAATACATGGATCGTTCAAAATTCAGAAGATTTACTATGAATCTGAATAAAAAAGGCATCATTTAATATTTGGCACATCATTAAAGCAGTACCAATTCCCAATTTTTTTTTGTGTTACACATGTGTGCGTTCAATATAATTACACTTCTGTACTGTGTGTACATATTTTTTTGTCATGCATAAATGTGTGGCCTCATGTGGGACCTTTCTGTACAATTCATTCAAAACAACAATTAATAGCCTCTTTCAAAAACCCTTATTTGTATCCTAAATAGCAATATCTAGTCCAAAAATCACAGTAGTAGGGCAAAATGTTCCTAGGGCAAGCCAAACTCTTTTGGAAAACAGGAAAACTGTATAGCTGTTTTATGCACATAAATATTGCTTAAGTGTATAATTACATGTAGGAAATTATTTCAAACACAGAAACACAAGAAACATCAAATCAAGTGTGATTCAGTAAAGGCAGTCCTTCTCTGTGCTTTTCCAGGAGGAGAAGCCGTCAATCTTAATCTGACATAGTGGTAGTTTCCAGAAATGAAAGAAAAAGCTGAAAGCAGGATTCATTTGAAGTAACTTTTTCATCTAAAAATAAGGTCTCTTGCACAAGCTGTTCACCTAGGCTCCCTCGACGATCTGAGGAGTGAGAGAAGAGAACAAGAGGGAAACCCCACCAGGCACTTTGTCCCGTCTTATAATAGGGCTGTCAGATGGAAAATTTTCTCCCAAAGCTACCGATTCTCATCACTAGCTAGAGAAACAGAGGATTAAATCCTTATTTTTTTTCAGATGGCTAAAACTATGTGATTAAACCCCACCCTGCGATGCTTGCCAGAAGCCTCAGAGGGGTACCCGTGGAGGGGATCTCAGGCACAGCAGCTCAGCTTTTTTGCTGGAGGTGAAATATGACCGTCCTTTCTCTGATCCACTGGAAACCCCTTTGAACTCCACTTTTCAGGGTTTCCAAAGGACTTTATTCTTCCACAGGATTTCAGTGGCTCGTGTTTGGACATCTGGCTTCTCCTGGAGTCCTGTGCTGCTCTGTGTCCTGTGGGGGTGCAGCCAGTTGCTCTGCGGCCGTTCCAGATGTGGAACGGCCGAGTCAGGTGCCCTGCACCAAATAAACAACATCTACCCAAACTTGTTCCCTGTTGTGTACGTCAGCCTTACACAGCTCTACAGATTTCTTCAACCCTGAATTATTTGCTTTCCCCAACTGATTCAAGACACAACTTTTGACCGTTTTTTCCTGTTTTTTAAATCTTTTTTCTTCATTCATGAAGGTGTTTATTACCCTGTAGGTTTTTTAATATGTTTCCTTCAAGCCTAAATTACCTATCACCTGTGCCTGATTTGGGAGCTTGTTTGGATTAAGGGCTGAGAACAGATAAAATGGGAGTAGGACCATTTGACCTCCAAGCATATGCTCCTGATTAGCTTGCCATTGCTAACTACCCTAGGTTTAATACCATTAGTCATTTAAGCATTATAACAACATATTCCTTATGTTTATTGGTTTAAACAGAAGCCAAATGAACACGCCAGTGAGAATTACATGCCTTCAAAAGCCATCCCCAGACCTCTCCCTCCTGGCTATGCTCAGGCTGCTTGCATGAACACCCCAGGACAATACAGTATTGCAAAACCCATGGTACCTGGACGAGCCTTGCAGAAACACCTCCCTGGGCACTGAGACGGCTGCGCTGGGCCAAGACTCTATGCACAAGAGCGCATGGACACCAGGCTCCATGCTAACATCCACGCACACTCAGAAACCAGCCTAATCCCACCGTATTGCGTTTCTCCAGACAGCCTAGCCACAGATGCAACCTTTGGTGCAATGGCATCGTGCCCTGCCTTACAGAGGATTGCTCTTCGCAGCACACGTGCTTGCAGGTTAGGGCTGTGATGTCCTGTCGAGAGGACTTGAGGATGGGTGTAGCTGGCCATCCATCCTCCTCTTGTGGCGTGTTATTTCACTGTGTTTTCTGGAGATCTATTTTTAAGATTTTTTTTTCCTCCCAAATTACTCAATATAATGTTGCTTTAGATAGGTCAACCAAAGGAGAGCTAAAACAGTAATATAATATTTTCCTCATTCAATGGAAAGTATAGATTCTTGTTTGCTTGTCTTTAAATCAGAATATAAATCTGCAATCTTATTAGAGCATGGCCTCTTTAAAAGGTTTTATGTTTATTTAAGAGGAATGTGGGCTGCAAAGAAATATAAGTTTATTATACATTTGGATGAAAAGATTTCAGTTTCTCTGGTAAAAATGTACGGTTTTTGAAAAATACATTACTATGCTGTTTATGCTGAAGAATTCAGCATTCCTTCAGATTTTCACACCGGGCTATAGGTATGAACACAGTAAATGGTGCAAAGAATGACAATTCAGGGTAGACAGTCAAGGACATTTGATGTCCAAAATGTTCTTCTTCATTGTTTAGAATAATCTCCTGCAAACATGAGAATACAGATCTCCGTGGGCTCACCGCACTGTGTCAGCACACCCCTTTGCTGCTCCCCAGCAGGAAATGGGGGACTTAGGCACCGGGGC
>NW_009260774.1:3659407-3679183 GCF_000687185.1 Egretta garzetta
CAGGAACTGGGGGCTGTAGACACCGGGGCATTTCTAGAAGTATTTATCTTAAAGCCACTAAAGGTGACAGTGAGAGTTGGGCTGTTTCTGGGCCAGATCTTGACGTTTCTGTCCAGGCTTGGTGTAACAAGTGTTTTCACACTGAAGGTTTCTTTATTTTCCTTTCGGGCATTCTTCAGGCTTTGTGTCATCTAAAAAGTAATTTGCTCTCCTTACATGCTCTACTTTGGGTCCATCTATGTGGTACTGCATTTTTAACTGATTAGCTGACACAGGAATAACTACTGTTTGCTACTGCAAGATGTAGGTCCCAATCATGGACCCATATTGTTTTACACTTGGTATTTCCAAGTTCTTTGGGTTTATTACTTTAAGCCCACATTTAAAGCTTCTTCATGGCAATATATAGAAAGAATACTAAAATATTTATTGAAAACTATTTCAGCTGCTTGGCAAATTAGCGTGCCATTTTCAGACTGGCAATGTCTGCAATGGATTTGCCACCCTACCTAGTGCAGAAGAAGAGGAGACGTCCGCTGCCATGGCAGCTCCTACTCCTGCTCGCATCAGTGGCAATGCACCCGCAGAATTCACTGGCACGGCAGCATGTTATTACACTGTAAATACAAACAGCCAACAAAATGCCTTGCAGTTTTCCACAATGAGTTCATGAGATGCACGTGGCAAATAACTCCTATAAATGGCGAGGAAGCAATGTGTGAAGCTCCGGTGAACTGATGAAAAAATAGACTGAAAGAAATTGGCAACGTTGCAGTCTTGCTTGATTCACATTCTTAAATATTCGTGTCCTCTGCACTTTCTCAGCGAGAATACATAATGTAATCAGGAATAAAATGCAAATTTCTAGCTAAGGAACGTAACTGTTTTTTAACAAAAGGAGCCAGAAGTAACTAGTGTGATGTTGTGCTGGGACTGACAGAAATACCTTTGGTTTACAGCACTAATTACACTGTGATCTGTTTTTCTGTTGTTTTGGGGTTTTGTTTTGTTACTTTCATCTATTCAGTGTTATTGAAACCAGGTCATATTCAATGTCATTGCAATCTTTCTAACTGTTCTGGGGAAAAAAACAGTGCCATTTGTACACACAGCTGAGGGAGGCAAATATGGAGGGTGAAGCAAAAGGAAAAGATGGTGAATGTCATCTGTAGAAGCAGAAAACCTGCTCTGTGTATACCCCATAAATATTTTAAAGCTTATATTTAGAAGTGGCTCTTCTAAAGAGATGATATGTTGATGTATGCTGTGTTCGGTCTTTACGATATCGCTGTAGTGCCATCTATACACATTAAATTCCCTTTAATTTGGCATATTAGCCAAACCAGAAATACCCAGAGATTTGCTCTTAAAGGTAATTGCCATAACTGCCTCCCCTAAAAGATGTGCCCTTTTCTACACACCAACTTCTGGCATCCATTTTGTCTGAAGGCTTGTAGGGAATGAGGGGATCCTTTTCAACCCCTTCTTTTACCAGGCTGGGATTGTGAAATGTTTCCTGAAATCAGTGTGGGACCCACAGAAAACTGTAGCTGGGAGATCCAAAATGAAGCTCACAATGTTTGCTAAGCTTTAGGCACTGTATTGCCTGATTTTAAAGGGATAGTCCTTGTAAAGCACTGGAGGACACTGTCCTCTCTGGCATGCCAGTATTTAGCTTGCTCTTACTCTAGCTACGACTTTCTGATCTAGCATTCCTTTTACACGAGACATTTCTATTGAAGTTAATGAAAAATTGGGGTGTTCAAGGAAAGGAGCTCTGTTTTCATGTTTTAGCATAAAGATGCAAATTTGGACCAGTATTAAAAAACCCTAACGAAAATGGATGGAATTGTAAAGCAGAATTTGTATTGAAGTAATTTGTTCTGACATTTTGAATAAACATTACAAATAAATCAGGATCTTTATTATACATACCACTTACTGTTGAATAATCTGGCAAAAAGATAGCCGCTATTATGGAACAGCTTTTTAGCTAGCACTTTCAGCGTCAGTTTTGAACTGGGTTTAGGAATTTACTAGAGTGCCCTTCCATGATGTTTGCATAGAGGATCTGGGGACAAACTGAGAGGACGCATGCATTAAGACTGGGCTCAGCTCCTTAGTAGGAAAAGCAAGATTTAGGCGTCTAACTGTGAGCCCAGGTTCTTGTCACAGTCAGCAGAGATCTAATTCATGTAGAGAGTGCCTTTGCTCACCCTAAGTGGATGAGCTGAGATGATAACCCTCTGGCCTGCACTGGCAGAGCTGACGAGAACTCTGCGCTCTGCCTGGCTGCTGCCACTCAGGCAGGGTCACTTCTTTCAGGTGGCTCCTTGCACGGGCTCCCAGCTGGCCCAAGAGGCTAAAAGGAAGCCCCTTTCCATACCATGTCATGTGCTGAGTTACCGAGTATTTTAGAGGTTTCCAAATCCTTGTTAAAGATTACATCCAAAGGAAATAGGAGGTCTTGTATTTTACTCCAAAATAACTCCTGGAGTCAAGCCAGACTGAAGTAAATGGAAAAATAAATCATTTCGGGAAAAAAAAATTTACAAAGTCTAATCTGTAAGTAGACTTTGAGTCTGAGCTGTTCTTATATGAATTTAGCCAGGAAAGAAAACATGTAAGCCTCAAGGGAGGTGACTAATGTCAGCATGAGTCTGTAGTTTATGGCCTACAGAAATTATTCTCCATGTTGCTTCTGCCTTAAATGTAGTGATTTATATACAAATGATATTTATGAGAAGCAAGATAAGATGTTAAGTACGGGAGAAGTGAAAGGGAATGAATTGTGATAGTAATGTGAGATGGGAAAGAGAAGATGCTGACTCAAAACCTCATTTTCTAAGATATTTTTTACTTCTTTAGTTACAGAAGAACTTAAAGTTTAGGGAGATGGTGACTGATAATGGATGTCAAATCACGGACATGGATGTTCTCATAACGTAAGGGCAGGCAACCCATTGCTGAAACACCAGCAGTCCTCGCTGGTGTATGTTGCAACAAATACACTCTATCATCTTTGTTTTGGTTCTATGTATTTATCTTAAGTGTAAGAGCCTCTGGGTGGATGCAGTATCAGAGCAGCCCTTAGCCTTGCGGTTGTCTCAGCCAGCACTGGGAAGATGTCAACTCATCAGTCAGGTAGAAACCATTGGAGACTTATCATGGAAAACATCGCATTTACTCTGTAATTTTCTTCCATGCCGTCCCTTAGAAAAAGCTCCAAAGTGATTCCTGTATTCCTGCAGCCCTTTTTTGAACCAAGGGGAGTTTTATCTAACTCAGGATTTAGGACTTAGGATCCTTCCTGCCTAGGGTGAATCCTGACCAACACTGAGTCCAACGGTACTCATGTTCTTGGTAGTCTGTTCTGACCAGGTAACATTCTCCTGGGCCACAGAAAATGAGATAACTGCCTCCCTGAATCATAGAGCAAAAGGAATCTTCCTTTCAAAGGAGTGTTACAGAGTTAGAACAAGATTATTCCCTGGAGAAAATCAGTTCTCCTTTAGCCACTACTTTACAGCTAAAATCCATTAGAGATGGGTAAATATAGCTAAAACTTTAATGGCAAAGTAGCATATGTTTTAATTTGTAGATCAGACATGAACTGTATAATAATTACACAGCAATTACAGAAAAATTACTATAGTTCCATGTTACCTGCAACTACTAATTGATATAGGCTAGATAGTACATAGCAGTGTTATTACAGCATAGACTCAACCGAGTTGGTGTACCTGGGGTCTAAAAATACACTAAGTGATCAGAAAGTAACTCAGTCATAGAGACAACCTCCAGCTTTAGAACTGGTGTGTTCAGGGAAGTACAGTCAAAGTAAACAGTACAAGAGTAAGTTGAAACCACTGCCTGACGTAGCCTTAAACCAAGGCTTTGCCATGTTAAAAAATGATAATGTAGTTAAAAGATACAGAAATCTTTAGAGTTACATTTACTTAATGGGTAGAGTACAAAATGCTAGTACAAGTAGCCATTTTCATGTGTTTGGAAAAAATCCCCAAAATCAGTATCAGTTCTCTGAGTAGTCAATGTAAGTCTGCAAATTCAGGGTTGAAAACCTGCCTGACCACAAAGTGTATATAATTTGTATTTGCATTTTTTCCATGTCATGCCATGGTCTCAGAAAGGGAGAACAAAAGCCAAGGAGGATAGTAGCAGACTTCCAGATGAGTTCCAAGGCCTGGGAAAAATACCAAAATAATAAAGTAAGCGTGGAAGGGCCTTATGTGATCTACTGTGTCTCTCAAATAACCTTTGCAATGATTCTCCTTCCAGCCTAAACTGTTGTTTGAACCATAGCATTCTGTGAGACATTCACTCGTGTTTTAAAAGCTGCAAGTAGAGGAACAATTACTGTTTACCCTCCCTGTGGAAACCGAAGAGTTTCTAGGCTGAGTTTGTCTGGCTATGGTTTTCAACCATTGGGTCGCATGTCTTTTCTATTAGATTAAAGTGTTGCCAGCTGTGAAATGTCTTCTGCATTTAGATTCTGTTACACTGTGATAAAATCACCTCTTATCTTTTTCTTGGGTAATCAAAATAGGTGAAACTTCTAGGTTTTCTCACCAGAAGACACTTCCCAAAATTGAGCATTCTTCCCCAGGTCTTCTTTAATTCCCAGATATAGCAGTATGGCATCCTTCATCTCCCCACCTGAAGCATCTCTAGACCCCATGGGGGTAGGAGTAACCAGTGCCTTGGCATTAGTTATCCTGCCCCTTGCCCTTGGGGCATTGAGCCTGGCCGGGCCCTGGCACCGAGGCACGGTAACAGGAGAGGAATACCAGAAGTTGGAAGCATAGACTGGCCACCTGAGAAACAAAAGTGGCAACTGCATCAACACTCATAGTCAATTTTGTGTTTTAAAGTAATAAAAATAATGTACAGCAAAACAATGTTATTTCCTTACTCCTCCTTGGCATTTATCTGTTTATATGGTGATGGACACGATTTGCTCTTTCAGCTATCACATTGTTTTTCTTATCTGTTACAGCTCCTAAAAGCCACTGCTTCCTCTGGTATGACCTCTCCTCCCCCTTATAAATGGGATTTCTTTTCTCCTGAAGAATGACCTTACATTTGGTTTTGCTGAAACATGCATTCAAATGAACCCCCCTTTCCAAGTGACCCCGACCTATACCCATCATCTTTCTCTCTTCATTGTTTTCTTTTTATTTGCTACAAATTCTATCAGCAATGATTTAATATTTTCTTCAAGATCATTGATAAAGATATTGAATGGGCTGAGAGCAGCTCCCTGGAGGCTTCTGCTCGAAAACCCCTTAGTGGTTGCAAATGCCTTTCTGAGATCTACCACCTGAGCAATCCTTAATCTTTTTAAAATGAGTCTGCATTGATTTTCTTGTACAGCTAATTTTTATAAGAATGTTATGAAGGACTTGCTCTAATGCCTTATAGAAGTTGGGTAACAGAATCAAATTTGTGATGTCACAAAACTTTTGAGGTACATGATAAAAATAAATAAAAAAAAGAGACAATATTGATTGAATCACTTGTTCTTTTGACTCCTTGCTGATTGTTTTCCCTGCCAGCCTTTCCTGGATTTTATCAGAGACCAATGTCAAGCTAAGCTTGTTTGTAACCTTGCAAGTTGGATTTTTTGGGATCATTCTAGGATTTATTAGCATTAATAATTCAAAGAGCTCCTTGGCCACAACTGTTAATTCTTACAGGTGCAAATTATCCGGTCTTGCAGAGCCAAAGCTGCCTGGAGAGGACGTGTGGGAAGGAGCATCCTCTCCCCTGGGCCAGTCCCTGATGGCTGACACCGGCTGATGCCACCTCAGCTCCTCAGCACTTGAGGGAAGCACTGCTTGAGTACTTCAGCCTTTTGTGCCTTGTGATCGATGATTCCGCCAACCCCGTCTAACAGCAGGTCCGTGTTGTTAATGGGATTTCATTTCATTTGCTCCTGATGCATGTAAATAACTCCTCCTAGTTAGCCTTACCCTGGCTGGCCAGTGGTGCCTCTTCTCTCCCTTAGCAATTACTTACATTTCCACATTCCCTTATTTCTGCCCATTGCTATCAGTATCATTTTGTTTTCTATTTCTACCTCCATTTCATCATTTAATGAAGGGAGGCATTTCTCCTCCAAGGAATTGAGGAGTCTTTGCACAGATACAGATGATTAGGAGCTGCTGCTCTGCTTTCTGCAGAATTTGCTTTCTCTCAACCTGAAATCGAGGAAATATCCACCAGAGCACAAAACTGGGCCTTTCTAAGATGGTGTCTTTTGGGTTCATCGACTGTGCAGTCAGCTCTGTCTCTGTGGCTCCAGCACGGAATTTCCTCAAGGCTTCCCAGCAGGACGGACATACTGAACATGGTGCAGAGCTGCTGCTGATGGAGGAGGGATGGAGGTGGGATGGGATCTGGGATGATTCCCTGGGGGACCTGACTCCTTCCTCCAGCCCCATGTGAAAGGGGAGGAGAGGCTTCAAGCTGGTAATAGCTTAACAGCTGCTCCTCTGAAGGGGTCCTCACCACCCTACCCCAAAAGCAGCCAGTGCCCGTATTTTTGGATCTCTTTCCCCTTGGAGGTAGCACCACTGGGGCATGGCAGCCTTTCCAGCCACAGCAGCCCACTGCCCTGGCCTTCCTGGGCTATGGCCATGTGCTCCCGCTGGGATGGCTGGCTACCACGGGCCACGGCAGCGTAGCCACGTCGGCTTGGATCCCTGCCTGGCGTGAAAACTCATCCAAGAAGAAGGGCAAAAACCAGGCAATGAGCCCAAACTCACTTTAGTGCAATCATGGGTATGTTCATAGCCCCAAGCCATTGCTTATCACTATCCTGAAGTCAGTGTCAAAATACACTCTCCTACTTGCTCTTGCTTCATTTCTTTCAGCTTTGGGCAAGAGGTGTCTTTGAAGAAGCAAGCATCTGTAACTGCTGGCGAAGACTGTACCTGTTAGCCTATAGCAAGTAAATGATCATGAGCGCTTGCATCTACATTGACTGATGCATTTGCGTTCATATGTAATACGGATTTATCCCAAGTGTTGTAGTACATTTTGGTAGACAAATCAGTAACATTACCGAATTGGCTGTCTAGAAAGGGTGTATTTGCCTAATAGGCAAGGAGGAGATTTTGGTATTGTGCAAACGCTAGCTTTTACTGATACTTTGTAACATACGAGTGTATGATGATGTTTGTATATAAAAAGCCAGCAAATGACATTTGAAATGATGCTTGCAGAATAAATAGTGGCTGATGATAGACTGACAGAAGATGTCTTAGATAAAAATACTGTTTCTATTAAATAGTGTGCAATCTAATACATTTAGCTTTACCTGCCAGAGTCTTGTTGATCTTTTAATACATCCGTTGGATATTATAAGCAAGTGTTCATAAATATTAGTTCCCCAAAAACCTGAAAAGACACTGCAGCTTAGTCTTAGTGACACAGATCTTAGCACAGTCTAATTTTTCCAGTTCTTAGCTGGACCCTGAGTTCTGGTGTCAAATTTACCCTGGGGTCCAGGGGACACAGAACCCCACCATCTGCACGGTTGGGTGCAGTGGATCATAAACGTCATATGGGAATGGGCAGGCTGTGGTGCTGGGCAGCTCTCCCACCATTGCTAGTATTATGGAAACTGGATCAAATACAAAGAAATGGCAAACCCTTCATATCAGCCATGGGGCAGTATAGCTTGTATGCAAGACATAACCCTAAGAGAATTTTTTCTCTTAAGTGGATTCTTAGTTACTATTGGGATCAGCTTAGAATAAACCATGGAGGTTTGTAACCTGGAATATTATTTAGGAAATATTGACTAAACTGGTCTGAGTTTACTGATAAGCCGTGAGCTCAAGGTAACACACACAAGTGGGGGGTGGCAGAACCTTGCACAGTTGCAAGATCTTGAACCAAAGTGTAATGTTTCAGTTCTGCTTTCTCCTCAGATCTATCAGGGACCACTAAGGAGATACCAAAATTATGAATCGACACTGAGGTAATTAAAAGAAATTTGCTTTGAAACACCATAACTTAAAGAAGGCAGTTTTATTGCCAATGAGTATCATCTGAGAGACTACCATGCACTTTTATGCAAATATCAGTCAGTTGCATTTACAACAAAGCAGAGCAAACTAAATCCAGGCTGAAAGGGTTTTGTTAGCAACTTCAGATTTTGTTTAAATTTCCCCATAGGATATCTGAACCATATGTGGAAATAAAATCCATGCATAAAACTGCATATTCCTGTGCAGTTTATCAGATACTTGACATCTCAATCAACATACTAATGTACTTCCTGAGACACCTCTTAAGCATCTGCAAATATTTCCTTTTCATTGCTTTTGTTTTCTTCCAGTGAAAGAAATCTCAGGGCTAGCCAAGCACAGGCCTATGTTCTTAGAAATGTGGTGACTCAGAAATTTGCCCTCTGATGGCCTCATGCTGGGAGTGTCCAGCTTCTTCGGAGAATCTCCTTTGGCTTTTAGCCTTGGGATTTAAAAGAGGGGCCCTCTTAAGTTTAGGAAAAGTATTTTAGGACATTTGAAGAGTTATTTCATGTCTTTGTTCTGAGGTTTTTTGGGGTTTTTTTGGACAGAATCTAAACAATTCAACTGGTAGGAACAACAACAACAACAACAAAGTCTACAATCTGACTTGAGGCCTTCTTGAGTACATTAATGTTAATAAATGAGGAGAAATTCTGTTCTCCAGCCCTGAAGGAAAATGGCAAACTCTGGGTTGTGTTCCTATAACAAAACTCTGTTTCCTCCCCCTTTCTCCTGGGCATGGTGACTTCATCCATTCTGCCTTCTGGAAATGGTTCCTGGCCTGTGTACCACCCAAACCGTGCTTGGATGTTGTCCAGGAAAGTACCACTTGTCATGGGTCAAATCCATGCTGGGTAATGTGTGACTCCAACCAGTCAGTTAAATAGGATGATGCTCACAGGCCAATGCACTACCCGTCACCCTGCTTTGTTTGTTAGAATAGGCAGAGCCCCCAAATCCCATCAGTAGGCATTTCCAGGGAGCTATTCAGAGCATCTTGTCTCAACAGCTTGCTGGAGGAGCTGGGTGGAGAGATGTGGTGTGTTTATAGGGGGAATAAAGAGCCTACCCTGCCAGCACTTGGCTCTTCTCCCCTAGCTCACCTGCTCTGGGGCTTACAGAGGAGCATGCAGGAATCCTGGACAGCAGGGTAGAGGTTTTATTACCTCTCATCTGGGGTGAGTGTTGATGCACGCGATGACCATGCTAAGGTGTAGATAAAAAACCTTTGTGTTACGCCATCATGTTTTCTTTATATATCTTCCTCTCTCTCCCTCCCTCCCTCTCTCTCTCCCTCTCTCTCCCCCCTTCCATCTGTCTCTAGACATCTCTTACAAGGGCTGGAGTGCCACAGATTTTGAACACTGACAGTTCCTAAGCATGCAGAATATCAGGAATTTGCTCAGACCTATTGGTACAACACATCCTCTCCCTGCCAAGGTAGCCACACAGTAACAAGATGACAAAGTGAGCCATTCAGATGGTGGAAAATCTCCTAAACATAACAAAGCTCTTCATTTGCCCCCACTGGAGCTCAGAAAGACTCCGCAAGGTGAGCTGACTAACTCAGCACAAACGCTAATGAGCAGCTGACGAAGACTTCCGTCCCCAGACAGCTCAGATCTTCAAGTCTAAGCAAATGCCAATCCTACTGGTACAGTGAAGGCAAACAAAGCATAACACCCATGAACAAACCAAGAGCCAGGCAACTGGCCCAAGAACAGCCTAAGCCCATCTCTCCTGCCAGAGGGAGAGTGGTGCAGCTCTCACTTAGCTTTTGCTTTTTTCCCTTTCTGGGGCCACTCTGTCTCCATGCCACCAGGGCCATATGATTTGACACTTCTGTCTGGCCACAATTTGTGTATCTTTGGCACCCAGCGCCTCCTGGGCCCAGGGTCCTTTGCTCTGCTGCTCTTTCACAGCCCTAAGACCTTGGGGACCTGAGCCCTAAGTGCCCTGAGCCCAAAGGACCCTTCAAGATACACAAGCTGCTGAAGATCACCTCTTTATAGACTGGCAAATTCTGTGGACCAATTGATTTGCAGTTTATTGGTCCAGAGGCAGAATGAAATGTGAAGACTCTGCAAGAGTTCTTCATAACTTCAGGCAGCATGGGAAAGATCCAGCTTCCTACAGAATTTATGTCTATATTAGCGGTGTGTCTTTTTCCGTGTTCTCTCCCTAGGCCCTCAGTTTAAATGAGAGTCTCTGAGGATCTCATAGGATCCCTTTTCAGCCTGTCTCCTCATCCCCATCTCCACCTCGTTAACTCATTGCATTTGGTTGGACGTGGAAAGCAAAGGAGAAGAGATAAAAGACAGAATTTGTGTTCTGGGGTATATTCCCCAGCGCGTTTTAGGAGGCCATCCCTGCGGCAGGGAGAGCACTGGCGTGTCACACCACGCTGGAGGTGAAAGAGCCCAGTTACTCTCTTGATACTGGAGGAAAGAGAGGCAAGTGCTGGGTTGCTGCAGGAGCAGATGGAGCCAGGCGAGGGTCGGTGCTGGAGCCAGCCGCTGAGTGCAGGCGGTGGTCCCGCTCATGTTCCAGCAGGGCTTGGCTCCGGCTGCAGCACCATCAGCCTGGCCCTGGCGTAAGCCCTGGAAATGGCTGTGCCTGGTGAAATGCAGCCAGGGACCTGCAGCACTGACAAACCGGAGCTGACTGAAGCCCAAGTTTTCTAACATAGGCTTGCCCAGCAGTCCCACTGGTCTCAAATACCTGTGGGCTCTGGGCCTCGGTGGCCAAAAGGGGCCCTGGTGGGAACAGGATGTTTTCAGGAGCCTGATCAGACTGGATGGCAGCTGAGCAGCCCTCCCACAGCCTCTTGGTGCCTGGGTACCAAGCAGCTGCCTAGCAAATACGTTACAAATTCTAGCCCTAATTACACTCCTGGCAAATACCATGTTAAGGTAAGCGGCTGCAGGAGTCAGATTTTTAGAAGAAAACTAGCAAGGTTAATTTCAACTGTTTCCAGATAAATAATGAGCATGGATAATAACTCAAACATTTCAAGTGAGCTAGACCAGTACATCTGACCTGCCCAAGGGCATCCAAGGCAATGGTGCTGATGGAGAACATCACTTTTGTTTTGTTTTGAGGGCAGCGTTAGGAGGCTGGGTTGCTGAAACAGATGAATATTGTTTTCTGTTGGTACTGCTATCACACCTGAGAGAAGGGGATGCTTCATAGTGACAATTATGAAAGCAGAGATAGGCAAAAATGATTGTTTTGCTGTTCTTCAAGCTTCTAGAATGGCCTGATAGGAAAAAAAAGTATTGTTTGTAAATGCCATAATCATTTTCCTGCTATTTTGTGCAGCAAAAATAATCAGGTTTTGTTCAGCATGTCCACAACTAGCTAGAAATGAGCAGAAGAAAACAATTCTTATAAGCATTTCTGGATTTTCAGGAGGTTCTTTTTTCAATACCTACTCATTACAAAATTGGAAAAGGAGCTTTCTAAAACTCCAGAAATTAAATGTGAAATTGGCTTTAAGCGTTTATAATTTAAATGCTCTAGATCTTCAACAGTTTCAAATCATGGGATTTGCATTTAATGTTTCAAAAAGATAAACATGTATTTTACATTTTGTGATGGCACATTTAGTCAACACAATCCTCTGCAGTGTAATGAGAAAGGGCCTTCACAAACTGAGGCAGAAAACTTGCACTCAATTTCTCTCAAATGGCATTTAGATAGTACTCAGTAAAAGAATGTGTCTAGTTGAGATATAGACGTATATATGTGACTGTAAGCACATCTAGCTAAGACACGTCTTAGCTAGACACACATTTTTATACACATTTATAAACAACATATAAAAGATGTATTTAATAAAGAAGGAACAAATCACATTAAATTATTTAGGAAGCATGCAAGCAGTGAAATTTTAGTGTTGATGTTAAAAACTATTGCTTTACAAAACATCCGAATGGATGTCTGTAGTCATGTGGTCCTTGGGCCTTTTGTGGTCCCTCCGCACTGCTTAGTCCTGGTGCACAGGCAGCGAAGCAGCGTGGCTTGGTGGGTGGAGACCAGGCTGGGACCTCCGTTCAGCTCCGTTCAGCCTCTCTTCTGCTGTCTGGCTTCAGCCCTACCACTTATTCTTCCAGTGGGAGCAGAGTATTCGCAGTATCTCCTTTTAGACATCAGCTACTTCAGGCTCTGAACTGTGTTCTGGGGGATTTCACCTCCCTCTTTGTTAGCCAGACATGAAGCCTAAGCCTGAAGTGAGATGATGAGATTCGTAACCTTATGTATGTCCATAAAATGATATTAGTGATACTAATTTTCTTTATAAAGCACTTTTTATTTCTAAGAGAAAAAGTAGCTATTAGTATTTGTGATTATTATTACAGGGCATAACGTCCAAAACTTCATATTTCATTTAGTAAATGCAGGAACCAGAAGGCTATTGCAAATATGAGGAAGTACTGTCTATTTATCTAACTTACAATAGGCAAATTTTGAAAGGGCACCGCTGCATAAAAGCCCACAGGAGGGAGGAAGGAGCACACATACTTAAACCCTGACAAGAGAAAGACATGATATGTCTGAGCAAACCAACAGAGATGTTAAAACTCAGAAGGCCCACAGACATCTACTAACTCGAACATGCAACTGGCAGCTATCGCTGAGCCGTGCTCTCATGCGGTTCTTGGCTGTTGCTTGCCTGTATTTTCTAATTCCAGCATGCCTCCTCAGTGTTATTCCTACGTGAACTGGCAGTGTTGTCAGAGGCAATCACGTCAGTGCACTGCAGACCACTTTTTCCCTTGTGAAGAGGAAGTTAATTTGATGGATCTTGTTGCTCAAAATAAAAATGCAGGTTTCACCCATACAAAGCTTTGTATTTTGTACTGGGAACACTAGAACAGTGCAAAGGAATCTTCCAGCCATGAAAAGAAAATCAAGTAGTCAGAAGGCGTTTCCTTTTGCTGTAGGGTGATGAGGTCCACAAGCAAACACAATGGATGCTCCCAAGGTTCAGGGGAAACACTACTAAAATGTCATCTTTCTCCAGAAGTCACAGAAACCAGCATGACAAAAAGCAGATTGGCAAACCCCTCCTGGCTTTGGGCTCACATGGACCCTCAGTAGAAAGCTGAAGTAGGGTATAATTAATTATCAGGGATAAACAAGCTCTTGCAGTCTGCTGTCGAGGTAGGCCCAAAGAGGCTGGTATTAAATACAAACTTTGAAATCACTGTAAAACAATTCCCTGTATATTTTTTAGTCTTTGCACTGGCAAATAGGCATGTGTTCGGGGGTACTGGGCAGCTTTGTCTATAACGTTCATTAACTTTATATCAAAGGACCTGTTTTATGGCATTGATAAAATCCCCCTCTCACTCCCATGCAACAGGCCCCTCAAACTCAAGCCTGCAAACCAGCAATCTGTTTACCGATGTTCTTTGAACTGGGAGTGACATTGCTCTCCTGGAGCCCGCCCTACCTCAGGGCTCGCTTTTCAGATGAAAAAGAATATCAAAACAGATTGAGAAATACCCACACTGTTCAGAAAAAAAGAAATGAGTCAAATGCAGCAGCGTACTGAAGTACCTAAAAAAACTCAACTTGTGAGGCAGCCTCCAACTCTGAGCCCATGACTCTGCCCTTTGGACACGTCTCTCTGTCATCCATGGGATGCACAGCGGCAACATAAAATTCCAGGAGGACGTAGTGGCATTAATGTGGGAGGAAAACAAACAGGTAAGCTTGTTGGGCAGCCTCCCATATCTGACAGGGATTCCTTTAGCAGCATGCCGAAACACCTTTTGGGAAGGTGCAAGGCTGTAATGAATATGCCAACCGCTTGTGACAACTGTGTTATCCAGAGCTTTGTCACTCAAAGCTCCCAGATCTTATTTTCTGTAATATGTTTGCCTTGTGGATAGGACTGAACCTAGCAGTGCTCTGTGGCCTTCAGTGGGGTCAAATCATTGCAAAAAAACATACCACATCAAGACAATCTTCTCCATTTTTATCACTTCCTTTTCATTTTTACCCCTGGTTAACTCCCTCTTGAAACACAGAGACAGCGAATTAACTAAGTTAAGTGATTAAATCAAAGATCACCATGTCACAGACAAATCATGCTCTATGAAACTTCTTCAGTCTGAAAATCACAGCCTTCCCTCTAGCAATTGGTGTCTGCTAATGTAAAACCACTCAGTCTGATTAAATGTGACTTTGAGCAGTGGGCGGTTTTGTGCTTGTCTTTATGTGTAAAGGTAAATGTCAGCAAAATGAATGGAGCTCTGGGTGTTACTTATGTATTTGACGAACCCCTTATACTCTCCCTAGCAAGTGTATTGTAAGCGCTTGACTAGATTTATCAGCTGCTTTATAAGGAGCAGCAAGAAACCCAGATTAAAGGTTGCTAAGTTACAAACCAGATAAGACATAGGCGTATTTCCAAATTTATACAAACACCATGCCTAAATTCAAGAGAAGCGTAAGAAGCGGTCTGAGCTCAAGAATAGGTTAGCGTGCAAGATGGATTTCTCTCTCTATTTCTCTGCATGGCTTTACTTCCAGCAATATTTCAAAGGGGCATTACAACATTCAGAACCTATTACAACATGCCAAGTATGAGAGAAATAATGCCTAATACCCAGCATGGGGGCTTTTTAATGGTAATACAAATATTATGCAGCATTCCCCTCCCCAAGTCAAGCTGTGCTTGTCTTGAATACAATCCTCCTACAAATACAAACATGTGCATCCTGGGTGCACAGGCCCTCGTTACAATGGGGACAGAGTAGAACTGCCTTCACACACAGATAACATAGACATTAATCCGACGATTGAAGAAATGGGATTTTGTACTGTGCAAATTCCAGTTCAAAGGAGGGGATCCTTCTCAGTATAGATGCCTTTGTTATCAGCCCATGTTTAGCTAATAAATGGTTTATTAAAGATGGCACGGCTGTGAGTGGCTTACATACATATTACTGGGTTTGGAGCGGTCCAAAATTACAGCTTACAGTGCTGGAGGAGCTGTTAGGAGATGCTCGCATGCACCACACAGGGAAGCAGCGCATGGAAAGATGGAGTTTTTTCTATAGGCAACACTTTTTCAGCCTAATTAAGTTCCTAGGCTTTATTTTTTCTCATATTAGTAGGCGTCGTCACGGATGGCTGTGTTCTGAGAGCTCTCTGCTTTCTAGTGAGGGAAAAGCCACTGAAGCGTGCAGCCCCCCGACCGGAGGTGGGGCCCTTTGGCGTGAGCGCAGGTGTGCTGCCAGGTACCCCGTGGCTGTGAGCCCAGCGAGTTTCCCTGTCAAAATGCATGCTACAGAGTCGTACCATAGGGAGAGAGCAAACTATTTTGAAATATCTGGTGGAGAAATAACTCTGTATTTTTCAGGCCACCTTTTGCCTTCAGAAAGGCTAACCAGAAACATTTTATCAGATTATTTCCTCCATGTATCTCATTTTGTTCAGAAAAAAATGGTGGAAAACTTTAATTGAATTCCCCCTACATATGGCTTGATGGCTAGAAAAGTCTCTGGCAGGGGCTGGCTAGCTGGGGTACAGAAGCACGCTGCCCGCAGGCCTTTTTCTCATGCCGTTCCTTATGCGGGTACAGGGTCCAGCAAAACGAGGCAGCAAGTTCTGCTGCACCATATTGATGCCTCCAGGGGATTTCCAGAGAAGAGGTCAGCTGGGGCTTCTGGTAGTTAAACACAGAATAATCACCTGGCTTCCAGGCCACGGGCACCCCTCAGTCTGGCTTTATCATCACTTGCAGCTCTGCAGCATAATGTCTTAATAAATAGAAAGATGTTGGTGGCCTGTACTTTCTTCTTTTTATTTTATTTTTTAAAAGGATTTTCATTTACATGAAAGAACAACAAAATCCATCCTGAATCCCGTCCGTCCTTCTATTTAATTACCAGGTCTTCTGTTTTCAAGCAGTTTTAAGGTAAGGGTAATTATCATGAGAAGAGTTAGGGAGCATGAAATAGGGCTTTTTTTTTTCTCGCTGGGAGCCAAAAAGGTAGTTCAACTGCCTTGGCAGGCCAGACCATAAAACACACCTTAATGTTATTCATTTATTGCAAGCAAAATAGCTTATTATCTAGATCATCTAACAGAAGTTATGGGCATTACTTGGCCTATGAGCTGTCTGTGCCCCTGTCTGCTAGCCAGACAGAGAGCACCAGGGACCAAAGTCCTGTGTTTTGGGCATTGATTTAAGTCCAGCTTTGTCACAGGTACTAAATTTAAGTTAGCTTACAGCCACAGCAACAGAAATACTCATTAGAAACAGTGTGCTTTAACTTAGAAATGCTTTTTCCAGTTACACTTCAGAATTTTTCCTTCTTCTTAGAGATCAGTCTTATCATACTCTGTAAAGATGCACTTCCCATCAGTTTTTTATTTTCTTTGACATGGAGCCTGTCTCCCTTCCTAGTTCTGAGAATTATGCCCAAGAGAGAATCACACCTGGCAGTTCCTCTGGATGGGCAGGACCACTGCATCTGCCCCAGGCAGTTCACCACATGGTGCACATTCGATCCTCACTGCTCTGAGTAAAGTCAGAGCTCTTGCTTAGTGCTGCAGTCAAATTGATGTTTTGTAATCATAGAATCATAGAGTGGTTTAGGTTGGAAGGGACCTTAAAGATCATCTAGTTCCACCCCTCCTTCCACAAGCAGGGACACCTTCCACTAGAGCAGGTTGCTCAAAGCCCCATCCAACCTGGCCTTGAACACTTCCAGGGATGGGGCATCTACAACTTAGTAATCACTGTTCCAAGGTTTTTGTAGACACACGCTCCACATCATTCTACTGTTCCTTGCCTGAGGCAAGATACCACCCTGAGAACATCCAGTAGAAATGAGCCCTGCTGCAAGATTAAGTTTTTGACTGAGCCTTTGAGTCATTAGACTTATAGCTATGTGCTCCTTTGTGTATTTGCCGACAATTTAATTTCTCCCTGCCTGTCAGCTCTTGCCTGTAAAATCCTTCAGTCCATGCTCCTGGAGATCTCAGTCATCCCAACAACCAGCACCACCATTTTAATCATTTCAGCCCTCTTTTGCACATCTGTGGTGGTGAGCAGATGAGAAAGCGCCCTGAAGAACGAGTTTAAAGGGCTATTCTATAGTTGTCTTTTAATTTTATTGCGTTACCTGAGTTTGATTCTCTCTTTTTAGGAAATGAATAATACAGCATTAACTGACATTCCTGTTCTTAACCAATCCAGTGGCAATTCCTTCAGGAATATAAGGAAACTAGGTTCTGCAATTTCTGTTTCACTCATACATGGAAGCCAAACCTCAAACCAATGATGTCATTGATCTTGAAAGAGGTTCTGTCTGAACAGATGATGCTCATCGTTTCCACTCTTCAAGTAGTGACACAAAATCTCACAGTCCTTTTTAGAGCAAAATACCTGGTGATTGCAGTAGGAGTTTTGCCTGAAATATCAAATCCTGGATGTCCATGCAGGGAGCCTTTGTCACGCTAACTACAAGGGCCACATGCCAGAGAACTTTAGTCAGAGCTTTGCATTTGAATTTGCCAGTTCTGGTGAATAAAAGAAAATATTCGGTCTTTAGTGGGGGGCTGGTTTATACTTACACCTTTATTTGGAGATTATTATCTAGGTACAACTTCTTCTTGTCCTAAATGGGAGGAGGTACAGCTATATGAGCGCTGTCGCTTGTATCTCCTGCTGGTCTCTGAAGCTCGTTAAAAAAAGGTAGATAACATGATACTTGCAAGACTCGGAAAGAGAGTTTCAGAACACCTCTGTATTTGACTTATCTATATATCTGTCAATCTGGCTGTCTAGGTACCCATTCACAAATATTCAAAAATTCATTCATATGACTGTCATTTGGTCAAATGCCCTCACTCAGAGTAGGGTCCAGGTGAGTTGTAATAGGTCCAGATGAGTTTTGAATGCCCAGGAAATATAAGATTTCACAGCCTGTCTGTGTTGGTGTTGTAATGTTTGAACACCATGATAAATTTTTTTTCTGTCTTAGAAATAGACATTTCCTTTGCTGCAGCTTGTGCTCATTGCCTTCTGTTCTTTCCCTAAAAATTTCCCTAGGTACCTCCAAGAAGTGTCCATCCCCATCTTCTTTCTGCCCCCCCATTGTGTAATTAAAGGTCTTTTTCTTTCTTTTTTTCCTTTCTTTTTTTTTCCTTTTCTTCTTCTGCCAGATTTTTCTCTTAGGAAAACAGATTTAATCCCTTCCCTGTCTCAGTTCCCTTTTGAAATCCTTTGTCCTTAGCTGTGGCCCATGTAGAAGTACATGGACTTCAATGAATAATGGACCCCAAATTTAGTCACAGGACCTTACTGTGATGTATATATTGTTCTTAAATTACTTTTTTACATTTTTACTTTTTGCAATTCTCCCTAATCCCCTCTAAAACAACCCAGAAGCTTTTAAACCTCCAAAGGAGCAGCATAGCAAAGTGTTAAAACAACAGTGGCCTTTAAAGCTCCTTCCCTTCATACCCATCTTCTCTTTCCTGCTCTGCAGAGAAAAACGAGGCTTTGTGAAGGATGAAATCCCATGGGAAAGTTGATGCAAGGATTATGACAACAAATTTAATGGGGCAGTCGCTGCCACTTCTGAAGTGAGGTCTGCACTGCAGCTTTTTGTAAATCCCATAAAGACCAAAGTCATTTGGGGCTGGGTTGATATTGATTAACTGTGCTTGTCTAGCCTGAATTTGACGCCCAAAGTTCAGTCACCTAGGGTCTTTTCTAATTCACGGCTTTAGTGGTGAGTCAGTCATCCTGCAGGTTGCCTTCTTTTTCCACTGATTGCATAGCAAAGAAGCTGAGATGAGATTTGCCATTTTTAGGCAGCTAACTTTAGAAGAGATGAATCACATCTTGCTAGCGTGGTGGCTTCTTCCTGTCATGAGTCCTGTACGAGTTGAATCCCTGCATCCTTTAAACTACCCCTAACTTCACTGGCTTTTCTGAAGTTCCCTGGCCCAGATGCAAAACTCAAGTGAGTGAGTGATATCCACTATTACCCACATTGGGCCAAGCACAAAAGTGTGCTTATGGAGTGAGAGCAATGCTTCACACCCAAAGCCCCCTATCTATAACGTACACCTATCGACATTTTATTTACGATTTACTATATCTTCAGAAAATCTCACAGTAGTTTATAAATTACACCATAGGAAATTACAGTGTGTGCACTCTAACCTAAACACTGTGATTTACAGAGAGGTTGGAACTCGTTACGGAAAACAGAGCTGAATGGAAGAGGAGAACCAGGTCCTCAACTAAGGAAAAGGAGCAGGAATTAGCCTGCATCTTTCCAGCATTAACTGTGATAAAGCCACAGAGATATAGCACAGCTCTATTCCGCTTTCATGAGATTGTATTCACCAGCAGTGGAGGTAACAGCAATGTTTTCAAAGGTACATGAGAAATTCCAAACGACTTTATTTTTGAAAGATGCTGAACCAGAAAATTCAAATCAGTGTAAGTTGTGGCAAACCAGATAGATACACAGTGTCTGAGACCCGTAGAGGTATAGATTTTTTAGATTCACTGTAAATGGGGAAAAGAGACTTTCACTCTATATTTCTAGTCTAATTTTCCGCAGAAGGCACATTTTCATGCTCTGCCTACATACTCACACGACATTTATTATGTATCTGTCAAAAACAAAGAAGCCACAGGCAGACACCCCCCACCCCCAGACCTGCCCCCCACCCC
>NW_009260774.1:3679251-3684060 GCF_000687185.1 Egretta garzetta
CACCCCCAGACATGGCGTGGGAGCTGCAGCCCACCAGCAGTTCCCTGGGGAGGGGGGGGGCTTAAACAGGGAGATGCCGAGGTTGGCCCCTGTATCTGTGGCACATATGCACTCGTGGAGAATCTGTGCATAATCAGGCCAGCAGGGACATCAGAAAGCCAAAACCACCACGCAGCATCTCCATAACAATATCTAAGTCTGCAGTGTTTGCTAATACAATTCTGCAGACAGAGAACCACAAGGGCTCAGGACCAGTGGGGAATCTGGGATAACTGGAAGTGAAAAAAAAAAAAATTAACCTGTCAGACGTAAGAGATTTAAGCCAACTTAATGAGAGGAATACAGGGCTGAAATGGGTCTGTTCAGTAACAGACAGACTTAGTCAAAGGTTTAAATTCAACCTAGAAATAACCCCCCCATCATGTTTCCTGGTAATACGCACTAGCCAGGCAAGCAGCAATGATTCCCTGCTTGCTGATGAAGCAAACAAATAGGAGAGTGAAAAAATCCAGGCTCTCTGGTGCTCCGTTTCCTCTCACTGTCACTGGTTCAGTCCCTTCCCATCTCTGTGTAATTAAACCACGTTAATGGCAATGCCTATCAACTAGCGCCTTTGCATTCGGCATCCGTCTCTCTCAGCCTAGCCGCCGAGGCAGTCTGACAGATGAGGGGCTTGGCTTTTGCAGTCATTTAGCTGCAGCCTCCGCGCGCCTGCGGTGTGATGCAGAAGTGATGGGAGCCGTTCCCGTGCCTGGGGCTTTGGAGGAGAAGCCCGTAACTGAGCACTCGCCACTCCGTGTGCGGCCGTCCTCTGAGCAAACCTGCTTTGCTATCTCTTGCAGTTAATAATCAGCTTTCTGCTTTTTAAAAAACAGTTTGTAACATTCTATCCCTGGTAAGGAAACTGTTAAATAGCATTTTTTCCTCTGCTTGGTTTTTTTTTCAAATATAATTTGCAAACAATACACATCACTGTACTCCAGGCAAAGGTAGTTATGGGAGACAAGTAAGGGATTTGTGTATTGTTTTGAAAGGGAAAAGGAGGTCATAAGCAGTATCATGAGAAAAACAAATAACTGCAGCTCTTTAGATACTATCGGCAAAAAACCCAAGACCAGGAAACCAGTTCTGAACTGGGGAGGTAGTATGCATGTGGCCACCGAATAAATAAAAAAGTTTTCCTCTGAACACATTCAGTAACACTGACTAGCTGTTGATGTCCAAGTAAAAGTGATGCAGATAGAAGCAAGCTCTGATTATTTTATTTTTCATGTAGAGCTGTCATGCATCAAAGAACTTCACACACATCAGTGAAGTCTCCTGACACCACACTGGGCAAATGAGCATTACATAACAGATGGGTAAAACGAGACTTAAAGAAGCTGAACAGGAGTGGCCTCCCTGGAAATACGGCTCAGCAGCCTCCTGCTCAGATAAGCATCCTCAGCCTCTTCATCCTCCCCTTTGCATTCGCAACACATTTGCAGCAGTCATCACAGGAATGTTATCCTGGGGGACAGGAGCAGGACTGGAGCATCAGACATGGGATCTACTGCTGTTGCCCCCATGCCACGCTGGGGTGCGTAATGTCAAGCTTCCCATCTCGCTCCCACCTCTGGGAATTGAAGCCCATGCAATGTCCATTGGAAACAAACATAGCGAGAGTTATCATCCCGCAAAAAATGCCAAGAACCCCCCTGAACTATGTGTCGTGCTGCAAACACACCACTACCTCATGCCTTAGCTGTCAGGGTATTTTTAGTCTTACTGAATGCAGCCAGCTATAAACATTTAGGGTCAAAGTCTACCATAACTTCTTCAGACATCTCCCCACTTGGCAGTCACCCAGACAGCGAAGGCAGTAACTGGTAGAGGGTGTTTCACCACCAAATTAGCTCAGGATGCTGCAGTATTTTTAAAGGAAGCCAATTTTTTGCTCTCACAGCAACCCTTTGAAAGATGACAGTAAGAAGCAATTTTCACTCATAGAGAAACCCTCTAGTGCACTTGAAATTGAAATTTCGAAATGGCAATCAGCAACAGCCATCTATCTGAAAGATGCTGTTTTGCTTAATGTGCACTAGAAATACAGAAAGACCAATTTCATTGGCAGTAAGGTATGTTTTTTCCTCTGACTTTAACACCAAACTTCTCAATCTGAGAAATAGTTTCAGTCCTTTGACTCGGTGTTAGAGAAAATATTTAGTTCTGTGCATAAACCGGATGGAGGGCCAAAATCTTTTTCCTATAACCTGTGGAAATTGCTGGAGTTACTCCAGGGATGCATTTAGTCCCTTCTGTTGAAAATTTAAGACCTGCTGTTTTTCTGACAGCGCAGGTAATTGCTACAGCTGGAGCAAGGCTGTATCTCATCATCCCTGGCCTCAGCCCCTCCTGCCGTTCTCTTTTCCTGCAACAGAAACAGAGTGAATCCCGCAGAGCATGCTGAGGGATGGATCCAGCACTAAATCCTTGCCCAACGGGAGCTGGTGGGGGAGGTCTCTGAAACCTGTGGCATGTCCCTCACTGGTTTCCCTGCAGGAAAGGAAGGGCAAGACCTCACCCTTGGGGGCAGCTTGAGAAGAACCTGCAGATTTTGAGGTACACACAGGGACTCCCTCCCCTCTGCTAGCTCTGAGCAGCAAGGACAAGCCATCCAGTGATGGGGTCAGCTTGAGGGCTTTCTCCTCCACTCCTCCTGCTCTTACACTCCAGTCCAGCTCCTGTTTCCCCCTTGGAGGTTACTGATTTGGCAGGATGAAAAGTAACCAAAGGCAAAGCGTCACCTTCTAAATATGTTGATGTGAAAGCCTCTGCCCTGGAGAGCTTTGGAAGAAGGAGACAGAAAAGAAGCACTAAGGAGATGATATTAGTCCCGTTTTACAGCTGGAGAGCTGAGATCCCCACAGTAGTGATTTATGCAAGACCATGGGCTTACCCAAACCCATGGAGGAGTATGAGCCAGACCCCTCTGCTGAGTCCTGCTGAGGCGTCTCTGTCACACAGCTACACCTGCAGAGCTCTGAAACCTTCTTAAATGGGAGAAAAATGATAACTTGTGCATGGAGATGAAATGTTGGTCAGCTTTTGGACTTCCTAGCTGCAATTATTCCTTGAGAAACAAAACGGCTGTGAAAAGGGCAGGATCGAGAGGTGAACTGTCGGACACTGTGCTGAGAACAAATTGGCCGGCTTTCTGTTACGCCAGTCTGTTGCTGCACGGATAAACACTCTCACTCATAAAACCAAATGCCAGCAGATTGTATTTCCTTCCAAGCAGGATCATCTATGAATTTATATAACTCTGTCTTGAAAGATCCATCAGTTTTTCCTCTCCCTCTAGGTATACACATACACATGCATAAGTCTGTGCAGACATCCAGCTATGGTGCAGTACACTACAAACAAAATGTATAAATGAAGTTATTATACATAATACATATCAGCAGCCCCTCAAATTCCAACACCTCTCCGGCTCCGTATCTGCACCCCGTACATTTTCAGACTTAGCGTTACAAATAATTTCAATTTGCGATTGTTCCCATAAACAGATTTTAGCCAGATTAGTCTTATTTCTTCTTATTAGACTCATCTTTCATGCAGAGTGTAAAACAATAATCCGCTTGTAATGCTTACTGGCGTTGGCTCTCATCAAAGAGACGGGCGGAGAGCTGCGGTTAATGGCAATAACGGGGAGAGCCCACTCGTTGGGTGGCAGCACTACGGAGGGTTTTCTACCTGCTTGCTGTGGGACTGAAATCCATGAATTTCAAAGCTGCTTGTGTCTTTATAATCATTATGAAGGTATGTCTCGGTCAGTACGAATTAATGACAATTGTAACTTTTTAGGCTGAAAAATTTTAGTACCATCTGGAATTCCCGGAGGGAGGAAAACCTGTGAACTTGTCTTCTGAAGCATGGCAACCCCTGTCATTATAACCAACACAAAAGCAGACTGATATATTATCATTATAATTTTCACTTCCACCCATTACGCTGTTTGCTCACCAGTATGTGTTGGAATATGTGGGGTTTGATGTTTGAAAGGCAGGATTTTTCCAGTTGTTTCACCTCTTGATGGTTGGCGGAGCAGCAGTGGACCCTGAGTGCGCACTGGGAAGCGCTGTTGCTCAGTCTGCTCTGTCCCAGCTCCAAAAAGTCCTTGTCTTCCCCCAAAACAGGTGTGGCTATGCAAGTAACAGCACTCCTTTTGACCACTGAAAAGATGAAGTCTGACCTTGCATTATACAATATCCTTCAATAAAAAAAAAACAATAATTGAGTGAACAGGCTGATTAAAATTCTTCAGGCAGTGAAACAGCATTTTTATATGACACACAAGAGGGCAGATTTCCTGACAACACCATGTTTCAATCTTTCTAACGGAAAGCCCAAGCTAGAAAATTGTCCAGTCAGTGTCTATTCCCAGTCAAGTGTGGATATTTTTCCTGAGATAAAATGCAAAGTGTTCATTTAAAAACTGGTATTTAGCCTGTGAAAACATGTTAAAGATCAGTCATTTCAGGCTTCTAATACTACCTGATATTTGCAAGCACAGGCTTTAAAATCCACACAAAGACCTTGCAAGTACTTCTGCACACGTCCTTCTTGCTGGAGCACTCTGGAATGGGAATGCAGAAACACAGCTATGCTTCTGTATAGATGAATCTGGAAATGAAGACCCAAAATACACTGTTTGGCTGAAGGGATATGAGGAGAGCAGAGATACAACCAAGATTCCATCAAATGTAGAATGTTTGCTCTATTCAAATGAAAATTTCCTTTTTTTTTTTTTTTTTCCTTAGCTCC
>NW_009260774.1:3684379-3699125 GCF_000687185.1 Egretta garzetta
TAGATTTTTTTCTTTTTTAAAAGAAAATTTCCTTTTTTTTTTTTTTTTTCCTGAGCTCCAGTGCCCTGCATGAATAAGAAGCGGCCTTTTTTCTGCTCTGAGCTCTCTTAGTGGCCATTTTAATGACTGTCTCCTCAAGTTTACAGCCAGCTGTCTAATTACTGAATGCCAATATTTATCAAAGCCCAGCATATACAGTGATAATGACACAATTCAATATTTATGGGGAGCACACTTTTTGTAAATACCAACACTGAGCAATCACAGTAACTACTCTCTTGGTACTTCCACTAATTTCAGAGGACAATGAGCAAGAATTCCTTGAAAGTTAAAAACCAGAGACTACTCACCCCTTACCCTTTTGGTGACTTCAGACCCAGCATGTAGCAGCAGTAAGAAAGAACTGTGATTTCTTATTCCTGAAAAATCATTGCTGAAATGATGGGGTGAGGGATATTTTTAAGGTGCTGTGATTGCTTTGTAGGTGGTGGGGAGCCTGACAAGGTGAGCAGTGGGGAGGGAATACTCTGTCTTTCGTACAATAGCTCCGTGATTGGAACAACATTTGGAGAGGGAGAAGAGGTGGGCAGAGTATCAGACTCCCTTTGCCTCTCAAAATCCTCCTTTTCTCACCAGCAAACTCCAAAGTCTCTGCTTAGAAAATTGTTCAGAAGCAGAGGCACTGATTTGGGGGCCTGAGAGATGAAGCAGTTGTTGAGAGCAAAGCTGTTCTCTAAGACTTATATGACTCAAATGCACCTACGCTGCGGTTTCGGTGGAATTTAGCCAGTGGGCTTTGGATCCAAAAGCCTGTGAAGATGGGGCAGGACAGACATCATGGAGGGAGGGACCACACTGGCAAACTTTGTTTCCATGTAGTAAGGGAAAGACTGCAAATTTGAACATTAAGGAAGCCGTTCCTGCCCACTGCTGACTTCTGTACTTCCATGCTCAGGTCACAATTATATTTACCACATAATTGCAACCAGAGGAGAACCTTGGGTTTATATCTTATTTAACAGAAAACTCTCTATTACTGTGATGTTTTCTAATACTTGAAATGATGAGAGAAATGATGTCAGTAGCTCACACAATTTCCTGCAGAGCTTGTTTCCCTAAGACATGCTACAGAGCAATATTCATCCAAAGTAACGAAAGGTGTAAATTAAGTTGAATAAAATTGAATCAAATTGAGGAAATATTCATTCTGCCTGGGAATGACCACACAGATATCTAATGCAGTTTAAATAATGCATCCTAAATGTTTTCCTTTAGGTAATTTGATTACTGTTCCTGACCAGCCCCACGTAATAATCGGATGTTCTCTGCTGGAGTATTAACCAGGCTTGCATTTAGGAGCCTGCTCTGAAGATCTGAAAAAAGATTCCACGAAATCCACCAGTCTTTGCATCAGATACCCAGCTTGCAGGGCTGGCTGAAACCAGCCTGAGGAGCGGGGGAGTGGCCTGCCCTGCTCTAACATCACCACGTAACATAACACAGAACATCCACATTATGTCAGCGCGAAGGCTCATCTGGTCCTGCTTTCTCTCTCCCATGCACACCATCAGGGGACAGGAATATAAGAACAAAAGAGTGTGGGTTTGCTCCTCTGAGTGTTTGGAGTGGGGGAGCTACAAATGTAAAGGAGGGGGAACCATCTCTGTATACCTCCAAAGCAATAGGAGGATCCCTGAACTACAGGCTATATAACCAGATGTTCAGGTTTAGTAGCCACCAATGGACCACTTTTTCATGAATTTATTTTTCCCCTCCTTAAACTTTTTATGTTAATTAAGCTGCATGGGAAAAGGCCTTCTGTTTCAATCCATTATGCTTTAGCCACAGTTAATCAGTTGTGTTCCTTGTCCTCTCCCAAAACCAGCAGTGGCTTCAGCGTCTCAAGTAATAAAGTAATAGTAGCAGAAATGAAGCTTTTTATTACTGTCATTTACTTGGGGACGGGGGCAAGCTGATGAAATGTCAGTGATGAGTTGCCTAAAGAAAAGAAAGAAAAGTGAACACATTTTCAAGCAGAGGGATATGTATGGGCCAAGTGGAATCAGGAGCCCTGTGTTTCTATCCACCACTTGATCATCTCACTCAAACTCTCTCCGTTTGTTTCCCCATGTGTGAAACAGGAACAGAAATGTGTAGCATAAATGAAAACGTGGACTGCTATAATTAAAATTTGTTTAATATTTTGAAGTTTTTGATTACAGTATAAAAGCCAGATACATGGAGTTTCTTTGTCTTTACTCTAAATTATTTTCTTGCATTGGCACTGTCGTTACTTAAATGACTTAAATTACTAAACATATGTACATATAGACATAAAAATTGTTAAATTCTTATTGAAAGTACTCACAAGGAATTGTAAAATAACAGTTACCGACATCTTTAGATCCTGCCCTTCTCTTCTGATTTTTACTGGCATAACTTCCGATGCTTGATTTTCCCATGGTGCAAGTTTGCTCTTTTGTTCGATTTCTGTTTTGTGCAGTGAGATGAAGGACTGGAGCAAGCTCATTTTTCTGTGCGAGGGTATGGGAATAGCAAATAAATACTGGCTTCTGTTGGACAAAATATACCTATGCTTATGGCACATATACAAAAGTGTCATTAGCACCAATCCGTGAAGCGAAATCTTTGACATTAAAGTGTGAAGTAGACCCTGAAACAGAACAAAAATAAAGGGTCATATTTTCAAATGCATATTAAATATTTGCAATTGATTCCAATAGTGTTTGCTGAAAACAGCGCATGCAGATTTTATTTTGCTGTGAAAGGCTGCTCTTGTCACCACCTGATAGGAAGAATGAATCAATAGTTAAACAAAATGACCCATTAAGCAACTGTTACCATGAAACAGAAACGTCTCTTGCTCATTAACTTTGAATAAAGCATGGTGAACAAAAGACTGGTATTTTTAAAAGTTATTTAGAAGACAGAATAATAACAACCTTGGATCCACAACTTTGTCTCTATGATTCTTTCCCCACTCCTCCCCCAACCAAAAAACTTCAACCATTAATTATGATGCATTTTGGTTTCCTATTAACCTCCTTTCTCCAAGTCATTCAAAAGCATTTTTGTGAGCAGTTCATATCTTAATTTACTAGATAAGTTCAAGTCTCTTTACTACCACTAAGCATATATACTGGTTTTGAGCCTTGGGTAGTTTACCTAAAAGACATCACTTTTCCTTCCTTCCTTCCTTCCTTTATTTTTTTTAATTGGGATTATGGAAGTGCTGAGATGTTAACATGCAGGTCATCATCATGGTAAAATACAGAGGCAAAAGTTATGGTCTACACTACACAGACAACCTGGTTCTCCTTATTCCCAGCCACCGCCATTTCCAAGTAAACCTCATCTTAAATATATTCATATGTAACTACTATTTCTGGGCATTGCTCAGGGAAAACCAATGCAAGTCTTGACACTGCCAGTGCCATGCCTGTAAGGGTAAGGTGCAAAGCCAGCAAGATAGCAATAGGATTATAACCAGGAGGCTTCACTAATGGGTTATTGGCACAGTATGAAGACTACATTAGATATTCACTGCTGACATGACAAGATACTCTCCCAACAGGGACCATGGATTGAAAGAAAAGAAACACTGCCAGCCTGAAATCTAAGATGCCCAGCCACATACCCTGGTATGTGCCTGCCGTCAGCTTTCTGCAAGGTTTTGTGAAGTTAGCTAAAATTTACCATTTATAATAAGCTGTAAAAAAATACCATGCATGGAATGAACTAGAAGGATATGCCAAGTCATTGTTACCGTCCTCAGGGTCCTCTATCAGGAGCATCATTGTCTAAGACAAGGATATAGCTGCTACGTACCACCCCAGCCCCCTTCCTAGGCATCTTTCTTCAAAGGGCCCATGAAAACTAAATGATGGAATGAAGCTGGGTCAAATAGGCACAATACAGACAAGACCTTCAGGAATAAAACCAAGGCCAAAGCACCTGTTTTCCCTAGCTCTGTATCCATCTCCCTTTCTCACTAAAGGATGTACATTTTAAGGAAACCACTTAAAACTTGCCTAGATTTAGCCCTTCAAAAAGATAACCCCATACCCCAAAGGATGTGAGGGCTATCAGTTGAAGTACCTCTTAAACTCTTTTCATTATTCATTGGATGTCTAGGAAAACATTTTGACTGGTGTAATTCTATATACCCAGAAGGCTGGTGCCAGGGATTCCATTAAACTTAAACGGGTGCAACAACGACTACCTGAGCTGCCTACATGGGGAGAGCCACAGCCCTGTATTAACCCTTACTGATCTGTGCACAAGAGAGAAAAGACAAAACTATGCACAGAGGAGCCCTAGCCTGTCTGTCTGTCTGCCCAGGGTAGGCTGAAACTTTGACTTACCATAACTGTAGCTGAAAATACTTGGCAAAATAAAGCCAGAGATATTAATTTGAGGACAGGATTTCTGCTACTCTTTGAGAGTTAGGTAGGGAGTGCTCTCTGATTCCCCTGTCCTGGAGCTGGAGGGAGAAGGAGAGTTTCTGCTTTGGTAGTATAAAGAGTCTGGAACTGGGCAAACCACAATGGATAAAGGCTTGCTTTTGCTATATATTTAATTCTCTGTCAGTTGAAGCAGTCACCTCCCCAGCTTCAACACTGGCTCTGGCCAGATGCCCTGGCCCCAGGCTGCTCCTCCACTCCTTTCAGGTTCCCATCAGGGCTTGTCACCTTTTCCTCATCCTTGGTTGAAACAAAATCAGGAATGAGGCAGTTCATTGATTTATGTAGTCACCAAGAGACTGGATTCACCCCAGATGGGTTGTGGACTTGCCCCACGGTGACCCCACAGGAGCCCATAGCACATGCACAATGCCATGGGAAGACATCTGAAATTCAGAGACAGTGTTTTTATTTTCTAGGGCTCCCTCTGATCCAGAGAAGCCCAACATTTGTTTAAAATACTGTTTTGTATGCATTTAGGGTCACTTTCATTAGGCCTGTTAATCCCCCATGGTAATTTGTATTTACCTATTCTTGTCCCTTCCTACAGCACTGTCATCACAACTGCTTTTTAGATTATGAAAATACAAGGAAAAGGCATTTGTGTATATAAAGAAAGAAACCTTCAAACTAAGGTTTGTCTTGAAAGCAGAGAAGCAGTGACATGACCTCTTTGCCTTAATTTCTTTTGGCCTTTTTTATCTGTTCAGTGATTTTCTTCACTTTCTTACAGAAGAAGGCCTGTCTCAAAGATGCAAACAGTATACGTGAGTATATCTTAAAGGAAGGCAGCCAATACTTAGGTACCATTTATCCTGCTTAAACCCTGAAATTAGTAAGATCCCAGAAGCCCAATTGTTCCAGGATTTTTCCTCCAACAGAGTGGGGTGAAGTCTCTGGGTCTGTCATGGAAACAGACTGGGTAGTGTTGTCAAAAAGAATAAGAATTCGATTGTACAAATAATCTGCAGTTAATGTGAATATTGCTCATTGCCAAGGTATAAATGTCAAAAAAACCCCTTTCCAGCAGATGTTCCTGTAATCCTATTTACTGGTTCTATACTATTTCCCCCCGGTCGCATAACATGACTTTTCAGTGTTTCTCATATGTTGGAAAACTGAACACAATGTAAGAAATAATTCATCACAGGCAGAGGAACGGAGATGATGATCTAAATGATTTCCAATTCCTACTGGTTCTTTGTTATACTAAATATGCTCATAATTAGAGGACAAAAGAACAATTATTCTGATGTAAAAACATCCATGTTGTGTGTTAGAATAGTAAAAATCATTTGGTAAAAAGTCATGCCCCCAAATTAAATAATTATATTGTACAAAAACTGTGCATCAGCCAGGCTTGGCAAACAACTCTCCATGTGGGAAGCTGTGCTGGAGTGTGCCCTGGCCTCGGCACACTGCATTTCTCGGGGCATTTACTGGATGATTTCCTGAAATATTAAACCAAACACTGTTCTTCTTTCTTGCTTACTGAACACAAATTAAATCCACAAAAAGTGCGGCTTCTCATATTCATAGGGCTGTAGCTTCTCTCCTTCCCCTCTTCCCGTCTGGGGTTTGTTTGGTTGTAAATTTTAAAAATGTCTTCCTGGGAAAACATCCTGACAATAAAAAGAGAGTGAGAGAGAAGCAAGTAAGGCAATGATCTGGCTTTTCTAAAAGAAAATTGAAGTAGAACAAATAACATTTTAACCCTAGATGTGGTAGTAGCCCTGATGAGTTAGTACTGTGAAGGGAGCCTAATTATTTTTAGTGCCAACTCTTTTATTTCCCAGCAGGAAGGCCTAGGCCACTGTTCCTGTTTCACATATTTACTGGAGATATGTAAATCACTCTGGAGAAAGGAGGAGCAATTCAAGCAATGGCAACAGGCTGGTCATCACCAGGTGCCCTGGCTCAAGGATGGAGATGAAGGAAGCATCCTTCCCCCAGACCGCAGCGCCACTGCTGTTGTTCAACATCGTGTATTTAGTATTTTGACCCCATTTTGCACCTGTCTGTTGGCCTGTGTACCATGTGAGCTGGCTGTTACCCATCTAAACAGGTCGAGCAGGTCGAGGGAGGTGATTCTGCCCCTCTACTCTGCTCTGGTGAGACCTCACTTGGAGTACTGCGTCCAGCTCTGGAGCTCTCAGCACAAGAAGGACATGGAAGTGTTGGAGCGGCTCCAGAGGAGGGCCACAAAAATGATCCAAGGGCTGGAGCACCTCTCCTATGAGGACAGGCTGAGAGAGTCGGGCTTGTTCAGCCTGGAGAAGAGAAGGCTGCGGGGAGACCTGATTGCGGCCTTTCAGTACCTAAAGGGGGCCTATAGGAAAGATGGGGAAAATCTTTTTAGTAGGGCCAGCTGTGTCAGGACAAGGGGTAATGGATTTAAACTAAAACAGGGTAGGTTTAGACTAGATATAGGGAAGAAATTCTTTACAATGAGGGTGGTGAAACACTGGAACAGGTTGCCCAGAGAGGTAGTGGAGGCCCCATTCCTGGAAACATTCAAGGCCAGGTTGGACGGGGCTCTGAGCAACATGATCTGGTTAAAGGTGTCCCTGATGACTGCAGGGAGCTTGGACTAGGTGACCTCTTGGGGTCCCTTCCAGCCCCAAACATTCTATGATTCTAAACAGATACCTCGCTGCAAACTGCTTAAATTTATTCCATTTTAACAATGGCCCGGTGTCAGACTTCGCCAGCAAAAATGGGTTTGTTAAGCATGATCATGTGTTCACTTGATACTGTCTTCTAGTCAGACGATCTCAGGGAAGTGGAATTGGCAACTGGGGAGCAGCGGGCACTTCTCCATGGACAGCATGAGCCTGTCTCTGCCTCTTGGTCCCAAGGGCAAGCTGCCCCCTGCCATCACTGCTGGGTTTTTTCATTTGGTTCAGTTCCTATTTATGACCTGGGCGGCTCAACTGGGATTCCTGTAGCTGCTTCTCAGCAGAACCAGTAAAAAAGGCTTTTTCACAGATTTCTTTGCTTTGTAAATAACTGTCATGAACCCTTTACAAGACATTTTTCTGTAACACTTTAAAACCCACAACCCTGATACTTACCAACAAAGTCTAATATTTTTATTAAAGAACTTAATGCCTGAAAATTTATTTTGATTGCATTTCAATAAAGTAGTTTTGTAATCAAACTATTTTTTACCTTTGTTAAATACCAGGATCAGATTTAACCTAAAAATCAAATTACTAATTTTAAAAGAGTCTTCCAGGAAGTAAATCAAAGCTAGAAGTTAGAAGGATGTTAGTGGAAGCTGTAAAGTAAAAATGTTATGATGGAAGGATGAGAGCTTCCATCAGAGGATACTATAGTCTCTGATATAATGTAGAAAAAAAAATGTATTTAAGGATTTAAAAATTTGGATTATTGAGTCTATAATTGCTATCTTTGATGTAAGTACAGTAAGTATTCTTTTAGGAAATGTTTAAAGAGGATAATTTTGTGTACAGGGGATAAACTTTGGTGTCACAATACACAGCAGCTTTCACTCACAATCCTTCTTACATTATTGATTTAAAAATTGGCATTACAATACATATACCAGGTAGAGGCAGTGCTGAAGTCATTTGGGCAATAAATAAGTCAAAGTTACCAATATTTCAATCAGACTTTACTGAGAAAGATACAATCAAGCAGACTAAGACTTTATAAATCTTCCTTTTTAGACGTCATATACTATCTTTAAAAATGATTGACATTACTGCAGGGGGGGTTGGACTAGATGACCTCTAGATGACCCCTTCCAACCCAAAACATTCTATGATTCTATGATTCTATGATTACGTGCCATTAATTTCCACAGATGAGGTGAAACACTGATGCCTCTGAAATTAAAAAAAAAAAAAGACATGAGTCGGTGTTGGTGCAGTTAGAGGAACGCTTTGTGGCTGGTTTAGCTTCTCATGCCACCACCAGCACCGCTACCGTTCGCCTGGAAAGGAACCTGGATCCAGGCTGGGACACGAACCTGGAGCCTCCAAGCT
Organism: Egretta garzetta; assembly: GCF_000687185.1. Lineage (NCBI taxonomy): Eukaryota > Metazoa > Chordata > Aves > Pelecaniformes > Ardeidae > Egretta > Egretta garzetta. The sequence goes on from NW_009260774.1 coordinate 3,692,874, forward strand.
GAGCTACCAGCATCCTGGGATCCGAACCGTGCAAACACTCATAAAAACCTGGGAACAACATTTGCTGCGTGCTCCTCTGCCATCCCTACCTTTCATACTTAGTAACTGGAAAGCAGTGGGAGTTCCAGGAGGAAGATGTCTGAGAGCAGATTTTGGTCCCTGGGCTATTTGTTTTTTGAACTAAAAAGGCTAAAGTGATTGCAGTCGTATAATATGCACATTACTTGTCAAATTTAGATCAAAGCAGCTTTAGTTATGTGAGAACAGAAAATGGCTGAACTTGGCAAACTCCTATTTTTCCTCTAGAGATGCTATACATTCGTCAAAGAGCAACTTCACAAGACGGACTTTCAGCCGCCACCCACTCCTAAAAATATTATAGCCTCCTTCCTTTCTTCCAAAAAATGATAGAATGGGGCTTTTTTCAGCCCTAGCCATCCTCCCCCCTCACAGAGCAGGGGAGGGCACGGTGCCGTACCAGCCCTTCAGCCTGGGGACAGGGCCAGTTGCTCCCAGGGGATCCCTTCTCTCCTGGCCCAAACAGTGCGAACAGCAAGCTCACAAGCAGGAGACACTAACAGAAGCAGGTGCCTCACACTTTTTTTTCCCTGCTTTTCTCTTTTTTTTTTGTCACTTTGCAGCATCCTGTGAGCGCTAAACATGCTTAAATACTTGTAGGGCTAGCGAAATTTTTCATTCATGTTGGTGTTTGCCTAAAAATTTGAGGTTTTGCCAAGATGCAGATCTAACCAGCAGCAATCGCTGTCTGTGGGAATTTTGACTTTTTTGGCATCTTGAAAAAATGTAACAATTAAATATCAATAGTTTACTCTGAACTGTAACATTTCAATTGACAACTCAGTTGTTATTGCATAGGCCAAGCACTTATTCTGGATTATATCTCCCAATTATATGACCAAGGATTCCCTCAGTACATTGGTCTTTTTACCAGAAGAAGTCATGTTCCATGGAAGATGTAATTCATGTACAGAGTTTGTGCAAAAAAAGCAAAATACTAATCTACCAACCCATTTAGTATAGCCCCGGAAAAAGTCAGAAATCCAGTACCAGAGCTGGTACAAATTGCTGTGAATTCAAGTGGTTGTTTTTAATGCTTCTAATAGGAAATTCCTCTGCTGTCGTTTTTAAATGTATACAGCCAAATTGGGAAAGTGAACATAAGAGCATGATGTAGCCACAGAATGATAATAACTTAAATAACTAAAAAAAAAGCAACTGATTTTTCTGGAAGTGTTTAAAGACAAAACCTACAAAATCTAGAGGATTTTTTTTTTTTCTGAAGCGTGGACAAAACAGGAATGATGATGAAAATGCCAACAAACCTGCTGGGGTTGTGGTTCTAGTTTGTCCTGCCAGAAGCAGAAACATTTCTATACTGCCAATATTTTATTTTATTTTATTTTATTTTATTTTATTTTATTTTACTTTATTTTAATATAGGGAACAACTGTCCCTCAGGTCATTTCTATGTCAGATTATACTTCACATCATATCTGTATGAGGTGCACTTTTTTCCTTTGGATACTTCAGAAAAACATTATGAGGAGCCTGAAAATTGATTCTATGAGCTGTGGCCAGGCTGCAGCCTTACTGAAAGATCATGAGCACTAACTTTCTTTGCCAGTAGCTATCAAAATTTGTAAACCAGCTTTTTAAAGAGCTTGAGTTGAATAGTAATGACTCTGAATGGCTTTTTAAAGATGGTGTCAAAAATACTTTAGGTATTTTTCCCCTAAGCTCGTACTATGTCTTTAATACAGTAATCATAATAAATATTGCCAAACCTGCAGAGATGGAGCCTGAGAGCTTGTCCTTTTTCCCTAAGTGTTTCTGTTGCTCTAATAAACATTTCCCTGCAATCTTCACCTCCCTTGGATACACACCTTCTGATATAACCATGCTGACATAATAAGCACTAACAACAGAAATCAAATTCAGAGCTACAAAACTTACTGTATAAGGAAAGCAGCTAATGAAATGGTAAGTAGTGTCAATATACATGCATGGGAAAAAATGGCTTAAACCCCATATTGCTTTGAAATGGCAAGATTTCCAGTTATTTTTGAATATTCTGATCAGCATGGGAAACACAGAGCAGTCCTATTCTGCAGCGCTGATTTGCTGCCTCTGTTTGCAATGCCAGGGTCCCTGGGAGCCCTCTCCTACTCACCTCCAGCTTTCAGGGAGCTGCTGCCCTGCTTCTGCCTCGGAAGACCTTGAAAAACAAAAAGGGAGAGCAAAAAAGAGAGTACTTTAGCAGGGGTGACCCAAGCGATTAAATAGCCGCCTGCTGGATGTGTTTTCCAGAATGCAAAGGGAAGATTGACAGCCCGTGACGGCGTTCAAATCTCATGTCATTGCTGTAAGTTGCCAGCGGAATCCTGCTGAGTACACCTTGCTCCATTCAACTCGGTGCATGAGAGGTAATGCCAGCAAAAGAGATGGGGATTAAACGCCACCTTTTACTTTGGACAGTATCTAATTAATATTTGGGGACTGAGAGGTTTGGTTTTTAAGTAATTATTACAGCCCATTTCTGCCTGTGCAGGGGGAGGTGAAATGTCCTGAGCACCTGAAGCAGGGACGAGGGGAGTTTTTCCACAGCAGCATTGTGCCCAAGACCACAGAGCTCAGCTCCCCGCTACCTTTTCCCGGAGCAGATCTTCATGGGCTCTGGAAGACATCGGAACAGTGCTCCTGCCTGTTCCTGAGCCGCCTTCTTTTTTTCACATGTTATTTTCATTTCCACTACTTACTATTTCCTCTTCTGTTGCTCTGTCTTTGCTCCTTGCTAGGGATCGATATGCTGCTTGAAGCTAAATATCAACTGAATTGATGAAGACAGGCTATGTATATCTTCTCAGGACTTTGATACCACGGGAACAAACACGAGAGGCTTGGGCAGATCAAGCAATGTTTTGCACTTGCAGCCCCATGCAAGTGAGTGACTGCTTTGACAGCAGATGCATTGACAGCTTGGGTTTGGATATGGATGGAAAGTGGATTCCCTTTTAGGAGATGCTGCTACTTTACTCCAAATTGAGACCACAACTGTCTCGAGGCTTAGGGCACCTCTGGGCAGTGCCACCATCCTGTACCTATCAGTGCCTGTGTGTAGTTTTTTATTCAGAAGTTAAAGTTTCTTCTTCTTTTAATTAGCTGCATCTGTCAGGACCTGAGTTGAAGGATCTGGTTTTTTTCTGCTATAACCAGTTCTTGCTGGAGGAACACAGGAACCCGAGCCCCTTTCCTGCCACTTAGGGGCTTCTCCATCAACTCTGAAAATACATGCTTGCAGCTTTAGGGTTACAGAGCATGTTCACTTATAAGCCTAATTTCTGATCCCTGACTGATACTGTCAGGAGGAGATCACTGGGGACACCAAGGGTGGCAGCATGGGGGACGAGCACTGGATGCCCTCTGCAGCCTGCTCCCACACATCACCGTCTCCAGCAGGAGCTCACGCCAACTGTGAGAGGCACAGGCAAATCTTTGGAAAAGTCCTACACTGCCTGACTGCCAGGGAAGCTGTTCTTCAGCCTACACTTCTCTCCTGTTTGGCTTCTGGAAAATGCCTCATTTCCTCTCCTGCTTCAGGGAGAAACAGAGAGCAGCTCTTTCTCCTATGGCCTGAACAAAGAAGCAGAAGGATCTCCTCTGTCCCCTTCCCATCTGGGAGAACTGAGCCCAATGCACACCTAGATCAGTGCTTGCTACCAGAACAATTGACTCGTGAACATGCTGGGAAGTGACTGGGAAATATAAAGATGACCCGGGACATACTCAGCTGGAGGAGTGATTGCTCTTTGCTCTTTGTGTATATATGCACGTACTCTCTGATGGCTTTTTGAATCCTCTGCCCTTGGAGTAAGGGAAAACATGGATTTGGCTCTGCTGCAGGTTTCTGTCTCGCACACGTGGAGTCAAGGAAGAGAAACCTCTCCTCCAAGACTCCTCCACGTGATGCTATGCCATATATCATCACCGCTTTCTCATTTCCTAAGACCCTCATTCCACCTGTCAACGCTCACAGCCTCTCTCCTAGGCAAATCATCCCCCAGTCCTTTGGTGGTCTTGCAGAGCTCAGAGCCAAATTGCAGTCGTTACTTGAGAGTACACTAGGGTTTTACAAGCCTGCTTACCCTGAGGAGGCATAACTTAATTTATACACACTTTAATACAGATAGGCAGTCATTTCTCTGTGAGTCAGACATGGAGAGAACCGAGGAGTCCCTCAACTTGAAGATCTTAGCTTTTTTTTTTTTTTGAAGGTAGTCACTCTGGAAAACTATTGCATCTTCTCACCTGGAAGGAAAATCTGGTACCTCCTGCTCTGTTTTTCATATCCTCATGAACCTTTAATTGACATCAGGATGTAACAGCCTACAGAGAGACTGATTAAGTGTTCAGAAAAATGAAAACCATAAGTCTAGACTGCAAACTCTTGGATCTGCAAATCAAATGCGTGCATGGATGACTCATTCTTATTTTCCTGAAAGAAAACTGTACACTTCCCTTTAACTAAGTTTTATGAGTAAAACCATTCTCACTGTGTGTTCAGCACAGACTAGTTGAAAGATCTTGAAATATGTCATGTATTGGCAATGTATCCTGAGCAATAAAATATGCACAAATTCATAAGCACCATACTCTCAGACTATTTCTGGCCAAATCTCTTTCAGAAATCAATGAAAAACCTTGACAAGGCAAGTTAAATAAGACACAGTGGGTCCCAAAGAAAGAAACACCTTTCTCCTTTGGCCCTCTGTATCTTTTTGGCCTAGCTTAAAATCAGCCGGTGAGGTGTCTATGCTGTACACAACTTTGGATAGGCTATAGGTAGATGTATACAATGGCTCACACCTCAAACCAACAACCAAAATAACTTTTGTATTTATGAAAGGACCTCTGAACAATTTTTCAAATACACAAGGCTTTTTTTTTTTTTCCAATCATACTAACCTGTTTTTTATGTGTTAAGAGTGTTTGGACAGCAAGGGGAATATTTCATTATGTCCCTTTTCAGGAACCATAAATTACATAGTCTGTCTGCCAAGTATAAGATGCAAGTAGTGTGAATTTATTGTCCATTTTCTGGCTCTGGCACCCATCTGTCAGGTGAGCATGGGTAAGTCCCTCCACTTTGTGCCTCTCCTCATCTCCTGTACAACCTATTTGGATAGCAAGCTTTGCAAGCCAGTGTTTCCTGCTTACGTGTCCACTTCAGATCCCCCATGTTGGCTGGAGGTTAATGGACATAACATTAATTATGTGAACAAACAACACATCACAATAATACACTTAACTGTTATTCATCCCACTCCAAACAATCCCATAGCCTGGCCTGCAGATATTAATTTTTCACTTGTGATAACAAAAGTAATCTGGAGATACATATCTATCTAAGCAATTTACCTCCACCATTATAGAAAATTATTTTCTTGGTACAGATTTCCATCCTCTCTTGCCTACTGTGCTTATGCCTGCTGTTCTGGAAGGTGCCTGCCCCTGCTCTCTTTTTCACAATCAGTCACAGCTTGATGCTACTGCAGGCTTCTTGATTGTCAGTCAGATTGTCCCAGGTTTTTTTCTTCCATGGATGATTTAGATAATAAATACTTGTTGCCTACTGACCTTGGTGCTTCTTCCGTTATGTTGGGAAAATAACAGGATGATGTCCAGTCTCTGTTAAGGCACAAATTGTAACTGGTAGCATACCCATAGGTAATGCCTTAAATAATATAATCCAGTAGTGGGGAAGCCTTTGATTACCAGAACAGAGGCCACAATTTAGTCCCTATATTGAATAAAGAAAGAGGACAAAATGCAGATCACTATGTTAGTGATCAGCATGTGATGGTGTTTATTGCTGGGTAAAAGACTGGTGCATATGGAACTGGTCAGCATTCAAGAAGCTCAAGTTTCGGCAGCAGACCTGTAGGAAATAACATCAGCATGGCAGCGATCAAGATTAGTTCTACTTGACTTGTCCAGAATGTTCTCATTAATTGAAGACAGAAATGGATGAATCTTGCTATGATAGGTAAATGGGCATCCAAAACCAACAAGTTGTCCAAAACCTTGAGACTGAGACTTATTTTAACAACCTTAAGATTTATGCTTTTCAAAGAAAGGGAAAATTCTTACACATGCTTTCCTCTTCCTAGAAGCGACTGCTCTGTTTTGCCTGGATCCACCCTAATGTGATTATTTTTCATCTTGATATTGCTT
>NW_009260774.1:3699189-3708836 GCF_000687185.1 Egretta garzetta
GCAGGAGGCTGGAAAAGCAGCACTGTTTTGCATGGGATGCAGAGGAGATGGGAACTGAAGGCCACTGTGCTTCAGGCTCTCTCACATGGTTTGTCTCACAGTCTCACAGCACCCACCACACCCTGGGTTGGGTGTGAGACTTCAAATGGTGCTACATATCTGTTGTGGTTTAACCCTGGCCAGCAACTAAGCACCACAGTCACTTGCTCACTCCCCCCACAATGGGATGGGGGAGAGAAATGGAAGGGTAAAAGTGAGAAAACTCGTGGGTTGAGATAAAGACAGTTTGATAGGGAAAGCAAAAGCAAGGAATTCATTCCCTGCTTCCCATGGGCAGGCAGGTGTTCAGCCATCCCCAGGAAAGCAGGGATCCATCACGTGTAACGGTTACTTGGGAAGACAAACACTATCACTTCCAACATCCTCCCCTTCCTTCTTCTTCCCCCAGTTTCTATACTGAGCATGACACCATATGGTCTGGAATATCCCTTTGGCCAATTGGGGTCAGCTGTCCTGGCTGTGCCCCCTCCCAGCTCCTTGTGCACCTGGCAGAGCACTGGAAGCCGAAAAGTCCTTGACTGGTGTAAGCACTGCTCAGCAACACCTAAACCATCAGGGTGTTATCGACATTCTTCTCACACTAAACCCAAACCACAGCACTATGCCAGCTGCCAGGAAGAAAATCAACTCCATCCCAGCCAAAACCAGGACAGCATCTGAAAGCAGAAAGATCTAGGAATAGCTGATATAGGCAAGGGATAACAATATGACAGAAACAGTTTTGGGGTAGTGGTGAGTATAAGAGACCTGAGCTGCAGGTCATGCCCGCCTGCTCCACCACCTTTCCGTAGTGCAGGTACCTGCATGCTCCTCTTGTTCTGTTCAGTGCCTTGAGACAAAACAGGGCTTTCTGCTGCTCTGCCACTGCTTGAAGGGGCAGACAAAAGGTTTGGAGCTATGCCTGTAGGAAGCTACTAAAGCAGTTCTGGCCTCTTCAGCTCCACACTCACTGGGGAGATGAACTCAATGCACACGTGGGACCTGAAGACACATCTGGAGGTGGAAGAGCTTCCTCAGAGCAAATTTCTACATTTAGTCTCAAAGGAAGAACTTGAGCCATCTCAGAGCATTTCTGTTTGGTTCTACTGGGGTTTTTTGAGAGAGTAATAATTGTAATGAACACTGCCAAATGGGTGTTTTCCCTCTCCCTTCTTTGATGTAGGACAAGCAGTAAGCAAGTGGCAATTGCTCTTTCTTTGGATTGATGCTAACATCTTCCTGCAACATTTGCAGTTTATTACAATTTGTATCTTCTTTTTACTGGTCCATCCGTTTGAGGTGATGGCTGGAAATGAATAACCATTTTCCCACTTTGCATTACCACTGCATCCTCAGCTCTAAGAGGATTCACTCCCTTTCATGTTTAGATCTGGTATTACATTTTCTGCTTTATTCATCCTTAAAAGACCAGAAGCCTTTTCCCCCCAATTTTTAATTTACTTAGAAAAAGCCCATTAATTAAACAGTTACATTTGGTTGGTTGAAGGTTATGCATGTTATTTATTTAGCTGGAGGTTTATCTGGCTGTCAGAATAACTCACTGGAGAGATCACAATTTGATAACAATACTGGTCAACCAATGTGACCTTCAACAGGACCGCCTGTGGTGGACCTTATGAGCCAGCCTGTAGCTCTTATCCCTGCCTTTTCTGGCATGATTTTAGATGCTACTGCACCTCAGGCACACAGTATGTAGCTTCTGTCAAGCCTTCAAGAGACAAGCAGTGTGATTCAGAAAGTGCTGATAAACATAGAAGATATGATTCAGAGATGCCCATGTTACCTCTTCTTCTAAGGTTTCCGGGGCTGTAAACAAGGGAGGACTGGAACGATCAGACAATCAATTTATGGAACACTGAAAAGGTCAAGATATTGTAATATGCTGTGTTGCACTGAATATATGGGATATTAAAATTCAGATGCTTCATTCCTAGGAAAATAATTGCAGTGGCACAAATACAGAAGCACAGACTTCCACCCTGTGTGGAATAAAACAAACAAATGGGTTTACTCTGATCACACCCTGAGAGACAGATTCTTGTGTGATCCTCTTTGGAGGTTGTATCAAGGTTTGGTTGTTCCACTTGAGCAGAAGAACTTAACCTGGGAAGCAGTTTTGAAATCCGTGCCCAAATCTGGACCCACTGTTACAGCTGAGGCTGCATCAGGAACATGTGGAACGAAAAGACTACTATTATGTATATTACAGAAAATACTCTTCTCTGTTACAACTCTCAGTGTTTGCTCATACTAAGTACTAAAGACCACAAACCTCTATAAGCAGCAGAACTCGACCATTTATCAGGGAAATAAATTCACTGACTATTCTAGAGAGAGAATCCAAACATAACTGCCAGAGAAATGAGGAAGGTGATGTCTGCCATTTGTCTTCAACTACAGGAATAAGTAAGCCCTGCCCCAAATTAAAGCAGAAATTGCTGTCCTCTTTTGTTGTAACCACAAATAAACACAGTTGAGAGAGGTGGGTGAAGTGAGAAGAAGACTTTGATCCCCAATAAGCAGGGAAAGTTGAAACAGCAAGGGCTTAAAGTAATGTAGGGTCACACTGCTAACAAATTGTCCGCTTTCCGAATTTAATGCAGACGCTATCTTAATGATTGACAATGTGGTCATCTATACCAAAGGGAATTTCCTCCTGCTACCGCCACATCAATTCCCAACTCCTTGGGTGGCAGAAATCTCACGCTGAATGCCCGAGATCTGGACCAGTGCCCGTATCTCCCTGTTTATTCATGTTTTGTGAATACATGATTCATGTTTATTTGCTGTGAATTATCACCACTGGCTGTAGGTTAGCTTTGCCTCTGTCCAGGACTGGGATTTTGGAATAAGGTAAAGCACTTCTTACAGCTTGCGTGAGTGCTAGACAAGTACCAGATCTTGTACACCACAAGAAGAATGCTTGCTGGAATTACAGGGTACTCCATAATGCTCCTCTATTTGTGGTCACATTTCAAGAGGTGTTAAAATATCTAAACAGGTGATCTTACACATGCTACAGGTTGGGGCAATAGACCTGTAAGCTGCTCAGAAACTTTCAACAGAATATCAGAGTTAAAAATAGAGAAAATCAGAAGAGAGCCAAGTAATCTGGGAACCGAAGTCTCCCCAAGATGTTTTCTGATATCCATGGCAGACTGACGAATTTGACAGAAGCATATTTACGTCTGCCAGGCAGATACAGTTATAGGAATAAATTCTCTTTGCCCATGAAAACTCTGTTTTCAGTAAGAAAGCTATAGAAGCTCATTTCTAATGTATATAAGCTCCTCTATAAACATTACAAAATCGCTCTTCAGGGTACTTTTGCTGTGTGTTACAGGAAGCATATCTTTTATAATGCTTTCTTATTGTTATATTTGTGATCTAACTTTTGCAGTGTTATTTAAACATAAATAATTTGGGTTTCTACTGCTTTATGTTTAGAAGGTTGGGGTTTTTTTGCGTTTGGAAGCAAGTCAACTGGAGAGCATTTTCTGTGCCATTTGAGGTTGAAAGTAGCAGCATGGAGTCAGAGAGGGCCATTCAGCAGCCAATTTGTATCCCCAGTTGGGTATCCCTTCAGCTGAATGCACCTGGTATAAAGCATACAGGGTCTGGGGCTAACGGAAACAGCAGAAATTAAGAAAGTGAATTTTCTGGAAATGCTTAAACTATAAAAGGAGTTGAGCATGCTGTTGAAGAAGCTGTGAATTTGGCTCAGGGGAATGGGGAGCTTTTCCCTTCTTCAGAGTCAGATTGCAACTGCTGATATAAGAGGAACTGAATGTTTCACCCACTTCTTTTCCTGTGAAAAGACTGTTTTTAGAAACTTCTAATATTGCCTATTTCTGACCATTTAGGTTGTTTTGCAGCCACAGTACGATAAAACCAAAACTGTTGAAAAATTCAGCCATATGTGAAAATGAGACTCAGAAAAAAAGATGCAGTTTTACCAGTATCAAAGTTTGTTGTGCTTTTCCCTTTCAATAACTCCAGTTTTAGAGCAGGTATTTGAATATTTGTAGTGTAGTAATCAGAGATATGCCCCTCACCGTTCTATAGAAACCTGTCCACTTTGGGTTATTTTGTGAGTCCCAGCTGCTCAGTAGCGTGCCTTTTCTCTTAACAGCTAAGAGTGAGGATGCTGAAGACTCCATCCTCACTGAGAAATCCCATTTCCAAATTTGCTCAAGCTATTAGATTTTGAAAAATCACATTTGCACAGACGCTGCTGGGATGCCTCTCATTTTAGCAGCTCTGCTTTCTAAGGACTGGGTCTTCACCTCGTGCTCCCGAGCACCTTGCACCTCCTCAGGCCGGCAGCTGGGTCGTGCCTTCCCCACCAGGGAAGAGGGCCCAATGGTCCTGGCCACGCAGGGCTCCAAGCGCAAGGTCAGCCTTTCGCTGTAGCTTTGCTCCAGGGTGGTGTCAGCATTGGAAATCAAGGAGGGAGCCTTCCTCTCGGTAACTCCCTACCTGCTACTTACTTGTGGAGCTTTACTGCCTACACCTACAAGGGGCACAGAAATGAAAAAATTTGCCTACAGAACATGATATACACCACATGAGACTGTATTGTGAGTAATTAGGATAAAACATAGAAGTGAGGAGATGCTCATTAAGTGAGCATCATACAACAAGTACGCCGAATCTTACAAGCTCATTTAAGAGTATGCCTAGGCATGAGTGGCCAAATTAAGATAGGCAAGCAATTTAAATAGTGCCATTTCCTAATTCTGCAGTGCTTGACTTTGTATTCATCTTATAACATAGATGTGCGTGTCTATGTCTGTGTATACATGTAAACAGGGGGTCAATATACGTGATTTGCTTCCAGTGGCGATTACAGCCTTTTGGGGATCATTCCCTGAGCCTTAAGGAAAGACCTATGGGCCTTGCAGACGTCTGAGAGAAGAGAGGATTATAAGACATCCCAATGTGTCCAGGAGATCCCCAAAATACAGAATTTGTATCAGGACACTAATAGAAATCTGGAAATCATTGCAACTATTTTTTTTTTCAAGAAAAAACACAACTTCTCTCTCCTGCTTCCCTTCCACAACACCCATTCTTATGACTTTGTCCCTACCTTGTGTCACAACAAAAGAGTGGAGGTCATTTATCAGGTCACATCGCTTCCTGCGAGATGTCCCTGCCACCTGAAAGCAGGAGTGCTTCGGCCTTAGGTTCGTATGTGTCCTTGTAGATACCATGGCCGTGCACAGAAGAATGGGCCCTACTTTCATTTGGGAAATACAGCTACTGATCAGTGATATCTGTAATATCAACAGTGCTTCAGAAAACTTTATAACAAGCCCCATTTACTCACTTATGGAAAAAAAAAAAGTACAGAAAAATCTCCTGAAATAGCCAGTGATGCAGAAAGCAGGAGGCTGTCAAAGCCTGGAAAGAGGGCAGTGCTTACTAGGTGGCTGCACTTAAATGAAAGACGGATAAGACAATCCAAACAAACAACAGATGATCTGAAATGGCTTATCAAGAAACCAGAGCAACCTCTAGTTTTCATTCTCCTGATGGAGACTGGAATCTCCTATTCTTGAGAAAGACACTTCCTTTTTTCTTTAATTTCTTTCTTTTTTATTAAGCGTTTGGGCTTTTCCCTGAAGTGTGTTCAGGGTGTAACCTCTCCTGAGCATGTTGTGCCCATGGTTTTAGCGGAGTTTCCCCCAGGCTTTCTCCTCCTGCTGTAGGCACCATCCCATGGGGGTGCAGCCTGGAGCTCAGACCGGTGGCTTTGGAGCGCAGTGGCCCTCTGCACCATGAGGACCTGCTGTCCCACCTACCCTGCAGCTTCCACTGGTGCTGTCCTTCTCCTGGTGAGACAGGGAAGGGTGGGGACATTGGGGGCATGGCCTCATGCTGGGCCCAGCAGGGTGACAAACTGGAAAATGCAAGGGAACCTTTCAGCTGACAGTGGCGGGAGGAGGAGTGCAGCCACGGTGCCTGAGGAAAGGTGGGCAGGCAGGAAAGGGTCTCACAGTGGGCTTCTGAGGGAATGTAAAATTAAAGAGCAAAGGTGCCCATGGACTGCTGGTTCCATTTGTGGATCTGGAAGGAGTTGTGTAAATGTCGCTTACTTGCCCCACCCAGGTGTCTTGAGTGTCTTTGCAGAGTGAAGCCACAGAGCTCCCCTCAAGGTTCACTTGTGAGATGTGAAGCTCCTGAACTTCAACAGATTATTCTCATTTAAATTCTTTTTCAGGTATTAAAGGTTCAGTTGTAATCTTCCTTTTGGACGTGCAAATATGTGTGCGACATCAGACTGCAGTGATTTCCAGGCTGAGTAAAAAGGGGTTTGCATTTTATTTTATACCAGAAAATACAGAGAATATGCAGCATGGCTGAGTGAACATTTTGAGAGACACATTAGTGTTTGGAGTTTTCAAACTTTTTAATATTGCTGTAACAATAAACTTTCGCTTTTAATACAGCATACTTTGGGGAGGAAGAAGCACACTATTTTGCTATTGCTCCACTCCAGAGCCTTGTAAACAGGTTTTTGTCTGAGATGGGGATTTAGCATCCAAAAGGTGCTAATGTATTTGACTAGCAGCGTTGTATAAATCTTTATGGTTTGCAGGAGACGCCTTTAGTCTTTGTGGAGAGGTCACATGTCATATGGTGATGTAATTTTGAAAGGGCTGAAAGTCCAGACTCCACGGGGATAATGTATTAGTTTGCCTTTGTAAGCTTGTTGTTGGTTGGTCATTCCACTTCCACGAGCATATCTTAGCTAGGATAATTGATTGCATTTAAATACGCAAGACAAGGTACTGCAATTTCAAATTACTGTGTCACCGCAGTTATCCTAAATATCACTGAAATACATTTACCTTTAATCTCACGTAAATGACATCAGCACACTTGTTTATATCTCATGTAGAAAAGGATTACAGTGTAACTAATGTGGGGGGTTTTCTTTTCAAACTTTTGCAAATTAGTTCACAGATGCCTTGAGAATACTTGAAGTAAAACTTCTCATATACTTTGTTAAATAAGGAACCACGAGGTTTTACATATTAAAGGTATAACTAAGCAGTTTGTTCTAAAGCTGTCTGGGAATCACCTTTTTATTCTTCCCCATGCTTTGTTCATCACGTGTTTTGCAATAAAAGGAAAAATAGACAATTAATTAGATATTTTCTCTGCAAACCCAGGAAAGTCGTTGCAGAAAACTCTTGCTAACATGTAAACTGTTTCAAGATACTTTCTCTGCTCTGAAATATCACTTCTCAGAGGAGCAGAGGACTGGTTACTCTTGCACCATCAGATGCAGGCTCCTAAAGCTGCATGAAGGATAAAACAGAGCAGCTGAGCTTCAGAAACAGTAAAATATGCTATCCATTTGCAAAACTTTGGGAAAAACAGCAATCGTAGATTAGTTGTCAGCAAAAAAGGAGGTGGGAGCCCTGTGCATGCTGTTTTCATCCAGGGCGGCTGAGCGGATGCGGCTGGACCACGAGGTCTGATCTTTGTACTGGTGTAATGAAATGACTCCACACCACAGTGAAAAATGTTATGCTAACAAAACTGTAGTTCTGTCAATATGAACTGCATCTACATTAGAGGCCTCCTCTGGCACATCTCTGCTGGATAAAAATTACACCTCTAACCCAATTAACCTTTCAGGGAGAAGTCTTGCAGTGTAGAGATTGCCTGGATAACTCACCGTGCTGCTCCTTCCACGCACTGAAAGAAATATCCCCCAAGTTACCCACTCCAGGGGTTGCCTTTTCTGAAAGCTGACTGTCACCTGGCATCTTCTCTCATGGATCTACCACTTTGTTATTCTACTTTTAAGGTATTGAGCCTCCCTCTTGTCCCACACCTTTAAGAAAAGGCAGTCTCGGATGTCCCATTACGTTTTATTGTGCTTTGTAAGCTATCGGCAAAATCCATCCTGTTTTATTCTGATAGGAATATTGCAGATTGTGGTGATATTAGGAAAACTGGACTCCCGGACAATGTGTCTGTCAATTCTGGCCTTTTGGTCAGCCCTTTTTAAATAACCTTTCTTATTTCTTAACAGTAAGCTCTCGCTAGGCCGCTAGCTGCCGAATTTTTTACGCTTTCTTAAATAGAAATGGCTAGCTGAAATGCCAGGAATTATTTGGAATTGGGAAATACCACACAGCTCAGTAGGAGAGGTTTTTTGCTTCTTTTGTTTGTTTGGTTTGTTTTTTTTTTCCTCCTGCATCCAAACATGGCTCCACTAGCTAATTCCCTCACCTCAAACCCCAAGAACAATTTAGGATCTGCTGGAAAGTACAGTTTCAGCTGCAGCTACGCATACCAACAGTGCTGAATATTTGTGCGAAACAAAGAGCTGAGAGGCCTAACTGGCTGATGGTCTGGAAGAGGGAGGTTTTTCAAAGACCCACAGGTGTCACGGGGGTCAATAGCTGCAAACCACTGCGAAGTGTTCTTCCTCCTCTAGCACTTACAGGAAGGACAGAGAGAAGAAAATTCACATTTTTAATCCAGGGGAGGTACCCAGAAGCTTTCGGACTTGGATGCTACTCACTGGTCTTTTTCTTCTCTCCCTCCCGCTCTTGCCTTCTTTTTCCTGCAATAGCATAGGAGCCCTTTTCTTCATAGTCATTTAAGGCAATCATCTGAAGACTTTTTTCTCCACATTTCCTCTTCCTGGGAGCTGGAGGACATAGGGTGTTAGTCTGCAACAGCAGAGCAAAGATGGGGATCCCCTGTGCTCTGCAGGAAGACATTTTTCAGAGCTGGAATAACTTAGAAGCCTTGTCCCCCATCAGCAGAAACTTGTAGAATGTATTCTGTGTGGGCAAAAACTACCCCTTTGGTGGTAGATCCCAAACCAGCCGTGGACCTTACGCTGCTGGAGCAGGAAGGTGGCTCACACAGGCGTGGGACAGAGCAGAGCCACAGTGACAGGTGAGGGTGGAGACTGGGTAGGGCAGAGCGAAGTGCTGGCAACGGCCGCCACGCTCTGTCCACCCACTCACACCGAAGTCCACTTGTCCACCCACTCACGACAAAGTCCACTGGTGCCTGTGGGCGGCAGCTGGTGGCACAGCTCTGTCCCTGGTCGTGGTCTGGCTTCAGATGGGTCCAGCTTCCAGCCCCCGGGCTGCCGGGGAGTCCTGCAGGCCAAGCTGGCTTGTCAGGGCTGGCGGGCTTGACAAGCACTTTGGATTAGGAGTAAAGGAACAGAGGGAGGACGATCTGTTTCGGAACTGTTTGTTGTCCTTTTTGAGTCTTTAAATTGCAGCTAAGAATCATAGGTGCCGGGCTGGGCTTGGGGGGTGTGTGTGGTGTTAGGAAGTTTTCATCCCCGCTCCTGCATTTCATACCCCTTCTTCCCTTTCGCCTGCCCTCACCGCTTACACGACAAGCTCTCGGAGGCCGGGGCTGCGTCTTCTTATCCATGTCTCACTGCAACTGAGCCCTGCTGAGGCCTTTGGATCCTGCTGCTACGCATATAATAATTCATAACGCCCGGGGCTACGCGGGGCGAACACTTCGCTCCCTTTCCCCGCCGTGCCCCTGCCGATGCCCGCATTTCAGCGCATCCGCGCCTGGCCCCCGCG
>NW_009260774.1:3709636-3734190 GCF_000687185.1 Egretta garzetta
CCGGAGCGCCCCGTAGCCCCCCCAGCCCCCTCTGGGGCGGGCAGGGGACAGCCCTCGCCGTCGCGTCGGAGGGGGGAGAGGGGCAGAGTAGCCCAAGGCATCCCCCGGCTGGGTGCCGCGGTCTGGCCCCCCCCGGGGGGGGAGGCACATCGTGGAAACCTGTGAGCAGGTTATAGTCTAGAAGCTTCTCCCCCCACCACCAGCCCCTTGCCCACCCGCCTGGGCCCGTCCGGAGAAGTTGAGGATGAGGGACACGTCTTCTTGCCGTTGGGTTGGCAACGGTGCTGATGGCCCCATGGGTCCTGAGCTGCCCCCAAGCCCCAGCCCTGCTCCACAGCCTCCTCCCACTGCCAGACACCAGTGTCTCCCCTGCCCGGGTGGGCTGCGCCGGGAAGGCCCTGGCAGGTTTGGGTTAGGTGATGAGGACTTCTTCCAATTGCTGTCATACTTGGTTGGTAGCACCGTTGCTATTGCCAGGTGGAAGTCGTTCACCGAGCAGGTCCCTGTTAAAACTTAGTCCTGCTGTCTTCCCTAGCCCGCTGGTTTTCATCCCCAGATGGTGTTTTTGACTGTGAGTCAGTTTGGGGTGTGTGTGTGTGTCATTTTTTATATCGGTTTGCACTGAGTGCAATGAATAGATGAGTCTGGTCAAGGCTTTTTGTTTCTGTCATAAGTGATCAATAATCATCTGGTGGTAAGATGATCTTATTACAGAAAAAGCCAAAGTGCACGCGGAGAACAGCTGAAATACAAGGTCAATAACTCTTGGGTTATCAACGTTAAACCTGCTTTGCATATTTGAAGATGACATATTCCTTTCAAAGTAAAGGCAACTTCAAGCTTTTGATGAGCTTTATTTTCAGTGTAAATAATAAGCATACAGTTAATGTAGGAAACCAGCCTTGCTTTGGAGGAGATTACCCATCCTAAAACACCTCCGGACCTTTTTTAATCTTTTTCTTTAGTCAAGGTGGACGAGGATTGCAGTCCTCTGAGGTGAGAAGAGTTTTTGTAGCTCCCAATACAAAGGTTGGTTTGTTCCTAGTGCCCAGCAACTGCTACGGGCTTTCCAGACACAAAAGAAAGGCGTAGTCTGTGGCCTGAAGATCGTGCATGCTAAAAAGGCAGTCAGCTGGAGGGTAACGCAGATCAACAACCAGCTCCGCTGCCTCCTAATAACTAGCTTCATTCCGGGAAATGTAGCAGTTCAGCGAGACGAGTAATTGGCGCAGAGGTGCTGGTGGCTCAGGGAGGACCACCGTAACCGTAACCCTCGGGTCGAGCCTTTGGTGGCGGCGGTATGAGGAGCCGGGGCTGCGAGAGAGGGAGCCTGGACAGGAGGAGGCACCGGGGGCAGGTGAGGCAACCTTTCCTGGAGAAGGAGACGGATACAGCGCCGAAGCAGGGGGAATGCAACCTGAAAAGGGAGCAGGGCAGATAATCAGCAGGGGAAGAGGTTATGCGGGGACTCGGAGTCGAACATAAAAAGCTTGAAGTAATGAGTTTAATCTACGAAATCTAGTTCTTAAATTGTATGTGCTTGCCAATTAGCTAACCATTCTGCAAATCAGAATGGAATTCAGATCGTATCTTGGTAAATGTATTGACTCTGAAGTGCTGCAAGGGGAAAAAAAAAAATAAATCTTTCCTCTTTCCCCTACCGTGGGCTTCAAATGTGAACAAAAATCAGATCTGAGAATTGAGGAACCTTTTAATATACCCACTTTCCCGAGTTCACATTCTATCTAGCCTAGACTCCCATGGTTAAAATCAAAAACCCCTATGGTAATACGACTTCAGGGGGTCAAATTCAGAGCAGTTGTAGGGCATTTTCACCGGTGAACGTTGCAGTGCATTGTGAGGAGGGGTCACCGCCAGTCCCAGTGTGGATCAAAGTGCAGGAGATGTGTGGCTGTTACCTCGCAGGGCGCACGCATCCCATACAAAACACTCACAGTACAATGAGGGAACCTGCAGCCCTCTTTGGGCTCCTCTACTAAAATGTTACACGTGTATAAAAAGGAGTTGCAGCACAACCTTTATTCTCCTGTCTCCAGGAGCATGTCCATGTATGTATGTATTAGTTTGTGTGTGTCATAACAGTTTTCAAAATGGCTGAAACGATATTGATCCAATTAAAAATACTGTGAGAGAATAGCTGAAAGTAGTTTAAATTTCGGCTTGATAAAATTGTAAAAATAATGTCGGGTTTATGTCGCTTAAGCAGCTAGCTGCAATAATTCATAGGAACTGACAGAATCCTTCATAAAGCTATTGTTTCACCCAGATTTGACTGGTATGGATTTAGGAAAAGTAGAGAGGAATCAATGCCAGAAATTGCCCACCAAGATCAGCACCCTGGGCAAGAATATTTACAACTGTATTTGGGAGTCTGGGAATGTTTGCTTTAGATGGCTAGCATTAATGTGGCTTATACTACAGCGGATCAAAAATTCATTATGTTTGATTGGTAGTGCAGGGATGTAATAATACAGAATTTCTCATTTTCTTAGAGAAGTGTCATCTAATTCATGCTAAATTTTGCAGTTAAGCTCCACATTGAGATGGGTCAGAGCTGTATGGCCAGGAGATGTGTAGCTGTTTTTTTACTAGGGAATCAGACTTGCACCAGTGCGCGTGCATTTTTGTGTACCAGCCGCCTGTGGTATTGCCTGCACGTGTTGACGAAGCAATCTGCCCGAGAGCTGTTAGAATTTGCATGTACAGAACTGGTTTGTTTATATGTAGATCAGTTATTACTGCAAAGATAAGTGTATGCTTGGAAAGTTGTTACCACAGATGGATGCTGGCTTCTGAGAACTGGGTCCCATCTCTTTTAAGATAAACTTTCATGTATAATGTCAGAAAAACAAGCAAGTTGGGGGCAAAAATACTACTGTGTTTTTGATTATGTTCTGCATCCAGCTTATGCTAGTCAGTATAATGTACATTGCAAGGATCCAACGCTATGCTTTCCATTAAAATACTTGGGATTTTGTTGGTGTAAAATCAGAGCCTTACCCACATGCTCAGTGTTTGCCTGGCAATCGTTAGAAGAAATACCATGGTAAAACTTCCGTGCAGAAACATTTTGTAGAAAGATGTAATATGTAATGGCAGTTGCTGTATGTTTTGCTTTTAATCTTCTTTAATGTTTCTTGAAAATGCCTGCATACAAAAGCACCTCTTTATTCAGCTGTTTTTTTCCCACTTTCCCATATATATTTAGAATCGTATCTATTCAATTGAGTGACAAATGTGATGCCTTTCTTCCCTTAACCCAACAAAGAAAGGGTAATGGGAGTGTGAGCTGGCCTCTCTTCTCAGCTAGACATTAGTGGGCCAGGATTTGGCTTTGAGTCCCATCCCTGAGCATCCCTCAAGGCTTGCTGGCCCTGATGCCCTGCGCTTCCAGTCCTCTGGAGCTGGACTATGTCAAGGCATCACAGAAACCCTGTGCAGGGCAGAAGCGTTTAAAAAGCCAGATCTTCTTCTCACAGAGCCTCTCAGTCCTCACTGGCTACTACTCAGAGCACTGATTCACATAGTAGTCTGCATACAAATCAGGTGCCCTCTGAGGAGCTCGGTGTCGGATGGTGCAAGCACTAACGCTCCCTCCTACATAACTATGTATGTGAGCGTCAGGAAAATATATGCAAAAGTTGCTTCTTCCAGGGATTTGTGTGAAATGGAGCCAGCTGATCCTGAGGCCTGATGAGCTTTAACTCTGTTAACTTCTGTGGAAGGAGAAGGTGTTCAGGTCCTTCAGGAACAGGCCAGGAAATGTCACGTGCTGCAGTGGCTGGTTCACAGTATTTGCACTTAAGTGGAGTCTAGAGAACTCAGTCAGGCTCATGGCTCCGTAGAGCAAATGTATTCCACGTCCAGACACTTAATGTCAGTAGGCCTGTTTCAAATGAGACAGCAATGCCCTCCTAGACTAATTCCAAGAGACAGAAGGGGAATGTGAGGAAGAAAAATAAGGTCATGCCATTATGTCTACTGGTACGTTGATGACTTTCCATCTCTGAACTTAATTTAAAAAATAATAATTGTATTCTGTTATATCACAGTAGAGTCATCACTGGTTGGTTTACTTGTACTGCAGCAGTGGGTGCTATACTGGAATTTGAAACAGAAGTGGTCCCAGTTGGCGCTTGGAGAGTAGCCTGCTGATGTTACCTTTTAGGTGGAAACATTGAAAACAATTGAGTAGTAACTGAAAACTAGTGTTAGTAAAGAAGGTGAAGATTTATACTGAACCAGGCAAACATTTGCGTAAAGTTAAAGAAAGCCTGAGAGCTATTAAAGATCATAAGAAAGAATGCTTGACTGAAAGCTGACAGAAATAGTTGTTGTTTCATCAGATTTTAATCCATCTTCTGTCAGTGACAAATAGAGAACTTGAGATTTTTTGAGTATTCAGAACCATGCTCATGGAGAAATAAAACATAATCCTAGAGTCCTTTTAAGTGGGATATCCTGCAGTGTTCTAAATAATTTAATTTGGAGGGAAAATATATCAAATGTGTTTACATGTCATAAAACCAACATGAGATATTTTTCATATTAGATTTATTACATATATACCTTCCTCTATGTGGAAAAATTAGATAAACACGCTGCTTCTCTCTGTGCTATTGACATTTTCATTGGCAAGATGAT
Organism: Egretta garzetta; assembly: GCF_000687185.1. Lineage (NCBI taxonomy): Eukaryota > Metazoa > Chordata > Aves > Pelecaniformes > Ardeidae > Egretta > Egretta garzetta. The sequence continues at coordinate 3,714,302 of NW_009260774.1, forward strand.
GGATGCTGTTTGAAACAAAATGGTTTGCTGAAGTCTAGGTGAATCACTGTTTTAGGTTTGGGAAGAAATATCTTCCACAGGGAGGATGGTACAATCTGTAAATGAAGCATTAATCAAGTTTACAGTTACAGATCTGAAATTATGGTGCAATTATCTTTTTTTGGGAGTAGTTACTGTACCGAGGGCTCTGTTTTGCTCATATTTGTCTATATTTCTCAATGATGTCAATCACCTCATACAGTGAAATGTTACTTTTTCTAAAGCGTATATGTAACATCTAGCTTTTTTGGCCAGTAGGCTCAGTTCCACCTGGCTTTTAAACAGAGGTCCATGCCTGCCTCCATTTTATGTAGTATCAAGTTAGTTGGAAAACCAATCCTAGGTAATATGGCAAATTGGAAGAGTGTGTTGAAACCAAAATTGTCTAATAGTTCATTATGAAAAATTCTGTTTACGTAGATGAACAGGTTCTATGATAGAGCTCCAGCTGGACTATAAAACTTTCATCTTTGATCTTTGGACTATGTCCCAATGGGTTGTTATTAAGCTGTAAAAATTAGTACAGCAGGGGGAAATACATTGAATTGGCAATATTTAAAATAACCTTCACAAACCAGCAGTTAAAAATTGTTGAAGGAACAGCTGATGAATTTGCAGAAGAACCTAAGAAGATAAGGGTTGCTATGATCTATTTAAGGACACTGCAAATTCATGCGGCATCGCTCTCCTGGAAGTAGCAAATCCAGATATCCTCACAGAAAGTCTTAACTTGCAACAGACAAAGCTGATTAGTCATCCAAACCGCCAAAATAGTTAAAGCAAGAGTCAATGTATCTTGGAATATACACTGGAGAATTGCTTTAGTTATTTAAAAGTATTTCAATATGCATAAGGCACTGAGTTACACTACAAAGTATTAAGCAATATAAGACTCCCGTAAAATCACTATTATTTAATTTTGAAGCTTTATCTGCATGTCACAGATACAAACTCCTGTAGAGCTCATATGTTTTAGGCACTGATTTCTTTAAGATACTTCTGAGGAACCTGAAAAATATAATTCTGAAGAATATAAGAAGAGGGTAGCTTTGCACGTAGGAGTTGCCACAGTAAGACTGGGTAAAAGTGAAAGAAAGCGGAGTGTGCCACATCAGCACTGAGGCACAGTGCATTTTCAAAGTGCTTGCTTTGGGATGCAGGCTGCTTATGAAGGGAGATGACGACACCAATTATAAGGAAAAAAACCCTGATAGTAATTAATTCTGGAGCAGTAAAAGTGAACTAGGCCATTACTTTGGAGTGTCTGAGAGGAATTTGGATTTATTCTGTTGCTAGAAAACACTGTTTATGTAACCAGTTGGCCTTTCTCTTGAGTATCAAAGCAGTCCAGTGGTTCTGTGTCACCCTGATGCAGAGGTAATGAAGGCAAACCTTCATAGACTTGTCACAACATTGTCATTATTTTGGCAGTGCATTGGAGATAATTTCAGCAATGAGGCAAAGAAGCTCTGCATTGATAAGCAGATTTCAGGCTGGACAGCTGGGTAGAAATAAACAGTCCCAAGTGGTCCCAACCACCCTGCTGAGGTTTTTATTGTTTTCAGATTACAGTGCTCAGATCATGATTGACTTCTAAATAAAAGCAATGGCTCTTCAGCTTTTTTTCCTTCCTCCCTCTGCCCAACACTAATCCTCCTAGAAGCTATGCTAAGGCACAGGGAGGACAGCGAGGTGATTCGAGACAGCCAGCATGGCTTCATCAAGGGCACATCTTGGTTGATTGATCTAGTGGCCTTCTATGATGCCATCACCTATGACTACGTCAGTGGGCAAGGGAAGAGCTACGGATGTCATCTATCTGGGCTTCTGTAAGGCCTTTGACATGGTCCCCCACAACATCCTTCTCTCTAAATTGGAAAGATACAGATTTGATGGATGGACTGTTCAGTGAATGAGGAATTGGCTGGATGGTCACATCCAGAGGGCTGTGGTCAACAGCTCAATGTCCAGATGGAGATCAGTGACAAGTGGTGTCCCTCACGGGTCCATATTAGGACCAGTACTGTTTAATATCTTCATCAGTAACATAGTGGGATCGAGTGCACCTCAGCACGTTTACAGATGACACAAAGCTGAGTGGTGCGGTTGACATCCCTGAGGGACAGGATGCCATCCAGAGGGACCTGGACAAGCTTGAGAAGTGGGCTCATGTGAACCTCATGAGGTTCAACAAGGCCGAGTGAAAGGTCCTGCAGCTGGGTCAGGGCAACCCCTGGTATCAATATAGGCTGGGGGATGAAGGGATTGAGAACAGCCCTGAGGAGAAGGACTTGGGGGTGCTGATGGATGAAAAGCTGGACATGAGATGGCAATGTGTGCTTGCAGCCCAGAAAGCCAACCATACCCTGGGCTGCATCAAAAGCAGTGTGGCCAGCAGGTCAAGGGAGGTGATTCTGCCCCTCTACTCTGCTCTGGTGAGACCTCACCTAGAGTACTGCGTCCAGCTCTGGAGCCCTCAGCACAAGAAGGACATGGACCTGTTGCAGCAGGTCCAGAAGAGGACCACAAAAATTATCTGAGGGCTGGAATACCTCTCCTATGAGGAAAGACTGAGAGAATTGAGGTCGTTCAGCCTGGAGAAGAGAAGGCTGCAGCCTTTCAGTACTTAAAGGGGGCCTATAGGAAAGATGGGGAAAATCTTTTTAGTAGGGCCAGCTGTGACAGGACAAGGGGTAATGGTCTTAATCTAAAAGACGGTAGATTTAGACTAGATATATGGAAGAAATTCTTTACAATGAGGGCAGTGAAACACTGGAAGAGGCAGTGGAGGACCCGTCCCTGGAAACATTCAAGGACAGGTTGGATGGGGCTCTGAGCAACCTGATCTGGTTAAAGGTGTCCCTGCTCACTGCAGGGGGGTTGGACTAGATGACCTTTAAATGTCCCTTCCTACCCAAACTATTCTATGATTCTATAATATTTAATAACCTTTAGTTCTAATTCCGGTCCCATCCTCTTTCAGCACCGTTGTTGCCTGTTTGAAGCTGTTTGAACATTAAGTACATCTTCCATACCTGTGTGTTGATGAGATGACAGCAGGGAGTCATGCCATGACATTCCAAGTTGCAACTACAGTGACTCCATGGAACATCCTTTGATGGTTCTCTAAAATACCCCAAATTCCCATTTACTGCCTGTATTTGATGTGGGTGCTGCTTCTTTTTCTTCTTGTCTGACAGTGTTCTGCAAATGGGTTTCACAGAACACAATAACAAAGTGGTTTTTTCCCCCCTTTCTTGCTTGTGTCCAGCAAATGCCATCTTTCCTAAAATGAGAAAAGTTCTTCAAAAAAGAGGAAGGACAAGAAGCAAAGAAGGCTGAAACTAAGACCTTGTTAGCAGATATGAAAGCAGGTGAAGCTAGGCTGATTAAACAAAGCTCCCCTGATTCTGACCATTGAAATGTCCCTTTGAATCTCTGAAAACTTATTTATGCTTCAACACTGCTGAGAAAAGAAAAACCTAACAGGGTGACTGGAACATTGGAAGACCAAAATATTTTACGTAGGGATTTTTTTTTTGTTTAGAAGAAGGGGAGATAGAGCAGGAAAATTACTTGTTTCTGGATAAAATTTTCATTTTTTCATTCAGGGCCAAGCTCTTGGTTTCATTGTCAAGAGTTAAGGACTGAGAACACATTCCACTAGCATATATAATTTTATGTACATTGCTTCCACCTGAGTATCTCACCTTCCTCACAGCACTCCTGCCAATATGAAGGATCAGCGGTGCTTTTGACCATCTTTCTTTGGGTTGCATGACCTACCACCAGCCTAACCTCTATCTTACTCTAGTACAGACACAGGGGTGAACCAGATTCTACCACGCAAATCACTAAGTGCTCCTTTTTGGCACATGCTGAGCTGAAAAGATATTTTAGTTAGTTTTTAATAAGTAGCTAAAAGGAGTTGAATGAAAGGACTTCTGTAACTTGACTAACTATACGCATAGCATGAGAAATGTACATGCTCTTTGATACCTGTAATTTTCTATCACATTTTGTTAATGAACAGATGAAGGCAAAATGACGGTCTGTATCACTCTTGAACTAGATTTTGCTGGTAAATGGCAAAGTGTTGTGGAAGTCTTGAATGTGACAGTGGCACTAAAAGAGATGCAAGTGATAGTTTGAGCTTAACATAGATGCACTATCATCTAGGTGGCTGCATACTGGTGACATTTAAATCCACATTTTCCACAGTGCAGTTGAAATAATACTTGTGTCCTTGTGGTCATCTTGTTATGTCTCTGTAGCTGCTCATTTTCAGCAAGACTCAGTTTTTAAACATTGACTTTACCACTGAGTCAGTTTTGACTTAAGCTCTGTAATTTGCTTTTAAAAAGTATACTGCATTAGAAACCAAACATAAATTTCTTTCATTTACAGTAGGTTGGCTGTAAGATAATTTTCTATGATCTCATCCATAGAGGAATCAATTAAGTACTAACCCATTCCCTTGTTATTCATTTTGTGTACTTTGATAGAAGATTAAGCTTTAATACATTTGATTTATATTTTCATTTTTTGGGAGGGGGGCAAATTTATAAATATCTCTTTTGTAAGAGATCTTTGTGGATCCATATCATTGCATATCTTTTTTCTTGCATAGCATATTGCAAATAGTTCACATAATTATGGGTAGAAAACAAAGTTCCTTAAGTTATCTTGTGGGTGTCGAGTAACTCATTTGGGAACTTCTGCCTGACTACCTGGGAAATCCTGGAAAACACTGTTGGACTCTGTGGCCATTTGCGGCGTTTCTTGGGTTTGCCTTCTTCATTTTTCATTTATTGTTTGTAACCTGTCTTAGAAAGGTAGACAAGCATTCTGGATAAAACATTGGCTAACTGATGGCTTAACCCTTGAGTAGCAAAGTATTTAACAGCTTTGGATTTGTGTTTTATCATCAACCTCTTTCAGCGTTAATAACCGACTGAAATAAGGGTAAGAGCCAAATTAGTCTCTTGAAGCTACCGCCACTATCATCTGTTGCCGGACTGAAGAAGAAAGCTGATTCAGGTTTGACAGGCCACTTTCACAATTACAAGGATTAAATCCTAGTGATTCTGCCAGCCATACTTCTGTTCTGGTTGCTTCTATTGAGTTTATCACCATGGGAATTCTTCTTAATTTTTTAAGAGAAAGGAATCTGAAGAAGCCTTTGGAAATAACAAAAATTACTGATCTTGAATCCTTGGATTCAGTTGTACACATTACATTTCATAGTAGATTTCAATTTTAATATTAGTCATCTGTGAACTGATGACTGGTAGCCTCCAGAGAGAATTAACTTCTCCAGGCATTCCTTCAAAAGATTGTGTTTATGGTCATAGTCAAAGTAGGCTAAAATAAGCAAAAACTCCAGACTCCCCTTGCCTAGACTCTAAGTCAGCTCTACAAGGCAGCTGCAAGCCTATGTTTCTTAAGAAATTTTTCCTGGTCTATGCTACAGGCACCTGCTGTTTCAAAACATCATCCCCACGATATGGTGGAGGATGGAAAAAGCTGATTACAGTCTCAGTATGGGGTGGTTTTTGGAGTCAGGATGACTTTGCTTTACTCCTACTGTGTATTTTTTCATCGTTACCATTTAACTTGATTTGTGTCCTCTTAAAATTAGTTATCTAAGTGGTTTGGTGACTGGAAACCAAGTGCAGTGACAGCACTAGCACAGCATCTCTTACACAGTCCTTGGTCAGTTTATTCCTGAATTTCCCTGACACTGTTTTCTCTGTGAAATAACACACTTCAGTCACATATTTGTGGAAGTATCAACATAATTAATCCCACGTTTTCCTACATTCTTTGAACTATGTTGTATCTCGTAATGTTAAAGCCAATAGAATAAATATGTGGATGAGAAAAATAAATATTTTGCCCCATATTCTACCTTCTGAAACATTTTCTGTGTGTTTGCAGGGTTATACAGAGCCCTTTAATGTGAGACTTCTGAAGAGTAAAATAAAATCAGTTCCCCTAGTTATTAAGGCTCATTGCAGGAATTTGCTAGCATCAATGACATGATTAAAGACCAGATTTAGACCAGGTGTGGGCCCATGAAATTCCCAAGTGTACAAACTTATAAGCACCTCTTAAAACATCGCTTATGATATAGCTAAAGGCTGTTGTTGGCAGATCTGCTCCTCCCTAACTCACCCAGCCTCTGCTCATGCTGATGAGAACTTCAGTGCAGTAACTTCATGGCACGTAATTCAATGATGTTAAAATAGGATAATTAATTCCCTTCCCTCTCACATTTTATTTCTTTCTATTAAATAAATTTCAGGCTCAGAAGCAACGAGGGAGTTGAGTTCGTGACCTGAATATAGCTGAGAGTTACCTGCAGATTACTTCCAGTCCCATCGCATGTTCCATCCTTTTTCAAACTGCGCTTCTCTCTGGTAATATCACATTAGTTTTTCATGCAGAGATTCTGAGGCACTGAGTTCCAAGCATTTTCATTTTATGATGATCAGTCAATGCGTGCAAGTCAAATCCTGATTTTTTCCAGCCATTAGTTGGCAGAGATTCTTGGGTATTTGGACTGCAAACACTACGTTAGGCCAGAAGCAGACAACTTTTCTGATGCTCCAGCATGCATATTGTGATCTTCACACAGTCAGAGCCACAGAACTGGCGTCTCCTTCCTAGCAGAGTGAATGGAGCAAGTAAGAGAGGAGAAATATGGAGGTGGCCTCCAGAGGACCAACACACCATCCCTTACAGATAGGAGTGGTCCTAGGCTGATGTAACGATGGCCTCAGCATCATCCCTTAGCTTAATTCTGGTCTCTTGCAGGATCTGAACTACTTGAGTGTTTTTCTGTAGTCCCAGTATGAGAGTTACACTTGACATAATGCCAAATGAAGCTTGGTATTAGGCATGCAGGTTACTCACTGGTGCTTCATCGTTGCACTGGCACACAGGATTTTCAATATATGCCACCGAATATACCTAGGTCAAGGTTAGACTAATGTTAAGGCAGTTATTTAAAATGCATATGCGCTGCTGCTGAAGTTAGCACTGAAAGTTAGTGCTGCAATTATTACTGCTTTTAGTACTAGTCACATTAATTTTCTGAAAATGTGTTACTTGTTGGGAAGAAGAAGAAACAGAAACACAAAAAATACATTTTTGGAAACAGTAAGTAATGGAAAAGTAAAGAGGGCCTGAGATGTTTCTTTATATTCTTTTTTTAAACCCACTTCCACAGATTGTTGAATGAATTGGTGTTTGTTTGAAAAAAAGATGAATGCCCATCCCTAGCTGCATGTGTGTGCAATAACTCCTAGATGTACCCACGCTGTCCCGGGGAGCAGACAAGACATTTCCAGCATCGTACTGCTTGAGGCATCGTCTTCCTTCCACCCAGCCCTCTCATTCACAGCTCCTGTGAGATAAAATGACCAATAGTGTTCAGTGACCCATACCACTGCTTTCCACTCTGAGAGCCTGAAATAGATATTCCTTGTCTCTGACATGTGAAAATCCTATCTCTGCCCTACGACCCATTGCCTGAAGCATGCAGGAGAGCAAATAGCAGATACGGAGGCACTGGAGTTTAAGGCAACAGAAATCTGTTTGCAGAGCACCAGAACACCCAATTTACTTGCCATGTGTTATACAACCAGCCTCCATGGACACCTCTAAAGACTTCTAGAGTTAGCCAAGGTAATCATAAAATGTACATCTTGCTGGATGGAGACCGGTACGTGTGCAGTGCCTTCCCATCCAGGGTAATGCAGAGTGACTCCCCAACAGAAGGGATTTTAACAATAAGGTTAACAACTGTTCCTAGTACGGTGGTTAAGTAAGTCCAGAAGTGCTAAGGAAACATGTTCTGGACTTGCATATTGTAAACTCACCCGTGTTCTTGAATACGCGTTGTCACCTGAGAGTATTCACCAGGATGCTTGTCTGGAAATAGTTGGAAGTCAGATCCATTGACACCTACCTGCTAAAATCAAAGATGTTTTGTGTAAGTTTGTACTCCTGAAGAGCAGTTATAAATTCACCTGGTTTTCTTATTCAGCGAAGTGTGTTTTCAGAAGAGTGGAATTAAACCTAATGAGGAACCTGCAAGCTCAGTCTGTCCAGCCAGCCTTGAGGCACCAGAGGTCAGTGATGCTGCCAGCTGAGCTACATAGGTGGTTGGGTCTCACTTGCACTTTTTTCCCTCTTCTCTAACTTGATCACTTAAACAGAGTTTGAGAAATATTTTCTGAGTGAACACAGCAGCCCTTGTTTTTGCTGCTGAAAAGATGACTTGGGAAGAATCTTCCTTCTGTAAATGCCAGTAATAATGCTAGAGATTTGCACTGCATCATGAATACAGTTTAGGCAGAATTAAAAAAAAAAAAGGTCAACCTGAGAAATGAAAAGGATGTATTATACCAATAGGTTCATTCTACCTCACAAGAAAGAACAGAGGAACAAATTCTAAGTTAGCTTGTTACCCTTTTGATATCCTTTCTTTTTCCTATTGGTATGGCAATGCTTTTGAAATTTTTCAAATATTGCTCCATATTTTCTAGATAAGTAGAGAATATGTAGAAACGCTGGCTGCTTCACTCTCTTTGCATTGCTTTGTTTTTTCAAGTGAATATGATAGAACACACATTTGGAGAGGGACTATTTTGTGCTGTTTCCACCCCAGCCCAATATTTTTCCTTTACTGAAGATTTCTGACAACCCTTTAGATAGTAATTTTAATTAATTTCCCAATTATTAAGAATATACCCGCTTGGAGAAACATTCTAAACAGCACAATTGTAAAGATTAATTGTTCAGATGTAATTAGAGCCAAGCTCTGTGCTCAAAAGCACTGGTGAATGTCTATAGTCACATTATTTAAATCATTTAAATCTATCTTGGACTAATGCCATTATCTCTAAAATCAAAATCTGCTTCGTAGTGCTTGATTATCTTCTTGCTTATGATATTTTTGTTGTGGTGTGATGTCAGTGTCTTCAAGGTACTAGTGAAACTAGTCTTTTCATCCTTAAAAAAACAAACAAAACCTGGGCAAACTCTTTAGAGGAGAAATGAAACAATTGCTTCTCCCTCGTGGTCATTCCCTTCAGAATTTGGAACAGAAGGCAAAGCCTGTTTTCTGTGCAGCAGTTTTCTGAAGATTAAGTGCGAAATAATTACTACTTTTCAGTTTTGTGAATCAGTGGGACACAAGGCAAGAATAGTTGGGGGGGGTGTTGAAAGATGGGGAGGAGGTGACGGTGTTAATGGAAAAGAAGTGGGTGGTAATCGCACATTAAAGACCCTGGGATATTAACCTTTGACTTGCACATGTTGTTTATTTCATGGTTGATTAATGGGTTTAAAATTTAGAAGGAAAGGCACCTTTTGGCCTTTTAAACAATGCACACCTTCAGTGAAACACTTCTCTTTGTTTTGGTTGTTTATTGGGAAGGGGAAAATCGAATGGTGTTAGTCAGGCTCCCAGCCATTTGATTGCATTCATAGCCGTAGTTGATGGCCTCTTACTTGGAGCCTGTGCGGTTTCATTGGGAGTGCAACACATGCTGCATTCATCCAGAGGATTAACTGAATTCTCTGAATTAGGAGGGTGACCTTGTCGAGCACAATGTGTTTGGCTACGTGAGGTATGGCTTCTCCTCGCTTTTTGGGGAGGTTTGGGTTGTTTTTTTCGAATATCCCTTAAGTTTTTCTGCTAGCTTATCCAGGTTCCCTTCCCCATTTACATTTCTGAGTGAGTGCTGACAGTATTTTTAATGGGACATGATGTCAGTGCCTCCCAGGTACTAGCAAAACCAGTCTTTTATCCTTAAAATAACAAACAATGAGTGTTGGGCAAAATTCTGCCCCTGCCGCATGTGTAGGGTCCTGTTGATTCCCAGTGGAACCACGCGTACTTGCAAGGGCCTCATTGGGTTTATAAACCTTCGGTCATGGATTGAGACAGGCCAGCTCTAGGACGAATGAATTGGGTTGAGTACTACTCGGCTGACAGTGTTACTATAGTTCACATTTTAGCTCACGGAGTAGTAAATTGTCACCTTTGTATACGACCCCCTTGTATTTCCAGAGCAGATTCCGAGTGAGCAGTGCAATTTACTTGACGTTGGTATTCTACATAAGACCCTTACTCAAATCCCACTTCTCAAGTGTGAGATATTATGGATCAGATTTTTTAAAGCTGTTTAAAGTCTTTGGGTACTGAGTTCCCAGTGAATTGTACAGGTCCCTTCTGTAGCTGTGAAATTCTGACCCTAAAGGTCTTGGGGGGGAAGCAATCCCTGTTTTCCTCCGATCCTTAGTCCAAATTTCTTTATACAATGTAGCACAGCAATACATATATTGTTTTTTCTGTAGATGTTTTCCATGGCATTACATGAGTGAAATGCCTCGTACACATTCACCTACAAAGAGCTTTGGGCTGAAAAATCAGCATAATGAAATGTTGTTTAGTGTTGTAGACTTTACTCTGTTTGCATAGCATGCAGTTTTATTTCTGTAAACATCAGATATTCATATCTGTTATTTATGTAAATTTCTATGTCTGCTATAGATTTGCAATCTTTGCATATTCTCTATTGAACTTTGATTATGCTGTTTGTAAAACATAGACAAGAATTTAATGCCCATTCCTGGTGATGATGAAGCATTTTCTTGCTTCTCAGAAGTATACTTAATCTTTTAATTTTATCAGAGGTGGAATTTAAATAGATACATCTGAAAAGCTAATTGAATGAGTGTGGGTTTGTTTGTTAGGGAGCTTCTGGTGAACGGTATGTGACTGTGAAAAGAGCTGCTGTGGGGAGGAGTACTGGTGTTTGAACTGCTGATTGCTGCCAAAGGTTACTGGAGGGAAGACAAATGAATCCTTCAAGGCAATTAAAAGTAATGCAGTTGATGAAACAGAAGCTGCTAAGCCCTTCCAGTTTCATATAACTTCAGATTTAGGTCAGCATGCCGGTGATACAAGGTGCACAGAAGGTGAAAGCCACCGCTAAAACTTGCCTACGGATGGCGTGCAGCGGCATGTCTTTTGGGGAGGAAGGAGTACCAGGAGCATATCACGCTAACGCTCTACACACTCCAGTGGCTCCCCGTTCAATTCTGAATACCCTTTGAGGTCCTGATCCTACTATTCTTAATGGACTGGGGCCTGTCTTGGAGTCTACCTTTCCATTTTCAGCCAGGATGCACAGGTTTAGCAAAGATGCTGCACTTATTATTACCCCGGTGTGAAACTGGGAGTCAGAGGCAGAGAATAGTTTAAGCATGGGTTGAGCAACCAGCAAAGGTCAGAGTGAGCCTGGCCCTGCTTACAGCATGCTGTGAAGACCAAAGGTTTCCCTATAAATCTTCCCTCAGCAGAGAGATCCAAATTAATTTAATTCTCATAGCAGGAAAGAAGTGGGAAGAGGAAAAGGGTGGAGTAGTAGGATAGAAAAGAACATGGGAATCGAAAAATGCAGGGGAATGTAATAAGCATGTGTTGTTCTGGAAAGAAGGCCGATTTAAAAAAATTAAACTTCCTGCTATTAACTAAAATAATACAAATCCAAACAAGCTTAAAATAGACATCTTTCCTATCTTTCTGTTAAAAAAAAAAGGAAAGAAACCATCTCTGATTGTTATCAATTTTGTTTGTTTATTTTAAGGTGAGACTTGCATGTTGTCTCAGGTTCAAATATCAGGTTCTTGTGCTCTCACAAAAATGCATGTAAACTACCGTGTAGTTGAAGGACCATCACTTAAGTTCTGCTAAGAGCAGAGTGATAACTGTGTTAGCAACGGAAGGTTAAGGAGGAAAAACCAGCTGTACCCCAGAGGTCAGAGTATCGTGTGGGCTGAAACTGTTGCTGCTCTAAGCAGGTCAGCTCAGCTGAACTTTTAATATATAGAAGTTTTATCTTACAGTGCCACAACCAGAACTTAGTTTCCTAACATTTCATAGTATGCTTCTGCTATATATTTAGACATAGTCTGAAAAAGATTGGGTTAGGTAAACGCATGTAATGGGTAAGTGTCCATATAAATCAGTTTTTGCTTTCTGTACACTTGTTGCTTTAGCCTCAAGGAACTCGGCAGAAGGTGGTGGACACAACTGCCCCAACTGCCTCAGTCCCAGTGCCAGGTCAGTGGGACATGGGCCTCGAAGTCACTTTGAGCTTCTTAAATATTACCAATTTTCACACTCAAAGAAGCAGGCTTACAGTGCAAATCAGGGTTTTTTTTTCTCTAAAATGCAGCACATTTTTATTATAGCTAATCTATGAGAGAAGTAATGCTGTGAGAAGCAGGTATTTTTACTGCTGTACATTTGTGAAGCGTGTGCTTCTGCTGTAATGTAGGGGTTCAGGGAATCTAAAATGTCTTTATGGTTATAGTAACTGCAGGTTTTTTGGGTTTCTAAAAGCAATATTAAGAGAAAAAGCTCACATGGTGTTCATCATCTTTATAATGACCCCATCTCTTACCCATTTACTTCAAGGCATTTCTCTACTTGAACAAATAAGTCAAGGCCAATACATCATATTTAAAGATACACCTCAAAGCAGTTCACAACATACCTTTCATCCCCATCCTTCTCCATCCTATCTGACCATCACTCATCACCTTCTCTCTACTGAGGACATCTCACATCGTGAGGATACGTGCTGCACCTTTACCCTCTGATCCTCAGTCAGTCATCTGTTAGCTCCAGCCCTGTGGTGCCAAAATGGTACCTGGTTAGCCAGTAACACCACTGAAAGATCACACCGGCTCTGAATGGTTGCAGGACTGAACCTGAGTCCTTCAGAGAAGAATGGGTGCCATCCAGCAGCCAGGTTCCTGCCCCGGTATTGCTCTTCATTTCTCATAGGAAAGCTAGGGACCACAGAAGTGTCCCTATGCACATGCTGAGCTGTCTCAGCAGTAGCGCTGGGGCTAAGAGGCTGAAAGTTAGTTCAGGTCTGTCTAACTCGCAGCCATGATGTGAGCGCAGGGGTACCGTAGGGCAAGCACAAGCAGTGCTCCCTGCTGCTGGTAGCGCAGGTTAACTCTGACCCTCTCTTCTCTAGCCATCTCCTCCCCCAGGGCTTCCCTGTGTACTCGACCTCACTTCCAGGTATATAATGGGAAGTTGATTTTCCTGTTCCAAGCAGCCGAGTTGATTATGGGTAATTTAACTGTTTCCAAAGGCAATCTTCCTAGAAACCTGCCAGGAAGGGCGTGCAAATGCTCTTGGCCGAGGTCAAACAAGGCCCAGTTTTGCCTTTCATTGTAGTGCTCTCCGTGGCATCAGCAAAAGTAAGGAGCAAAGCAGTGGAGCCGTATGAGGAAAATACTCTTTACTTAAGGCATACTGAGCTAAACACTGGAAGCTGTTGTATGTGATAATAGCTGGAGCAAAGAGGTCACATAAGCTGCCCTTGACACAGCACTGCTGTGTCCCAGGGAACCCACCATTCAAACTCTAGCAGAGGTACCAAAATAGCAACAGTCAAATGAACAGATGGAGAAGGTGGTGTGGGAAAGGGAGGGAGCTTGAGCTGGGACACAGGAGGAAAGGGGAACACTCCTCTGCTGGCAGGGGATAGACTGGATCAACCATTCATTGTGCCAGGCAAAGAGACAAAAGACTTGTTAGAGTGAATGGTGTCTATTTTTAGTAGGAAGAAAATGCCTTCTGCGCCTTTTGCATAAGAGAAGTGCTACGCATCTTTAGTTCTGTTTAAAATGAGGGATTCAATCTAGCTCTCCAGTTCAGCCAAAATACCCATAGGTGTCATGAGTATCTTTAGAGATGATGACTTGGAGATGTTGTGCCCACATCCTTTCTACCATACCTGTTAATCCCCCAGCAGCTGCAGCATGTTCTTCTGCAAGCTCGGGTGAGCATGGAGAGAACATGGGAAACCCAGGGGAGGGTGGCAATGCCCTGCCTGTGCTACACGGGGCCCCAGCTTTGCTTTGGGGCAGCAACAGCAGGATTCCATCCAGCACCCAGTGTGATGGGGCAGGACTGGGTGCAGATCCCCAGCCAAGCTGGATTTCAGTCCCAGAGGTGACAGGAACGGTTGTGTGCACCAAAGTTGTCATCTAGTTACCATAACAATGGGGCACATCCTTTGTAGTCCGGGCACTACACACCTGGCATGCGATGCTCAGCAGTTGCTCTAACAAGCTAAAATAGGCTTTTATTTTATTCTTGTAACGTCTATTGTTTGGGATAGAAAAGGAACAGCAGCTCACAGCCATTGTGTTTTGTGATGGGGTTTTGCCAGCTTGTCCTAAACTTGTGGGTACAAGAGAAGGGGTTGTCCGAATGGCACTGTTCTGCATTCTCATTTTGAAGACTTGGAAAATAAGTGCAGAGCATGTATATATGCATAGACAGAAAACACTTGCAAAAAACAATTTAGCATATCTGGGAGTTGAATGTCACAGTGAATTTTTCTGGGGTTTTATTCACTGTTAGCAGCAGGAAATATTGGTGGGGTTTTAACAGCGTGGTGTTCTCACAGTATTAAGTGTCTGGAAGTTGGTCTGCTCTATCAGCAATGTGACAGAAACTATTAGTGCAGACCATTTGTCACTACAAAGTTAAAAAAACCCAACTGTACGCTAAAGAGTTGGGGTCAGGAATAACATGTTAAAAATTTGCCTTTTTTCTCTGTGCTCAGCCTGTGCTCTCTTGTTCTGCTGACATTAAAGAGTCATGGCACAGGAAAGTGCAGAAGACAACTTGTCATCCCTGTTGCGTAACTCATCCCCCAGCATTCAGGAGGACTTTTGTGTGCATAATGTTTCATAGGGGCACAATTCTTTACCAGTCAGTCAATTCTGTTGCCTTTGGTTTTGTTTATTACCTTGATATTTGGTAGTACTTAAAATAATTTCTAAGGGACCTGATTTCCACCCTAACTCTCAAAAAGACCCAAACCCATTTAAGGTGGCTCCAATCATCTTGTAACGACTTGTCTTAAAATGCTCTGAGGGTTATTGCAAAGCAAGGCTAATAAAAGGTTTCTTTTTAAAACAATGAGACATGCATAATATTATCTTACTACACTTTTCTCAACTGGCTGGGTAAAATATTTTCCTGTTGACATTTCTGAAGGAGGCAAGACAATTCTTGTTCAAGAATGAGTTTATGTGCAACGAGAAGCTGGAATAGCAATAGCAATATTTGCGAATCCTAATGAAGGCCATAATCCAGTGGAATAAGTCTGTTTCATAACGCTAACTCATTATAATTGCCACCTACTCTTTCAAACCCACAGACCAGCAGCTCCGAAGTACCGTCTCCGGACAGAGATATACCGGATATACCGGAGTCAAGAAATTGTCGCTCTCTCTTCATGTATGCATATCACCCACTTGTGATTCCTGACTGAAGCATCAGCATCAGGAGTTTAACCACAACGCCTTGAGTGCAGACGGTCAGCACATTAGTTCACTATTCAGCCGAATCAGTAGTCCCTCCAGTTGGCTTCTTCGTGCAGCGTGGTTTCCTGTGTGCCATTAAGCTAACCCTGCCTCTAATTATCCTCACAAATAACAATTGCCTGCAAGTATTTTGAGGGAATTTTATGAATGACCCACTTTGAGGAACTGGATGCGTTTTATTCCTGTAATACATTTCAGGTATTCAGTATTTTCTGACTTTCTGAGATAATAGTTTTAGCGTTTATAGCCTTGGCAGAATAGCAAAGGGATGCTCACTACATCACGTTGCACTTGTCCAATGCTGCCTCTATTAGCAGGAGGAACTGCACGATATAGTAATTTTTTGGCCATAACCAAAAAAAGTATGTGTTTTCCATATAGAAAACCTTCTTGTTCTCCTATATGACCAAACTGCAGTCTGCTAAAATCAACAGACAATAAACTAGCTGGGGTTTGAAGACTTCAAGAATAATTCTGGTGCCATAAGCAGCCCAAAAATCATCTGCTCATTTATCCAAGTTCTAAAATGCTGAGCCCATCTTTTTTTCAATCACATAATAATCAGTTGCGCCACAATAGGTTTTTCAACATTGAAACTATGTTATCATGAGGTGCTTAAGTATTTTGAACACTGAGTGAAATATTTGTACCAAATCTTTGTTTTCTGGTAAGCACCGGATAAAGGCCATGAGCTCGAAAACACAGTACATATTTTCTTTAATGTTTATGTAATTGTTGTTTCAGGGCAGTTATTGCCTACTGCTATTGGTAAGGAAAGGCATGCTAGATAAAAAGAAGAAAAGGTGGCCAGTAAGAAAAAAAAAAGTGAATCCTCAATCTGTTTGCGTGAGAAAATTTAGCTGAGTTCAGGCCCTGGGAACAAAGAAAGTGTTAACGCTCCTCCAGGCTGCTCTCCCACTGCAGCTAAGAAGCTGCGAAAAAAATAGACTCTTTCAGGGCTTGAATGTGAATGAGTTGAACTCTCCTGTTACTAGGAAATCTTTTCAGAATCAGACAGAAGGGAGCAGGTTTTCAGTCGTATCCCATTCATTCCCTCACCCCTTATCCTCCACCTGCTGATTCAGCTTGTAACAGCACAGGTTAAGGCTTTTGAAGTCTGATCAAAGATCCCACACGGGCTGGCTGCGGAGTGGCGGAAATGAAGGCACCTTGCCTTTTGTGCTCTTCTTAGTTGCAAACGTCATTGCTCCGTCACAGCTACCACCCTCATCTAAACCATCTAAACATCATCACCTAGAAGTGAAAATGCAAATTGCCCTGGAACTTGGCTGGTATTTTAGTTGTTGAATGATGACTAATCCAAGAGGTTGGCTAATGTTAAATGATTTTGTTGCCTCTGCTCATATGCTGATTTGCTTCTTAAATCCTACTACCTTAGTTCCCTAATCTAAACTGTTATCTCTATCCAAAATGCGTACAAGAAATACTGCTGAGTACGCCTGCATCACCACTCACCTGGAAAGAAAAAGGTACCTGTCTTGTGCCTTACAGCAACTGCTTATGAACCACTGATGGGTTTTGATGTTTTAGCCTTTCCATGCCGTTGGAATGGCAAGTGAACTGGATGGAAAGTACCTTGTCATTGAATGTTCTTCTAAGCATGATCAAAAGCCCCATTTTTGTGTGAGGTCCATGTAGCCTTATTTTTTCATGAGGTCCACATAGTTCACTTGCTAGGAAAGAAGGACTGGCAGGGAAGGATTCTGCCTATGTTGAATCACATTTTGAAAGAATGAGAAGTATTCCTACAGTCTCTGGAGTGATAGTAATATCTTAAGGTATACCAGTAAAACAGCCCTGGATAAATCAATATAGTTTTCAGTTAACAATCTTAAAACCATCAGAAAGATACTTTTTTCCATTGAGTTCAGAATCAGAGCTGGACAATGTCTATGTTTTTGCAAACAGGTACTCTTCTACTTGAACCCTGAAACTGTCTGTACATTCAATTCTAAATCAGTGAGCAAATCTTGGTTTTGGTTTTTTTTTTTACGTTGAAACAAAGTACTGGGCAATAAGCCAGTTAGATCAGCAAATGACACCTCAGCCTGTTGCTGTTAGCCCAGCAACTTTTATTGACTTGTTGGTGTTTATATATTTATTGATGTTTTTCCACCCCTTCCACTTACCCCTAAATTGCTGGGCAGGATGAGGTTTCTGGAGAACTTCCTTTTGGAGAACTCCTCAGGTCTTGTGATAGCGAAGAGATGGGTCCCATGGCTGTTTTCTATATTACAAAGGTTTCTGCAGGAGCAGCACCAGAAAAGCTTATGAAGCTTTTCTCTAACTGGACACTGGTGTCATTTTGCTGCCCAGCTCTCTTCTTGCTGAGAGTTTCTCACTGTCCACATCTGATGTCAGTACTGACATGTACCAAGCTAACCAAAATACTTTGACTAGTCAGCAGCACCATACCCACAAGCCAGCATTTTTCACTTATCTCAGCGTTTTCCCTGCAGAGGAAAAAGCTAATGGTTTCTGTATGGCTTCTAACGCAGGGCAAAGGCTGTGTCCTACTGTAAGTTCATTTCAATTCACATTGCATCTTGTGATTGCACGTGCAGTGCAAGAAATTATTATTTTTATTATCTACGGCAGGATAAACAATGTTTCTGTGAGACTGCTGATCTGTAGCAAGCTCTGCATCAAGCCTAGCACTGGGTTTTCCCGAGTCTGTGAAGGGTGGGCGAAGTTATGGACAAAGGCTCAGGCCTGTTGAGTTCTGTTTTCTTTCACAGCCTCATTATTTAAATGGCTGCTGATAAATGAGGTAGAGAAAATGACATTAAAATGACTCATGATGTCAGCAAGCATTGCTGCCTGGAAATGTCAGGTTGTTGTCATTGCACTGAGAGAACAGGACCCAGCATTGGCCAATGTATGCAATCAATAAGGAGAATTGATCCCTGATCCATTCCTGCCCTTTGCAGAATAGAGGTGCTTTTGGCTGGGAGAAGTCAGGAGGGAAAAAGAAACATACAGTTGCATTTACATTTGTTAATCATTTTTATAGACAACTGAAATAAATATTTTTGTGACTTAAAATATAGTGCATTGAAATGTTTCCTGGTGAGGGTGATTAGAACAGCATGTAATGGTGTCTGACGAGCAACATGAATTCATTGACTACCAACTGTTGAATCTTACATAGTTGATCTGTTTCTACTCCTTATGTTTTATTAATGCCAACCTTCAGTTCTAGTAAGCCCTGATCCTGTGCTTCTCAGTCAGCTGCTGAGAAATGAATTTGCTGGGACTCATTCCTAAGGAAGAAATGATGTGGGATTGAACCTGTGGAGCATTAACCAGGCTTTGGTGTTGAGGGAACTCTTTTAGATCCCTCCATGCAGCACACTTTTTATAAAGACAATATCATAGAGTAAAAAGCGCATTTTGTGAGCTCTGCAGCTTTATCTTTTGATGCATTGAAACGTGGAAGGGAGAAAGCCATTAGGACCACAGGTGAGAGCATGTGATTCTGCATGGGCATACATGGTGCCAGGTGGGGAGGATGCAAGGACCTCCCTTCTCATTGCATGGCAATTAATGGACAGGAACACAATTAATCAACAGTTGTGATAATTTATTATAGCTTGGTAGATGTAATGACTCTGGGTCTGTGTGTAAGCTGTGAGGATCAGATCTCTGGTCAGCATGTGGATCCCACAGGTAAGGAAAAGACCAGAATGCAGTCTTGTTCACCTCCTGCACCCCCTTGGCTGCTAGAGAAAAACATGAGGATGTGGAGAGGAAGCAGGGGAGCCCTGGGCCTGCCTCTGGTTGATCAGGGGACAGGGTTTGCTGCCCACACGGCAGAGCATGCTGCTCCCACAGTCAGCAAGCAGGCAGGTACTCAGCCCTGTCCTGTCCAAAGCCATGCAGCAGCCTGGAGCCACTGTCAGCGACATAGCCCCTGTCGCGAGATGTGGAACCCCACTCGGTCAGTCCTGTTGTCCACATGTAGAGTCAATAAAAAGCAAGGAAAAGAAGATATGGAGGCAGGAACCATGGCCTGACCTGATTAACCTTTCATTTTAGTCGCTGCTTTAGCTGCAGCTAGACCGGGCCTGGCAGAGAGGGGATGCACATATTTTTTTTTTGAGATTTTATTATACCTGCTTTGTGGTTCCTTTTTTTTTTTAAGTCCTTCTGTTTGTGTTTGTATTTATTTCAAAATATTCTCAATTTAAAGCTAGGAGAGTCTCCTGGTGGGGTGGTTCCTGGGGAGGTGTCCATGAAGGCCCAGCAGCCTGAATGGGCAGCTCAGGTTTAATGAAAATAAATGGCATCCACTCATCTGTAACCATCTCTTATGGAGAACCCTATGTAAGGGTGTCTTGGTGTTTCTGTGATACAAGCCAGCCAAAATCCCTGCCCCCCCCCCCTTT
>NW_009260774.1:3734299-3740702 GCF_000687185.1 Egretta garzetta
GGGGGCTCTGCTTCAAATATCCAAGGTTTGGGCCTCATGCGTGTTTTGAAGAACAGCAGAACGTGAACCTTCTACTGTTTGTTTTTGGGATAGCATACCTTACAATGTCAACAGAGAATGCATTCAGTTAATCAGAATGTTGCATCCTTTTGCGTAAACCAGCCATCTATAAGTTATACATCTCCCTCTGTCTTTTAAAAGCAATTTTAGCCTGATGTTTTGATCCACAAGCATATTACAGAATTGTTGTCATACAGCACGTATGCCTTTGTATTTACTGTGTTGCACCACAGAATTATTTTGTTTTCACGTTGTAATGTACATTTGCGAGAAGCTTTTCTGAAGTAAAAGTACATAACCAATGCTTTAAAAAAATATTGCTTGAGGAAATCATTTTATTAATCCTACACACAATATCCTTCCTGTCAAACAGTGGAATTTAGATGGCAGAATCAATAATGTAGTATCCACATGGGAATTGCTAATACACAAATTAGTGCATGGTGCTTCTGCACTTGGTATGAAAGATAGGCTGTGTTCCCTCAGTCTTTTATTGCTGTGCAATCAAAGAGAATTATGGACACAAACAATCCAGTGAAATATAATGGAATATTTCATGAATTGTGATGTTTACTAACAAGAGTAGAAGTTGCTCTTTTCAAGACACGGCTGAACAGAGTAGCAAGTAATATTTAGGGTAGTAATAAAAGGCAAATTATCAGTGTTTTCCTTTAAAGCCCATCATGGAGGTAAACTAAAATCTAATGCAATCTGGTAACATTAATGCACACTCTTTATGGCGTAGCGTGTGAATATTGGAATAGTAATGGTTCATCATATTTATTCCACGTAGCAATATTCTTCCATGTTACTGAAAATATAAAAGGATGTAAATTAGATATAATGAAATAATTTAATTTCTAATGGTTACAGAATGATCTAAATATACTGAACAAGACCCCATGGCTGCCTGCTTCAGTAATTGCTCAGTTGTATGCTTATTTTCATAATCAATGCATTACTCAGACTATCTTTAGTGGAATTTATTACCTCATTTTCAGTTTCACGCTACTTAAATATGCAGTATCCAGTCCCACAGAAAATTGTGATCTGTACAGCAAAGAATCATGGTGTCAGAGGTCAGAGTTCTTTGTTTTCATTCCTTTGAAATCGCTCTTTAATATTCTAAAAAGGGCAAAAAGCATGTAATTTGCATTTAAAGTACCGCTTTCCTGCATTACATCCCCTTGAATATATCTTTTGGATAGTGGACATTTATCACAGCATTCCTCTTGACTCTGGAAACAGTGCAGAAGGTAGCTGAAGAACCTTTATAACCGTGCAATACAAGGCAATAAATCCGAAACTGCCACAGGATTACTATGGTAACCATCAAGCCTGTCGAGCTTCCAGCCATACTGAAAGGTAGGTTCAATTTTCAGCTCATCAACTCTTCCCGATGATTTACTTGTTGACACCGCACATTTGATACAGCAGTGTTAACGCCCTCTTGCATCGCAAGGGACTAATACCGACACCCCGTTTTATAGGGTGATACGCCGTAGCGACCCCAGGAAACCATTTAAAATTGTAGAATTGTATTCCTGTCAGAAAATGCATAAAGTGGCATAAATTACCAGGTTTCAAATTCTGTTTTAGGCTGCTGCAACTTTGTATGGAAGGATAGACTCTATTCACAGGGCAGCATGCAGTATGAGTTTGGAATTGAGATTAAAATCCTGTATGTACTTAAAAATTTATAGGAGGGGATACGTGCGGGTCATCCTGGTATGTGTATCCCTGTGCTTGCATCCTTCTCCAGTTCTTTACTGCACGGACGGAGAGAGTTTTGGCATGCAGCAGGGTGATTCGTCTTTTTTGTTCTGTAGTATTCTCCATGGAAATGGTCTGTGGTTTTGAATAAATATGGCAAATGCTGTTCGGCCTCAAACAGATTACTTGAAATGTTGTGTTTTGCATTTACACACCCACTTACTTCTCCCGAGGGCAGACGGAAGTTGTGTCAGGTGGGCCAAATAATCCAGGGATTGCTGACTGACATCTTGAGATTTTTATTTTTGAAGCTGTCCCCCAGCTTTCTGAGGTCAATCGAAACACGAATGCTGTGTAAGTGAGCTTAGGGCGCTGTTTGTTGCTGAAGAAAGGAAAGAAACCCATATTAGTTTTTAACATAAAAGTAGGTTCAGGAAGAGTGAAGCTTTAGAAGCCTGGTTTGCTAGAGGATTTCTGGGTGTGGATGTGCGTATCGGTGTCGTTTGGCATGTGGTTGGATCCTCTGGCATCTAGTTAGCTGTGAAAACTGATTGTCTGAATGGTAGGTAATGGCAATTTAGTCTCTGCTATTATATCTCTGTTACGAGTGGATTCTTCTTTGTGTGTCGAAAGCCAGACTCAGCATTTAGCTTTTCTCTTAGTGGGGGTATGATCAAATTTAACATTTCTGCTCTGATACCTGTCTTCAAAAACACTGTAGGAACTTGGTAGCTTTTCGACTTCCACTTTCTGTCAAATTTGATGGAAACTGCCTGGTTGTTGCTAACGGCAGCATATACAGGAGGGATTGTGTCCCCTCTCACATAAGCCATTCTATAATCATCTTTCACTGGAAAAAACAATGGGGAAAAAACCTGCATGCGGCAAGCAATAAGTTGTTAGTCCAGTGCCCTTTGAAGTAGAGCTTCTCGACCAGAAAAAGTGTGACTCAGCTTGAAATAACTTTCTCAACCCAAACATTCTGATGCCTGATAGTGTCACTAATCCCATCTCCCATCGCAAGGAGGATTTAAAGATCTGCAGCTTGAAGCATCTTTAGATGTCCATTCCTTCCTTTCCCTAAAATAATCCCTAAGATTCCTCTCAAAACACTATATTCATATTAAAAAAACCCAACAGTCAAAGCATTGCTGATAGTACTGGGGATCTGCAAGAACATATACATCCAAAAATGTTACAATTCTGCAGTTGTGAAGTATTCTACCTGCTGAAAAATGTTTGTATTTGTTTGCCTGGAAAATTCTTTCTTTGCTGCTCCTTGGGACATAACTGCTATTTATTTGTTGGTAATAGTAGGTTTGGTTAGTGTGAACACCACATGAAGATAGCATGGCAAACTGGAAATGTGCTTTCCCTTACTCCTTCTCACAGTTTGAGTTTGGATTGTCTTCCGAATGGTAAGGGCAGAGGCAGGAGTGGGGCTCCCATCAGACTGGTCTTCATTCAGCACATGTGCTCGTGTTCTCTGCTCACTGAGAGCTGGATTAAGGGGCATCGTGCTATAGAAGTGCTTCTTTGGGTCCTTTCCCATTTGTGGGGCTTAGTTGCTGTTATTGGGGTGTGCGTGTGTGTGTGAGAGAGACTGTGGCTGGCTACCAGGTGCCCACCCAGTGGTTCTCTCACTCCCCCTCCTCCACAGGACAGGGAAAGGAAATAAGATGAAAAGCTCATGGATTGAGATCACTCACCAATTATCTTCATGAGCAAAACAGACTTAACTTGGAAAAGATTAATTTAATTTATTCCCAGTTAAAAATAGAGTAAGAGAGTGAGAAACAAAGACAGGACTAAAACCACTTTCCCCCACCTGTTTCTTCTCAGGCTCAAATTCACTAACTGTTCTACCTCTTCGACACCCTGAGCAGTGCAGGGGGATGGGGAATGGGGGTTGCGGTCTGTCAGTAATGACAGCCGCTCCTTCCTCCTCACACTCTTACCCTGCTCCAGCGTGGGGTCCCTCCCACAGGATAGAGTCCTCCAGGAACTGTTCCAGTGTGGGTCCTTCCCATGGGCTGCAGTTCTTCAAGAGCTGCTCCAGCACGGGTATTACCACTCAAAGTTTATAGTGACCAGTACCAAAATGAAGACTCCAGCATGAGTTTCAACCCTACAGGGTAATGACTAAGATATAAGCAAAGTGGTGGGCAAAAGAAGGTGTTAACTTCTGACTTTATGCTGGCACCACAATAGTATTATGTCTGGTGAAATTATGAAGAAATGTGTTTCTTCAAGAAGGCTGGCCTTCAAAAACATGATGTCTTTCTTATCTTAATTAGAGGGATCACTTCATCCTATGTCATGAGTTAGTCTCATGTTTTAAGGATCAGTAGCACATTGGCATGCATGGCAATGGGCTTTATGTGGAAAGGCCAGAAGAAAAGGAACATTGCACTTTATAAGGGATAGCAAGAAGGAAAATCTGAGAAAGGAAGAATGTGTTTTTGTTTAAATGCTTGACGGTGATAGATGTCGGTTAATGTTGCTTTCCAGACCACAGTTGCCTGAAGGCAGTAGAGTTCACTTTTTCTGGCAGGTCACAGCTAGAGCTTTGTTTGAAACATTGGTTCTTGGCTATGCCGTTAAGTAGAAACTTAATAAGCGTCCATATTTTCACAGTCCTGAAGCTCTATCTGGACTGAGATTTAAGTAGATGTATGTGTCTTTCTGGACAAACACAGATGGATTCAGTTCTTGTTGGAAAGCTGCTTATAATGTTCTTCAGGGAGTTTATGCATATTCCAAATTAGAAATGTCCCTAATAAAACCTGGTATCATTTTATAATTAGAGCTATGTTCAGATAATCTTTTCTGGAAAGGTGGAAAGACTTTGAAAAAAATGCTGTCTTCCTAGCACAATCGTGGTAGATAATTTAGTAAAAGTCTTTTATTTTCTAGAATTACACATCTTCAAAATTCATCCTTTGCCACAGAATTTCGTTCTGGAATCTGAGCTTTCATTTAAAGAGAAAATTGTCTCTTGACTCTTATTGCTGCAAAGACAAGCTTAAAAAATGTGAAGGAAAATGTGTCTTCCTTCATGATCTTGACAATGTGAAATATGAGAACCTCATTTGAGAGGTTATTAACTCTGAAACTTTGTGTTTTGATAATTTTAAGGCTCGCTCAACTACTTCAGTGCTGTCCTTTTTAGCTGGTGTAGCTTCTTTGCTTGCCTATACTATCATCATTAATAGCTGTATTGATTCAGTCAGTCATGTTTACATTTAATTCATTACAAAAGTGCAACCACTGAAGAGGTTACATAATCCAGAAATCTCAGTGCACTAAATTGGCAGTTGGAAGAAGGAAGCTATAAAATGCAAGGGAACCATCCTTCTTCTTTATCGCAGGAGCTGTCCCTATTTTCCTGGTACTTCTGACATATTTTGCACACTGTCATTTGGATGGCTTTTGAATTTTGTTCTTTCCCTCCATCTCTACATGTTGCTGCCAGGAAGATTTTTTTGTTTCGACAGTATTATTGGCTCTACTCCATGAGATTCCAGCGATATTGCAGTAATAGGAAGCCAGTGACTCCGTAGGAGTTTTCACTATCTTGGTGCTCTGTGAAGAGTATCCATTAGTGTATATGCTAAAATGCACAAACACTGATAAAGGGCAGAGAACATAATTATTACCCATGTTACTGCAGTTACAGAGATCTGTGATGCATTCACTAGTGCTATTTATATATGTGCCACTGAGCAGTCAATAAAATCTCAGTGCTTCAGTTTTAAAATAAAATATGGTTTAAAAATGCTCTCATAAAATCCAAATGCACTGAAATGCTGAAAGAAAGTTTATTTTGATTAAACTTACTTATTTTTGGTTCAAAAGAACACTATCTCCCAATGATGGAGCTGACGAAAGTCATAATTTGCAAAGCAAATCTATAGCAGTTCTACTTCCAAAGCATGGAGCCTAGGCAAGGGTGGAAAATGGAGGTAGGTAAACATCTGAGCCTTAATCCATGTGGGATATTAATAGCTAGGCCGAAGTTTTAGAGAAGGAAGCGTAGGGGGAGGAGAATGGAACAGGTGCTTTACAGGACATGCAAACACGAGCTGGTTCTCTTCTGGTTGTGGATGGGAATCAGTGCTGTGTAGTAAAGGATGCTTCTAGCAGGCAACATATACGACGCTTAAACACTCCATAGAGTGGGCAGGTGACATGTGAGCATGCATGCTGGAATTGGTCCCTGGGAAGGACTGGCAATGCTGGAGGACTCTTGCTTTGGGGGCATGCTGAGAAGGACTCTATGGTGGATAACCCATAGCTGAAGCACAGGGGTTGTCTGCATAATGGAGAAGTGGGAGAAATGTGAAGGGTATCTGGGAATGGATAAGCTCCAGCACAGTCCTGCTGTCACCTGTAGGAGATTTCAAAAAAAGCCAGCAGCTACTTCTTCCAAGAATACAAAATTAATCCCCCTCTATTACAGGAGGGAGAGTACCATGTTGTGTATGCTAATTTGAAGTTCGCTTTATAATTTACTTCATTTGCAAATCGTGTCATTGACTTTCCATGTCATGCAAACCTAAGCTCCCGAGTGAAATATATTGTCTTAAGAAAAGGTGGCCAGCAGCATAAAACAAGTATGAGCAGGTCG
>NW_009260774.1:3741108-3784579 GCF_000687185.1 Egretta garzetta
CACAGAGTAATGAGATTTAGAAAAGGTGGAGGCAGGGCTTGCAGTAGAGAAATGTATGATGGTGACTGACAACCAAAGCAAGAAGAATAAAGGGACCCATGTTTTTAGTTAACCATGTCCAAGATCAGACCTTGAAAAACATGAGATAGCGCCTATGTAAACTATGCATAATTTTTGCCAGCCTGTATCAAAATGAGACATTATCACAGTGTGCATTGGAATAGGTTGCCAGAGGCAAATGCTTGTGTGATAACTTTCCCAAGTGAATAAATAAAAAAAACCCCTTGCATGCAGTCAGCTGTAATGTTTCATCTGTTGGCAGCCATTTCCATTTGGGAAGCAAGCTTAGCAAGTTGCAGAAACAGACCCTTTACACCCAAGAAGAAGGGATAGAGGAATGGAACACATTAGGCTATATATTTTTGTTTGTTTCTAATATTTTTCTACGCCTTTTTCTTTTGGGGATCTTTATCACTCATTTACATAAATTTTTACTATGTTAATCCATTGCTAGTCATCAGAGGTACACAGTATTGCAAAGTCTAAATTTGTTTCTGAGTTGATTTTTCTGTGATATTTTAATGGCCTGTTATAGTAATCTATATGTTTTTCCTTATTGGTGTATTTTAGTGGTATGAATAACAAAGTGTTTGATTTGTACCTGAATCAAAGACGGATTCTGCTGATAAGGAAAATCGAAAATAGCTTAATGGCCTATTGGCTGGCTGGTATATCTGATACTAGACATAGTACAAGAAAAAAAATCTTGAACAGTGATTTGTCTGCTTCTATACCCAACTACATTAATCCAGGCTGTACTCTGCTCACTCATGAAAAGATGTCTGCTGCTTGATAACTGGAATTTATTTGTGATCTTTGCCACTTCGGAATTTGTATTGGGCCTTGTTTGTTCTCAGATAAGTTTGTCTTTTGCTGGTTTTACTCTCTTATTTTAGTGTGCCTCTTATTCTGCAGCTCTAATGAGTAGAGTTGTCAACCACTTTTAACTATTTAGTGTGTTCCCTTGAGTTTCCTTGATGTTTGTTATTTGCTGCCAGTCTACAGAGCCATCCTTTTGGAAGGTTTTCCGTCGGTGGTGGTACGGCTGTGTCCTGTGGATGTTGCAGGTGTCTCCTCTCCACTCAGACATGTGCAGCCAGTGAAAATACCTTGTCTTTGAAGACACAGCAGGTTCCTCGGTTACACTGAGCTAAATTTGCTAACCTTGTCGATCTGTGTGCAGTATTGTGCTGGAGCGTTCTTCTAAAGTGAAAGAAATTTCTTAAAAGTAGTTTGCCAGATTTTCTGTGTTGAAATATATATTTGCTCTGCATTTAGGTTCAAATTTCAGGAGCTCCATATTGATCTGAAGCCTTTGCTTTCCAACAGCTGTTAGACTGCAGACCTCTCAGTCATGGTCACAGTAAGAAAATGGCACTTTCTTCAAGATAAAGCTCAGTTATTAAATAGTTGCAAAGACTGACTTATTGCCCCTGTAGCCCCTATGAATGTCTCGGCATTTGGCTTGGCTTTGCACACAACATAGTTTGAGTAGAGGGGCAGTCCCACACGTCCTCTGTCTCATCTGTTTCCCTGGTTTATGTTGTATTGGGCTGAGCAATCTGTGAGCACAGGGTGAGTCAGTTCAGCCAACTGATCAGATAGAAAACCTTGTTTTGGCAGATTAATCTTCTGTCAGGCAGGTCATTGCACCAGCTGGTGCTGCGGTCGCATGGTTGCTACTTCTGATGCTAGGGAAGAGTCTGGTGGGAGGTGAGAGCACTTCCTTCCATGGCAGCCCATGGTTTCACCAGGCTGGATATAACTGTACTGAATTACAGGAATGGTGCCTGGATTTTGAGGCCTGATAAATGGATTTTATGCAGTCATTTGTTGTGCAAGTCATGCTGGACTGGTTTTCAGTCTCCAGAAACACTGAACCATAGCTGCCAACAAGGTCTGAAATTGCATAAGTCTTTATGAAGAGGGTTTTGTCTTTACATATTATGCATGATTACGAGCTAAAATGAATACTGTTTAAGTGTTTTCTTCTCTTTTTATTGCTACCTGTATTTCTCAAGGTACTAATGTAAAGTTTACCAGTCTGTAGTGTGCTAGATTCTCTGTGTGTTTTCCTAAAGCTCAGCCTCAGAAAAGCTTCTCTTTAGCCCATGGACATCTCCTCTGTTTATTTTTGTTTTGATTGTTAGCATACCCCTGCACATAAACAAGTGAAGGAGAATTAATGTAAGCAGGTGGTGTTTTACATTACATGAGAGAAGAGGGAAGTGGTCTTTTAGTACAGACCCACATAAGCCCTTGTGCAGCCCTTTCCGGAGCAGCAATTACAGGGGAATATCACAGACAGGCACTGTATAGAACACGGAAATAAATCAGCTGTTTGCTCAAGGCAGCTCCTCAGCCCAGATGGGCACTTTCCTTCTGATCCCTGGGAAGTCCTGAGACCGCTATTTAGGGTGGTCTGTAGACTCCAAGCCCTTCCCTGCAGGTTGGATGATGCCCCAAAGTATTGGGGTGCATTACTCCAGTTTTGGTCCTATTCTAGCACCCCCTTGTTAGGTTTTTGGTGGAGAGGGGTCTTTTCTTCTCGTATGAGAGGGAAAGAACTTGCTTTGTCTTACAACATTTAGCTCCTCTGGAAATTAATTACTTCCTTTCTCTCTCAGCAATTTTTTTTCTCTTCCATTAACGCTTTTATCAATTACTTTAACAATTCTTGCCATCCACTTTTCTTATTTGATTGGTATTCATTCCTTTAATTTGGTTTTAAGATGCTTCACTTTGCTCCAAAAGTACTTCTAGTGATGTATGGATTACGGCCTTTATCCTGCCAGCTGTAAGACCTCCCTTGCAAAACTTTCAAGTTTATCTTGTGTTTCTTCCAGCCCTTCTTTGGTGATGGTGCCCCATAAGCATCTTCAAAGCTGTTTTGGAGTGCGTGTGTGTTTGTTTTCCCTCAGATTCCTCCTTGAAATCTCCTCTGTTCTAATGCTGTAAGACCTGAGGCTTGCTGGTGTGCTGACTTGGCTAGCTGTCAGTCTGATCACAGCTATGCCCTTTCTCTGTTATTTCACTTTCTTTCTCCTCCTTCTTCTCTCACCTCTTCCCACATGTAAGCTCTTTAAGACAGACACACTGATTTTGATTTCTTTTGAAGATAATCAAGCCCAATGGGGGCTTGGTCCTTGACAAGGACCTCTTAGTTGCTTAGGCATGTACTTCTAACTGTTGCCCAAAGTCCATGGAAAGTTTTTCTCCAGTACCTGTTTCTCAGCCTTAAGACTTCATTTTCCTCCCAGTATTTTTTTTTACCCCTAACCTAACAATTACCTATGTTCTTATTTATATAATTTTGGAAACCAGTCACAAGTTTAAAAAGCCTAATTGTTTCACCCAATGTGTGGGTTTATTAAAAAAAAATAATCAAGTTTCTTGTTTGTTCTTGGTTTCTTGTAATTTTAATTAGCAATGGTAACTTAATTATAGTCATTGTGATTAGAAGCTCTCTCATATGCACCATGCTGTTTACTACACATATTATTCCATTTCCAGTGATAAAAACAAATGCTTAATTCCTGGGTGTGGAAAACATGCTGTAGACCTTAGAAGCAGAACCAGGATTTTGAAGCTGGCTGGCTGTGCTTGACTAACCAGCTGAATAAATTATTGATCTCATTCTTGGTATGGCAGGTTTATCTCTCAAAAAAACTTTCTCTTAATTTTATGATCTTCTTCTTCTGCTCAGCAACAAGATAGCAATATTCCTCCCCTTCTCTTAGCATTAATTGGCTGCAATTCCATACTATTATATTTCTAAGGTCCCAAATGAACCTTTTAAATGTTCATTGTTATTTAGTGAAACCTGTGTCAAACAGCTCAAGGAACTGCTTTCTTAAAGGATGTGGGGTTTTAACGCAATTGGCTAAACATGTGAAGAAAAAGCTTATGGCTAAAACATAACTAATAGAGATCAACAGTTTATTCTTTGTAAAACTCTCAGGACCAGATCAAATCAAAAGTTCTTCATTAAAATCAGAAGCAATTCCAAATCGGCATGTATGTAATGGAGAGCAGAAATCAGTTCTTCAATGAGAAACTTTTTTTTTTTTTTAAAGTAGTAATAGAACACAATCTTTTCCCTTTTTTTAACAAAGGACCATGTTTCACTGAGATCATGATTCTTGCCTTAAACATGTATGAAATGAAATTTTTTATTCAGTGAGTGCTGCTTCAGGCTCTGAACCCTGGAAAATCCCGTATTTAACCTGAAGCACTTACATAACAACATCTCAGTAATAAAGCTTAACTGCCTGATATCTCAGTATAAAAATGTAATTCTACACTTACGCAAAGTATACTGCTGCATTTGGAACTAATTCTGGACAATATCAGATGATGCCAAAATGCTGATCAAGTGATGAAGACAGTGGACAACTACAAAATGACCTACTTAGGTGATTTCCTAAGACAGTGTTGCTTGTTTTCTGAGGATGGTATTTGATAAAGATTTCTGTATGCATATGTATTTTCTGTTTTTTATCCTTTCAAGCCCTTAGAACAATTTATAATCCTTTGGGTTGTCTTTTCTTTTGGTTTTTGCCCTTCTCTTGTCATGTCTCTGTTAAATCAGGATGGTAAACCAAACTTTGGATGCATGCAATGCTGATTCCGCTCTTTTATTCAAGATGGTCTTGCTCACTTTGTGCAATGGAAGTGAGACATCCCCTGCTTGATCTCCAAAGACCCTTCTGACATCTTGCGCACTGTTCCCTGATGTTCTATTTAATAGTATCTGTTTCAGTGCCCAGTATAATTTCCTTTTCTTTACTGATCTCCTTGTTCTATTTGTTTCTTCCTTTCTTTCCGGTTGTTATAAACCCCCTCTTTTCCTCCAGGAAATAGCAGCTGCTTGAGTTAGGTAATTAACTGATGCACACCAGATCAAAGGGCTGAAGATGGATCTGTAACCTGAAAGTTCATTCTGCTGCAGTGTATAAGTGACTCCTGGAAACTTCTTGGATCAAAACATTGAGATAGTTGCCTCATGCTATTTTTTCATTATACTCAGGCAGCTACTTGTAAAGAATTCCAGATATTGACACAAATCACACAAATGTTTGAGCAATGAGGGGAAGAGCACTCCAGCATGGCTTATGGTAGGGACAGTGCTGGATGGAAGATAGGACATTTTCATCGTGAACTTTATACCAATGGGTGAACTATGTCTAACAGCCACTTACCTTCTAACCAAGGCATTGACTCTTTAGCTGAGGCCACTTCTCTCCTTCCTGCCCCAGACATTACCACTGCTGGTTTGGGGCTGAAAATGATGGTGACATGTGGATAGCAGAATTTCAAAAGCTCGTGCTTACACAGGTGGTTTATCCCATTAGGCCCCCCAAAGAGCATGTATATTGAAGTGCAGAGAAGGTTTTCAAGACAGTCCTCCAGGTGCAAAACCAGTCCAGTGGCATTTTCCATCATCATTCAATGTAGTTCTAATTGTGGTTTAGGTTAATAGAGGTTTCAGTCATGGACAAGACAACAGTAATAAAACCATACATCCTTTTTCTGTCACCACCCCTGAAAAGCAGAGCTCTTCCTACCATTTCTTTAATTTTTAATGCAGCTTATCCGTGTTTTTAAGCTATGTAATTCATCCTTGACTAATAATACTGATAGAGAAAAGACTATGTTTAACACACTTCTCTGGTTGAAATGTTAGCCGCTGGCATTCGGCTTCCAGGGAGAAATAAAACAAAACGGTGTTGGAATCATTTGTGACAAAGCAGGAAATGGCTTGGGCATGCTTTCTTACTCTTGTCCTCAAACATGATTATGTTCTTCTGCTGATTGGATATTGACGTATCGGCATCAGGATTAGACTTTGCAATGAATAAATTATGAAGGGAAAAGTATATTGGTGTCCAAGAATAATCAGACTTATTGGATACTGCTTTCAGGGGGATGGTCAAGCTGTATTAACGGTGGTTTCTGACTCTTGTAGGGCATTGTCATAAGGCAAGAGTACCAACCCTGTGACTTTTCATGGTCTCCACTGTTACAGCTATGTTCTTTTTAGTGCAAAGCTATTGGAAAAGTTATAGTCCCATGTGAAGCACTCACTAAAATTATTGGTATAGGGATAAGTAATTTGGGGGAGAGAGAGAGGGATTTGGAGAAGAAGGTGAAAGAAGATGGCATAGGAAGTGGGCAAAGATTGAAAATTTCTTTTAATAGTGAAACATTTCTGCTCAGGTGTGCTCCTGAGGTATTGGCATCCCAAAGTTAGCATATGCATAAGCTTAACCTGTGTGTAAGGATGTTGTCAGTGAAGGCTTCTTCCTGTCGCTATCCCTGGGAGCAGCTGGGCTCAGCCACATGTGCCTAGGTGTAGGGACTAGGGATATACCCGATAGCTTTGTGGGCTGAAGCCTGCCACGATACCTCCCCACCACTCATTACTGTCAGTTGTAGAAAGAACTGTTTTGTCCTTCAGAGAAGACTATGGGAAGGGCACTGGAAGGCTGGATGCTTTCAGGTGGCTTTGCCCTGCAGCTTCACTCAAGACTGGGCAGCTTGAACAGCTGATTGGAGTCCCACCTTTAAGGGATACCCTGGGCTGGGCAGGCAAACTCAGGCATGCAGCACCAGCCCAGAAGACTGTGTGGGTGGTAGGGTGTCTTGGCTTAAACCCAGGTAAAAACCCACATTAATTTTTGCAATGAGAACTGTCAGAACGGACATTTGGCAAGGGGAAGCAGCCTCAGTGAAGGTAGTGATGAAGAAGAAATTGCACATGCGGTCTGTATTTTGCAGTAACTGAGTGGCAGCAGGCACCCTGGGAAGTTCACAGCTGCTGCCTCTAAATCTTGCTTGGGCTTCCCTGTGGTCCTACTCTGGGGCTCTTCTTCCTACAAGTAGTGCTGACTGCTCTGGGGGTACAGGGGGCTCCATTCGTGCAGGCACATGGAGGGAGAAAGGAACCACCCCTGGTATGAGGTGGCAGCATTATGCTACAGCCTGGATCACAGCTAACATTTTCCAAGAGGGAGTTGGACCTGTGGCCCCATCTACCCATCACTTGCTGTGGGAGCGAGCACTCTATCCCCACTGATTTTAATCGTGAAGGAAAGAGACCCTTTAATATTCTTCCTCTGTGCCCTAGAGCCCTTTTGGAGAGGCCAGAAATATCATCTGGCCCTCCACACTTGCCCAAGCAAATTGAATCTATTTATTACTGCCAAAATGTGTAATTTCTGTTTTGTTTACATTTGGAGAATTGTGGTCTTAGACAAATTGTCATCGCTTCCAAGTAAAATACTCTGTTCCTTGTTATTGCTTTCAAACTTCAAAGATAGACTGAGGGGCTGAAAGTGTCAATATGTTATTAATTCTACAGTGGCAAGTTCCTGGCACCAGTCATACAGATGAAGAGCTCTGATAAAGTGAAGCAGTTTAAAATTACAGCAAGTTCAAGGTAGATATGGTACCTCATTCACAGTATCTTCAGGCGAAATACTGAGATGAAATTGGTGAACTTTGATTGATTGTTTGTTAATCACACCAACGGACCGAGTTGACGAAATCACCTGCCCTTGCAAGATAGTGTGCAGCCATTCGTTTCTATCCTGTCATTCATGCAATTTGTGCAAGAAATAGCTTTTAAAAATGAATTAAAATTGATGCAAGTAGCAGGTAGTGCAGATGCAGCTCATGTGAATTCCAGCAATACCCATTTTGCAGGGGCAGGGGAGACAAATTCACTTTCATTTTTCCCCCCCAAATCGTATTTGATGAAGATGAACTAGATTAGAGCACGATTATAGACAGAAAAATATACCTCCGAAGGAAGGGTATCACCTTGCCGTGCATAGCAACCCCCCAGAGTGCTGAACTGTATTTGCTCATGCCCATGGTAGGAAGAAAGTGAAGTGGCAGGCTTCGAAGATTGACTCTATGCATCCTTCCTCATATGTTATACTGAAGAAAGAAAGGTACTCTTGCCATTCAGCAGTGAAGTGGCAGGCTTCGAAGATTGGCTCTATGCATCCTTCCTCATATGTTATACTGAAGTCTTTTCACATATACTGGCATTTCAGCACCTCTTTTCACATAAACTTAGTGTGAGAAGTCCATGTTGCAGAGCCTCGCTGAAGCAATGTAATTTTTCTGATTTTTCCATGTAGTTACATTACAGTTCATTACAGCAATCTCTGAGTGCTCTTTCATGAGCAGCTGAGCTGCTCTGGTGCTTTGCTGCTGTCTGGAGTGAGAGCCTTGCTCCTGCTCCGTCCTGTCCCTTTCCCATGGCTTCACCATCTACTGCTTTCTTGCACTGGCTCTCCTGCTTTTTCACACTCCTATGAGCCTAGTTAATCCATGGAAATGGCAGAAGACTCCAGGGTTTCCTGCATGTAGCAGTTTTATGCCATTTTGATGTTTGGATCTTGGATGGCTGAGCCCAGAAAGCCGTGGTGAATGGAGTTAAATACAGTTGGCCGGTCACAAGCGGTGTTCTCCAGGGCTCAGTTCTAGGGCCGGTCTTGTTTAATATCTTCATCAACGACCTGGACAAGGGGATTGAGTGTGCCCTCAGTAAGTTTGCAGATGACACCAAACTAGGTGGGAGTGTCGATCTGCTTGAGGGGAGGAGGGCTCTGCAGAGGGACCTGGACAGGCTGGATTGATGGGCTGAGGTCAACTGTATGAGGTTCAACAAGGCCATGTGCCAGGTCCTGCACTTTGGTCACAACAACCCCATGCAGCGCTACAGGCTCGGGGAAGAGTGGCTGGAAAGCTGCCTGGCAGAGAGGGATCTGGGGGTGCTGGTTGACAGCCAGCTGAATATGAGCCAGCAGTGTGCTCAGGTGGCCAAGAAGGCCAATGGCATCCTGGCTTGTATCAGGAATAGTGTGGCCAGCAGCAGCAGGGAAGTGATCGTGCCCCTGCACTGGTGGAGCCACACCTCAAATTCTATGTTCAGTTTTGGGCCCCTCGCTACAGGAAAGACGTTGCGTTGCTGGAACATGTCCTGAGGAGGGCAACAAAGCTGGTGAGGTGTTTGGAGAACAAGTCCTGTAAGGGGCAGCTGAGGGAACTGGGTTTGTTTAGCCTGGAGAAGAGGAAGCTGAGGGGAGACCTTATCGCTCTCTACAACCACCTGAAAGAAGGTAATAGTGAGATGGTGTTGGTCTCCCAGGTAACAAGTGATAGGACAAAATTAAATGGCTTGAAGTTGCAGTAGGGGAGGTTTCAATTGGATATCAGGAAAAATTTCTTTACTGAAAGAGTGGTCAAGGCTTGGAACAGGCTGTCCAGAGAGGTGATGGTGTCACCATCTGTGGAGGTGTTCAAAAAATGTGTAGACGTGGCAGTTCGGGATATGATTTAGTAGGCATGGTGGTGTTGAGTTGACGATTGGACTTGATGATCTTAGAGGTCTTTTCCAACCTTAATGATTCTATGATTCTGTGATTCACACACATTGCTTGCTCTCAGTGAGCAGGCAGTGCCTGGAGGGAGTAGTTGGGGAATGACCAGAGGGGCCAGGAAACCTTTACCTGGTGGGACATTAGTATCTGCTCATCCACCTCACATTGCTGCGGGCCTGAAGTCAGCTCAGTCCGTGTGACGTGTGAAGGCGTCCAAGCAGGGTACAGAGATGGGCACAAAGCAAGACCATGCATTGCTCTGGCAGTGATGGGTTGGACCTCTTCCTGAAGCTGTTCCTGTCTCCTTCTCCAAGCAGCGGCAAATACAAGTAATAACTCTTTGTATGTATATTTGGGGAAGAGTGACGGGCTGCTTGTATCTCTCCAGCTGAGGAGGGAACCATGCATGATGCTGAGGAGAGCGTGGGTGAAGCATGCAGGTGGGACCTGGGAAGGTGCAGCGCTGCAGGTGGAGGGCAGCCCCTCTCTCCTGTGAAGCCTGGCTGAGGGCATGGAGGAGTCCTGCGCAAGAGGCAGTCCTGAGAGTAGCTGAATCTGTGTGGAGCGGCCATGTTGAACTTACAGTACTGGCAGCACAAACAAATTTGCAAATGGCTGCATTTTATATGTAAATTACTAAAAAGATAAATGTGGAACCCCACAAAGTCACTTTTAGTTAATGTCAGAATGTAATCCAGTTTTAATGCATACAGCCTAAACTTTTAAGAGCTTTCACTTAATTGGAAAAATGTTTATTTCCTGTGTTCATCTTTTTTTTTTCTTACCGAATATTTGAGATGCATTTGGAATATATTGCATAACACCAATAAAGATTTCACTAGCAATATGTCTGGGTCTGTGTGTGTTTGAGTAAGTTTACTTTCCTATTTTTATACCCGGTTGTAATGCAGGAACTCTATTATCCATCTTGCAGCCTGCAAAATAAGCAACAATTAAATGACTCACTGGGACTAATTAAAAATTATTCTTGCCATTCACTCCTCACTTTCACATAGAGCAACCTGGAAGTTGCACATCAAAATCTTAGGCATGCTGCTTGTCTTTTTATACCTTCCACCTGATCTGTGAAAATTGCCTGCTCAGTGCAGACACTTTTAGGTGGGAAAATTTTCCTCCTCTTTACTGGTAGGCCAGTGTGCATCAGTCCGTAAAGGGAAACACCCCTCTCCCACCCTGGTAGAGCAGAAACCCAGCTAGGCTTTCCAGAAGGTGAGGGCAACGCTCAGGATTTCAGCTGTGTAAGGGGGTTGGACACAGTGGGAAATTGCTTTTTATGAACAAATGGACCTGAGAGTGGGACAGGATGGTTTGCAACAATGTGAGAGGGCAGAGGTGGAAAGGGTGGGAGACCGTAGCAGAGAACGGTATTTGGATAGTTACTTATCACGTAGTGAAATGCTAGGGCTATTGGTAAGGGCAGAGGATTTCTGGTTTGACACAATCAATCATAGACAAAATGATGCACTACCTAGGTTTCTCTGTGGCTGTGGTTGTAATTTAAATGGCAGGAGATGAAAATATGCAGGTTAACCATATTCTTATTCTCTCTTCACCATCCTCCCTTGCCTTTGTTTTTTTTTTTTTCTAGTAGTATTTTTCAATGAATTCCTCAATATGAAAAAAAATGCTTTTCTTCCAACACTTTAAGAAAGCCTCTGGAATTAAAACACAATGTGTTAGAGCTGTGTGATATGTCAGGTTCATGTTGAAATAAAGCTTTATTTTTGCACATAAAGGAGGGGATATCAGTCTCTAGATCAAAAGACCTTGTTATCCATTCATTCCACCCAGTTTGGGTTTTATGAGGTTTCTAATTTTTGTATAGTAAGAATGACATAATAAAATAATAAGGAAAGTGATTTAAATCAAACTTGCACCATTGGAAAGAGATAGAGGCATAGGAGGATGTTTCAATTTAATTTAATTCTAATTTTAGCAGGAATAATTGAAGCGTTCTTTTATCCAGATCTCTATTATCGCTGAAGTTTTAAGTGAATATATTTACTGTCTACATCTGCCACTCAAATTCTTTTTTTTTTTTTTTAATTCAGAAATATTGTGGATTTATGGCACTCTCTAAATTCCTATGGACAAGTAAGCTATGATTAGGCAGGCAAGATATTACCTTCCCTGCCAAAAGAAATTGTCTTTCATGTTAATTACAGAAAATAATATCTGCTGTTACAATAACGATCAAAATTGCAAAAAGAAAAGATAAATACCTTTATTCACTAAATTGACATGTATGTGACTGTTAGTTTAGCAACAGTCTGAAACTTTATATGCTTTTGTTTTGAACCTCAGCATCCATGTAATGAGGCTCCCCCGAAGCTCTACCTTGTTGTTTGTACCACTGCTGGAAAATGCTGAACATCTTTTTTGCCTATGCCTAGTCTATAGTGTATGAACCTAGCCCAAGTCCCAGTTCCAGCAAGCTTTCTCAGGGACTATTTTGGCTCCCTGAAACAAAT
This sequence comes from Egretta garzetta, assembly GCF_000687185.1. Classification (NCBI taxonomy): domain Eukaryota; kingdom Metazoa; phylum Chordata; class Aves; order Pelecaniformes; family Ardeidae; genus Egretta; species Egretta garzetta. The sequence goes on from NW_009260774.1 coordinate 3,753,056, forward strand.
ACTGAGATCTGTACTGATTGATACGCTGGCTCAGAGCCACCAGGTTCATGAACTGAGGACCTGTATAATGAATTGTATGAAACATGGGGAAAAAAAAAAGTTTTGCATCTCCTCAACCCAGCTAGGTGGTGAATCAATCCTGAATGCTATTTCTCAGGGTGTAATAAAGTCTTGAATCATAGACACTTCTAATCTCTGTTTTTCCACATTTTTGCTAAGTGGACGTTATCTATGTATATTAAATGCATGCTACACCAGTCTTTTTGATCATTAACTGGGATCTATCCATTCTAATTTTTTTCTATAAATTTTTAGCATCTTTCAGGAGCAAATTAAAACAAAGAATTATGTGAATAGCAGAAATTGCTAATTTATCTGGGAAAGGATTGCGATTAGGAGCCACCACACATTTTAGTCTAAACCTCCATTAGTTTGTTGACTAGAAACGAAGCTTTTCAAAAATTTGTGTCTGTTCTTCAGGTTTCTCCATTTTTGAATGTTCAGCTTAGAGGCAGGCAAGGGTTGAAGAGCTAATGCAAGTTAAGGCCATAGAAACTCATTCTGAATGTCCTTTGCGCACCACATTTGATGAAGTACCTCAAATGAGCCCATCTCAAATGTAGCGACTTCTGACTGGCTCGACATTGCAGACTGGGAAAACTAAAATGTACTTAACTGCTCTCACTGCTGAAATAATACTGAGCAGCATGTCCAAAGGTGGGATCTGACAGAGGTCTTGTACTTTTCTGGTATGCAGAGAGGTTTTAATCTTATCCAGGGTTGTTTTTTTTTTCTTTAAAGGGCAACACCTGGCTCTTGAAAGCAAAAGCATAAGAAAAATTAGAATGTCGAATTGTGTGAATAGCAGAAACTGCTAATTTATCTGGGAAAGGTTCACAATTAGAAGCCACCACACAAATGCACAAGACATGATCAAGTAGCAATTTGTGAACTCAAGAAGGCATTTTAATCTCTCTAAAGTATGCTATGAATGAATTATCTTGTGAACTAATCAGGTGGGGTTTTATATCCTTTGTGTCATATTTAATTATAAAATAAATAGGTGTTTCCTTTTGCTGATAAACTGTTGAAACAACATACCCAAATGCATGAAAAGTTTAAATAATCTATTCCTTGTAGAAGTCAGCAGCACTTGGGCACATTTTGAATGTCTAAAAATTTTAACCTGATATTAGCAATTTCTTCTTTTTTTCTTTTTATATGACCCCAAAATGACATAAACTTGAGATGTAGTCTGAACACATTTGATAACAGCATTGCTTCAGCCTCCCACCCCCCCAAAAACCAAAATTGTATCATCTCCCTGTTTATTTCTGTCCCTATCAGCTGCCTTCCTTTGCTAGCACCAGGGGTTGTGTGGCAGCTTCATGTGGCAGCTCAAGGGCTGATCCGGTTGGGCAAAAAAAGCCACATTTCTCTGATCTGATTCATCACATGCCTGTATAAGTGGCTAAAAATGGGAAGAGCACGTAGGGATTGAAATGAATGGCCAAGGGGAATGAAGAGAGTGGAGGACTGCTGTTTTTGGCAGCTGTGGTGATGAAGGTGTTTGCTGAGGACTGTAGTTTCATGCTACGCTTTACCCAGTGAAACTGCAGGCTGCCAGTGAAGGATAGTCCTGCTCCTTCACCATCCCTAGTGATTGTGGGCCAAGCGTGTGGAAAGCCAACCAACCAAAACAGAAATTCCCCATTGGATCTGCTCACTAAGCAGACTCATCTTGTAGTCTCCTCCTTGTTATACCAAATGCAGGTGGGAGGAGGGACTTTACTACCAAGGTGAGAGATGTGAAGAGGAATAGTGACAGCCTCTTGTCAACAACCTGCATCTGTACTGAACTAGACAGACAACAAATGTCAATCCTCATTCCTTGCTTTCTCTAGCTGCTGAAGCTGGGAATTTCACTTGTATATGGTAGTGAGGCTGCATAGGATTTTTATTGGCATTTGTTTCTCTGATTTCCTGGACTTCTTAAAAAATTTCCATCTTGGAGCTATAAAATATTTTCTGAAGAGCTGTAGGCTGCTTATTTTGGCTCTTCCAAGGCTTTAAATATCAACAGTACTGTTATAAATTGTAGCCACCAATGTGGGCCTCCATAAGCTAGCAGAAGTTACTGAACGCACAACAAAGATGATCCCTGCTCTTAGAATCTTACAACTTAAGTAAGGGCTGAAAAGGAAGCTTTATCCTGCTTATTAAAGGTGAATTGAATCTCAGTGAAATGAAACAAGAAATCTTCTTTTTGTAAAGGTGAGTCAAATGCCTGATCTTTATTGAAAACTTCCCTCTCCTCGTGGACTTGCTCAAAGTCACGTGGAGAAGAGCAAAGAGAGGAAATCAGATTTTCTGAGTCCCAGCCCTGCATCTTAACCAGTCATTCCGGTCATCTTTCTTTTCTATATACTTTTAAAAAAATTAAATTACCTTATTAAGAGAAGGCAGGACTGCTTAGTTAGTGCCAGAGAAACTGATTAAATACCTTATGCTGGTAGAAAGGTCCATTGGTTACTATTAAACAAAATGGTCTGAATGCAGCCTCAAGCTCAAAAGGTCACTAAACTATTGCCAGGAGTTGCTAAAGGAAAATTTCTGTACTTGCCTTGTTTATTATGTTCCTTGTCCAGGCATCTGCTATAGAGGTCCATCCCCAAAAAACCCTGAAACCTGTCCCTAATTAGGGGAAGAGAACAGAAAGAAGATGAATCGGGAGGGAAGAAAACCACTGTTAAAACTCTTGAGATGACCTTCAAGACAAATGGGATGAGAATCAGGATACTGGGCTAAACTGTCTTTTGGCTGAGAGGAGAGTATAGTGTGTTGTCTAATCTTAAAGTTTTAAATCAGGAAACTTTCATGATGTCGACCAAGGAGCTGTAGAAGGCCCTGTCAGTTTGCAGAGGCAGGTAAGCTCAGGTTGCCTGACCTACAGCAGGAGGGCATCTGTTTGGTCTGTTAACAGTTGCATGCAGAAGCTGTCAATCTCTATCGACTGTTGAAGATTTATTTAACATTGACACCTGCAGGTCAGCTTACAGTTAAAAAGTGGGTGGTTCCTGGGTAGCAGGAGGAAGGGAAGAAAACACTTCTGACTTTGGGTTTTTTCTCATATTGGTCCTTTGAGAACAGTGACATCTGCATTTCTGTCTCTTCCTGAAACACAAAACATGCCAGAGTGATGAGCTCTGGTATGAAAAGTGTTTCAAGGAAGTTTCCCATTTCTATTTATCCGTTACTTCCTTCTGCTTTGCTTCTTGCTGTGTAGGTTGTCTGACCAGTGCCCTAAGTGACAACTGGTGGTAGTAATGAGGCTGCAGACTTCTCTCTAATTGAACCCTGTCAGTCCTTCCCATTAAGCCTGCAGGATGTGTGCTGGCTCATTAATCCAAGCTACCACTGCAATTTCTTTTCTCCTTTCCCCACTGCACCCCCAGCCTGGCATTTGTGTGAATAACGAATGCTCTGTTTTATATGTCATGTGCAAGAACGAGCTGCTAATTGCTGCTGCTATTGCTAGCCTGGCTGGGACCACCTTATGGCTCCTCAGTCAGCAGGAGGGAGCTGAAGGACTGGGAGCTGGTGGTGTTCAGTGCTCTCAGTTATGGGCAAGATCAAGGGTACCTAATGTTGGTTACCTGGCACCAAGAGCAGAGGAGCCTGATGGCCAGGTCATTTTGGCTGGAGCCTGTGTGGTGTGTCTAAGCTATCTGCAGCTGCAGTAGAGGGAGGCCATCTCTTTAGGAAGGCCCGTGGGTAGGGACAGGAGACTGTAAGCGCAATGTCTACGTTCATGTTGTCTGTGGCCTCCTTCTTGAAGACAGACAGCTGGAATTGCAGGAGCCTGGGACCCGCTGGAGGTGAGCAAGTCTCTCTGGTCAGAGGTGTAAGGGTTTCTCTGCTTTATTATAACTACCTAATCAGTAATGCACTGGTGTGTTCTGCGTTTATGAACTGGAAGTTGCTCTCGCTGCTATAATTTAAAGCCATTGCACGTGGAGATGTGCTCACGCTGAGTCCCACAATTACTGTGGCAGGCTCTGCTCAAGCCTGGAGCTCCAGCCCTATGCATACAGGTATATTTTGGACTTGATGATCTTAAAGGTCTTTTCAACCTAAACAATTCTATATAGGGTGCATAGCAAGCACTTGGGCTGATATGGGGGATAGTATGTGAGTTTTTGTGATAGGTAAGGCTAGAGCTGTCTGGATAGCTTTCTTAATACTACCTCCCACCATCTTTCTATGTCCCACCCTGGCTGTTTTGGTGTTTGGTTTTTTTTTTTTTTTTAAAGAATCACTGAAAATACCTATGTGCTTTTTGGTAGGCTATTGCAGTACCTTTTCCTTTTCATTTTAATCTGTAGCTAGTGCTGGCAGAGATGGTTTATATGCTTCCTTACTGGAAGTCTGCTGCTCTTTGTTAGTGCTATGGACTGCTTCTTTTTTTTCTTTCTGTAAATACAGATAGTATTTATCCAACTGTATGTGGTGCTAATGTTTTGATTTGCAAGAACATGCTCACAAATCAGAAATACTATGCATCATGAAACAGTTGAAAACACAGCATTTTCAGAGAGACTTCATAATAGAGTATTTTTCTATGGTGTTTGAGTATGTTTGGTGCCTCATTTCTACCTAGCATCTGAAAAAGCATCAAAATGTAAGTTAGAACAGTAAAACTCATTGCAAGAGGTTAATAAACACTGGCTGTGCAGCTGTACAAAAGATCATACTCACTTCCAGCCAATTTGCACAGTCAAGTTCTTTTGCTTGCAGGATAATCTAAAGCTTCCAGAATAAGAGAATTTTCATCATCATGCAAATGTCTATTAGGAAAAAGAGAGATTTTTGACATTGTGTAACCTGGAAACTTCTGTCTACCAATTTCTGCATAACAGTTCAGATGAAAAAGTGTCATTTAAGCTTGGAAATGAAAGTGCTGCCCCTTTAAGGTAACATTTTGCTTCTTCACATTGTCAAAGATAACTGCGGACGCTGTGCCACCTCCAAGGTGCAGCGGTAGCACTCTGAAATTTGACAGGTTGAAGTTTTGAATTGAATTATAGTGACAACCTTGGCCCTTTAGGTCTCCTTTTAAGGTAGCAAGCCAGAAAACAGTATCCTGTTAATAATAACAACTGTGTGTGTTGGCATAACATATATGTCTGAGAGGAAGGGAATAGGGCTGAAATGACTTAAATTTAGTATGAAAAGAACTAGCAGAAATTAGTCGCTTAATAGATGGGGTTTTTAAACTACAGGTCAAACATAACCATCCTGGAAACCTTAAGGATACTTTGAAGTGGTCTTTTAAGATGATAGGCTGCCTATTAGGGTGGTGATGTGAGCGCTTTCGGTATATGAATTATCTGTCACCTGGACTCCTGTCTTTCAAAGGATTGAACTGAATGAATGAAAGTGAATTGAAGGTCTCACTTTTTTGTTATGTGGAAGAATAAGACGTTGGGTAAGTTCCTTTTAATTTGTTTTTTTTTTTTCTATCCAGAAGACCTTTGTAGGGCCAATGAGGAGGACTGATCATGTTTGGGGAGTGGGATTGGTGGCAAAATAAAAGGAGAAATCTGTAAACATTGCAGAAATCACATGGATGAGCAAAAACTTCCAAGCTGGTTAAAGAATAGCAGACCTGGAGGGTTGGTTTTGTTTGGTTTTGTTGGCTTCTAGGTTTCTGCGCCTTTAGAATATAATCAGTTTAGGCTTTTGTGTTTTGGGGTTGCTTTTTTTTTCTGTTAAACTATGAGATCTGGAAACTTCCTTTTTTAAGTGGAAGTTTAGGGGTGTTTTTAAGCTAGTTGTATTTTTATAATTGCAGGTAGCAGAAAATATTAGAAAAAACACAGCAGTGATCTTCGCTCAAATTATGTTGTCCAGCTTCCTCCCAGCTCCATCTATTTGACTAGTCCTCCTAGCATCTGTTTTGTGTTGGTCCTGAAACACCTGAGATGTCTTTTGTTCTGCAGCGAGTAAACTGCATGGGTGGAGAGCTGGTTGGTAACACGATCCTATAGACCCAGGCGCAGGGCTAAGTTTATGAAGACAGCAAATGTGGCTTATCCAGATGCTCTTGTCATGTACTTTTAACAAGACGTGTTGTCTGATAACTTTCAGCTGTAAATCCCTAGGCCAGCCCAACCCCTCAAGCGGTTGCTCTGACTTGCATGAGGTGTCGCTCTGCCAGCCAGGAGCATCTGGAAGAGGAGAGTCACGCTCTGCTTCTCATTAAGACTCTCTTGGGGCTGCAGAACAGGTGGGATGGTGGGTGCAAAAGTAAAAAATGCATGGCTGTAAGCAGCTGGATGCAAACTGACTTAACAGTATGTCAAGCTGGTCACAGAAAACTTCATATTATAGGTGATGCTTTTAATCTAGTTGCCCATGTAAACCTATGTGCTTATTTCCAAACGTGATGTAGACGTGATCAGAAATTTCATAAGGCCATCTGCTTGGATTTCACTCTAGAGTATCACCCCTGTGATAATTGGTGGTTTTATTAAGCTTTCTAGTAACCTTTATTCTTCCTAAAGATAAAGCAGCACTGAAAGAACAGCAGGTAGACATTGTGCGTTGAAAAATTGCCTGAGTTTCCTTCTATTCTGGTGGAGTGGCAATTCTGCCATACTCTGAATGGCTTTTCATTATCACTTAATACCTGCACACACAACAGTGTGAAAAGTGTATGTATTTTTATGCTTTTTATCACTGTTAAATACTTTTTCTGTTTATATAAAGTTTGTTATTCTGAACACATACTGCCAAATTTGACCTCAAGTACATTATTATGGGTTTTTCCGTTTTTCTTGCCCCTACTGAATTTGAAGGCAGAAAGTTCAGGTTCTTTAAGAACTGTAATAATGAAAGTTTGCTGGAATGTTGTGGATATATCTGCTTGGTTTCTCTAGATGTAGAGAATATACATGTAGAAAGGCAGAAAGAAAATGGAAGACTCTGGTCAGAAGTCTTACTCTCAAGCTAAGAGACAAAAAGTTTAAAGATGGTCTAACTTCTTCCTCCTAGCAGATAATCCTTGTTTGAATATTTCTTAGTGCCTTTTTTCCTCTCCTCTATTGCCTATGAGATTGCAGGAAAAAATGGAGATAGAAGTGGCTTTGAAGCATCGCAGATCTGAGGTCCCTCAGGGAAATCCAGGCTTGCTTCTGCAGGTCCCCAAGCCCTTGGGTGGATGGGTCCAGGGGGATCATCTGTATTGCTACTTCAGCTTAGTATGTCAGTGTTTCCGTGAAGTGAAAGTCATCCCTAGGCAGAATTCAATTGCTTTTCACACGTGTTAGTGTTTGTCAGGGGACAGAGGCTGTTGGTGGAACTATCTCAGCTGGTTCTCCACTAATGTGGTCCCGATGCAGTAATTTGGACACTGTCTAGCCCTATGGTTTCCTCTGCGGGCCTCTCTTGCTCAGAGGAGATTGAACCACCTAAAAATATTGGCTGTGCTCTTGAGTTGCATTAGGCTGTTGTGTCTGGGAGTAAAAGTCCAGGATGGCCTGGCTCCATTGGTAGTGGCTCCATGGTGATCCCTGTGGGTTTTGCCTCACCCTTGCCTAGGTTTAGGGGAACAGTGCTAGACAGAAGTGGTACCTCTTTGTGTTCTCTTATCTCTCACTTTTGTTGGAGACCCTGTGCCATAGGTATTTTTTTTCTGGGCTGGGGAAGTAATTTCTGGGCTTAACACAAGCTCCTTAGACAAACTTTGCTCTTATGTAAACTAAGGCTAATATGTTTTGTTATATTTTGCATTATATGCAAGACAGGACTGGCTCAGTAGAGAATTTCCAAGCAGGACTTGCTTATTATGACTTTGGTTTCACAATTTAATGGAAGATTTTTGAGTGTCTCTGGTCACTAGATGGAGAACTGTTTACGAGTAAATCTATCTTCTTTTTCTTCCTTCTTTTTCTTTTTCCTAATACCATTGCTTTGTTATGACAAACCACTGTATGTATGACTTCTGGTCATTCAACCACCACAGCTCATCAGATAATCTTTTGAACGTACTAGTAGCTGATGAGATGGGTACTTCATAGACAATTTCATAGCTCTATCCAACAGAAGATTTAATCTTGTCCAAACAACAAAAATCACTCAAACAATTTCAACACTGAAGAAAGGCAGTAGTGACTGCTGAGCTGATTAAAAGAAGAAAAAAAGAAAAAAAAAAAAGCCATAAACTGATTTTTGGTGAATGTGGGTACAGTGTTGAAATTGTCACTTATGCTGTGATAAAAAGAACTCAGACCTTGCAAAATCAAAAATGTGTGATTTTTCCAAAAAAATTATTTCATCTTCATTGAAGCATTATTTTAAGGAAATCAAACCAATGTATTCAGCTTTCAACTCCTAATTCTTCCATATAATAAGAAATAACATTCTAAATGATACATCTTTGAGTGAAGCATGGCTTTTCAGAATGAAAAAATGACAGAATTCAAAATGTCAATTTTTGTTGTTGCTGTTCTGATTCTATTCTTTAATTGAAATGCTGAGAATTAACTCTCAGACTCTGTTTCATCAGAATGGCCATTTCTACAATTCCTTCTGAACTCAGTCGAACCTTGTTAGCGCTCAGAAAACAATATTAAAAATGCAGCATCACGCAGTAGTTTCCATGCCAGAGCAGTGTTGATTGAAAGAGACCTCTCAAAAGTGCTTCTGCTTATGGCCAGGAGATGAAAACTAAGAACACTGTCTGTCTTTTGGTCCTCATTCACCTCTATCCCCTGTTATTTGTGCCAGGGCAGCAGGAGAGAACATAGTTATGGTTATGACGATCTAGAGGGCTTCTCTGCATTTGGAGAGCTGGAAATGGAAAAGGAGTGTCTTGAGCTTAAAGTGCAGGCTAGACTAACTGGAAATTAAAGAACAGATGGTTGGTTGAGTTAGAGATGAGGAGCTGTGCCACAATGTCAGTGGGCACCTTGGGTTTGGCTACCATCCTGCCATCAGCAAGAGTTACAAAAACCATTGAGAGAGCATGATTTGCTTCTCTTTTGTGGCTCCCAGGAGAGGACTCTTTTGGCCAACTCGATGGGCAGAGTATGGTAAAGTGGATCTAGCTACTGTCTCTGCTTGTGTTCTGCCTTGGAGAAGGTAAATAAGGAGCAGGTATTTCACTACTTGCAAGAAACGGGGGAGAAGCATGGAAACTACACGGCAGTAAAACTCCAAGCAAATGAAAAGCAAGCCTGCCCTGTCTAATATGGAGTAGAATTTGCTGCCAGAGGATATTTTAAAGGCCAAAACTATGAAGGATTTGCAAGGGACCGAAGCAATTTAATAGGAATGGAGGGTCTCAATACAGCCTTTGGCTCAAAAAACTCCCTAAGCTCCAAGTTATTGGAAGCTGTAGGGCTCACAAGGAAACAATGAGTCGGCAGATGTTCTGCTGCTGTTTAGCTCCTGAAACTGTGAGTACTGCTGGAGTCAGGGTGCTGAGGTTGATACATCTTTGGCCTTGTCAGAAATGGGTGGTCTTAGTTCTGGGCAATGGATTTTTTTTCACTTATGTGTGTTTTTAAGGACCTGAAAAGTAAAAAAAAAAAAAAAAAGTATTAAGTCAGCAAGCTCTTTGTCCCTAATATCTCCCAGTCCTCTCAATTTCTTTTTTTTTTTGTTGTTGTTGTTTTTTGTTCTTATTAATTCAATAAGTAACTATTCATGGTAGATCAACATGGTTTTTTGCTTTTGTGTGTTTTTTAAGAACCGAAAAATAAAAAAAAAAAAAAAAAAAAAGTATTAAGTCAGCAAGATGATGTCATAAGTAATGGAAAGTTGTACTTGGAACTGCCTGTATAGAGTGAATTCTCTCATCCAGTGGTTCTGCTTATAGGTAGGGTGAGAAAAAATAACATGGGTTCACAAAATACCACAATACTTGCACATGAGCCATGCTAATTAAAAAATAAAATGCTTGTCTTTAACATAGCTTGCTTTATTGTTCTCTGATTATTTTTTTAAATTTATTTTAAAAGCTACAGAAACATGAGAATTTCAATTGAAATTTCCTCATCAGATGGTTTCAAAGCTTAAATGTCAGTATTGCATGCATGGACCTTTGCCATTTAATCTATAGTATGGACTGACAAGAGCAAATTGAAATTAAGGGCAGTGGTTTTGTTCTTAAGCTCCAGACCCTTTCTTAGCCTGACACAGAGCCATGGAAACCTGCCTCATGTTCTTGTCCCCTTGCCCTAGCTTTTGAAAAGAGATGCCAGTGTAAGGATCTTTCCAAGGATACCTGATGGGTGAGGACTGTGAGTGTGATCTTCTGCCATCAAAGCTGGATGTTAATGACTGCAGTCCTTCCAGTGTCAAAGGTGATAACAGGAGGGTGCTTTCAACCAGTTTGGTGGGAGCCTTAGCACATTCACCTTTGCTTCTTATTTGGGCACCATTAATATTTTCTGGAACGCAGAACCTGTTTTTTGTTTTGGTGGGTGGTTTGGTTTTTTTAGACATGTTTCTTTCTCAGCTACACAGGAATGGAGTTCAATGGGGTGGGGACAGCTGCCTGTCGAATTTTGGAGCTTTGCTGTGGGCCACTGAAGTGTTAGGGTCTCTTTGGGAAGGTCATAAGGATCCTTTCGAAAAGAATGTGTTTGACAGCCCAGGTGCAGGAGCTGTATTCCTCTTGTGCTACACATATTGGTTCCACAGGAATTGTGGTTTTGATAATTTTTTTAAAAACACAGGTGTGTCTACTTTACACACTTGAAATCAGCAGTGGTCGTGACTGGATTGCTGATTATTTTTTTTTAATTTGTTCCTCAATTTTGCTTGTATTTAAGTTCAGCGTTGTTTTGTCAGTAATGTTGATAGTGACTTGCATTATATTTTCCAGAGTGCTCTTACAAATAGTGTTTAACTTCTATCCCAAAATTGTAATCAGGAGTGTTTGAATATGGGGTATTTGTTAAAAGCAAAACTACTCTTTTGCCTTTCACAAAATGACATTTGCGTGGGGAAGGCAAACCTTCCCTTCCTCAAGGCATTTGCTATCCAAATGCTGAAAGAAAAAAGGAATTGTTTGCTGTTATATAAATATGGCTTTGTTTTGCCAAATTCACCCTTTCTTCTAGAAGAAACCCACAGGAGAGATCCAGGGAGATAGCAGCATCCCTGTGATTGACTTAAGTTTCCTGCAGCTTATGTGAGGAGAGGCGTGTGAACATGGGACAGCGCGGTCCCACGGCCCTGCTTGGCTGAAGGACTCTCGGACAAGGAATTCCCTGGATACCTGGAGGCTTTGAAGAAAAGAGTAGTGACATCCACAGAGGCAATTGCCTTTCTGAGCTGCAGCCTGGCCTTGCTTTTTCTCCTTAGCTATCTTGCTCTTAGAATACATATTCTGCTGTTGACCAGATCCCTTGGTAAAAGCCACAGGGAAATCGGTGGCCATTCCGGGATGGATGCAAGCAGTGGCAGTCCCTGCCTATATTCCATGAACTACAGAAGTCAGGAAAATTTCTGTTTCACCTTCCCCAAAAGCTGCTGAAAATAATTTAGAGGAAGCAGAGGTAAAAATTATGTGCAAGACAGAGAAGTAAAGCTTGTTGGAATATAATTCAAAATCCTCTCTCTCGTTAGCATTGAGTGCCAAGATATAGCCACAAATCGGTTATCTAAATGAAACTGCAAATGAGGCTAATAACAAAATTTAGCGTGGTAATGAGATAAGAACTAAATACAAGATTACAATATCAGTGGTAGGTTGTAGATATATTTTCTGACTTGAATTCAGATTTGCAGTTAGGAGTTTCCAAGGGAAAAAAATGGTGGTTTTCTGCAGTGAAGCTATACAAACTTTGTTCAAGGGGTGCTGAAATAATCTCTTGGAAGTAAACCTTGAACTACACTGAGCTCTAGAATCATTATACCCTAGGCTATTTTTAATTAAGATTTATCAGCATTTTTCAACTGGATTACGAAGTGTAAAGCTCCTAGGCATGCTTATGAACAATGCATGGTAAATATGCTGCAAAAGTGTTTTCCACTCCCTTCTTCAAACCCTCCAACTTTTGCAGTTGAAAAATGTTTTCTACGTTTACTAGCTAACCCTTTGTTATTTAAATATATGGTGGTTAGGGCTCTATTTTTCTACTGTTTACATGTGAAGTAATGTGCATTTTCATGGAATTTGACTACAACTTGTCATTATTCTCCTACTCAGCAGTAGGTGTACATTCTGGATACTGTTGAGAAGGAAAGGTGGGAGAACGTATGTAAACTTCTAAAGAGCAGGTATTATTTGGTTTTAAGCACCAGACAGCCACCCCTCTTTTCCCTACCAAGTGCCAAGCTCGGAAGGTAAGGGCTCAAATTCTTGTATCTGTGGATTGATTGCAATTTGAGATTGGTACCTGAATTTAAGCATTTATCGTTAGCTCTTACATGTGAATTTGCTGTCTAACTCCTGTTACAATTGATGAGAGCTAGGAAATTATTCAGTTTCTTAAATAGGTAGCTCATGCCAGTTGAGATAAGTTTGGGCATCCCTCATGGCCTCCAGCTGTCAGCGCAGAGGCACATGTGTCTTCCATCGGCCCCATCTGGTATCTGCTATCCCTTGGGCACTTTAAATGACATGAAACACCAATGTTAAGGCAACTGCACTGAGGTCCAAGTCAGGACACACTACAGGCTCCTAGAGAGAGGTTCAGCTTTCCCTGAAGTAGACACTTAAGTCTGTTGGCTTGACTAGTGACTATAATGGGAGCTTGAATGCTTTTCAGAGACCCCTAAATGTGGATATTTTAATCTCGGATAGATCCCAGTCAGAGCAATTACCTTGCTTCTGATAACAGCTTGGGATTTTGGTAGACCTTAGTTGTTAAGTTACATTATGAGAACTTAATTTTTGTACAACAGCAGTTTTATCTAATAACAAACCTTTAATAAGCTTTTCCAGATTAGTGCTGGCCTTTATTATTTACTAAATAATGTTGTAGCTAGAAAACCTATATATGGATGTGAATATGTAGCTTGAGAATACTTAGTTCAGTATTTGTTCGAGCTGAAAGTGGCTTGCTGGGAATAATTTGTACACAGACACGCATCTACTCTCCTCATGCACATACACAGCATGAGCAGATTTCTTATACAGTCTGATTTAATTTCAAATTATCCCAACAGTACATTGCATTATTTTAAAATGTTTACCCAGAATAATTTATGTAAAAAAAAATTTTTGACTTTTTATTCGGTCTTGGTTAAAATAGTACATGTAACAGTAGAAATCCATCCAGGAATAGCCTCTTAATAACTGACTTCTGAGCAACAGCCCATAACAGTTTACTGTTTCCTGGGCTGGATATCACATATTTCCTGGATTGTTGTGAATCAATAAATTCCTATTTTTGTCTCAAACAGTGATGTTATAAAAATCAAAGAAACAACCACAGGGGAAAAAAAAAATCCCAATAGCAGCATGAATATGTAAACCACTTTATTTCCTGTTTGCATTACTCCAATGCAGTAATATGAACAAAAGAACTTCAATATGTTGGCTCCATTTTGCAGAAAGGCTATTGCTAACCTGGCAGTTGTGGCATTTGACCAAAAGATTGTAATTTAAAACTGTAAGAACAGAATCTGCAAACCTGCTAACTCAGGGTGTTTGGATATCTGTTCACTATCAGATAACTGAAATCAGGTTTGTGAAGAGAGGTAGAAAAATTTGATGGAGACACAATTAGACCTGCAGCCCTAACAAAGGGGATTTTAATTTTTCCCTCTATATTGCATAATACAGGCTGAAATACTTTTGCTAATGACTAGCGAAGGAAGGAGGAAGGATTGGACTTGAGTAGAACGCTAAGGTTTCCTTTTGATATTTGTAAAACTTGATTTTTGAAAGGAGCACAAACCCATCAGGAGAACTAGCAGAATAAACCAATTCTGTAGTGGTGGAGTAGAGTAAGATATTTAACTTATGCTCAACTTTAAATATGCAATGTATTTTTGGGCTAGATCCACCAAGAAAGAAAGTACCTTCCTTCTACCTAAATTCAAAATTTACAATTTCAGATTGTTTGCTCAGTTACCACCTAGCCTGGAGGGAACCAACATTTATTTGCAGAAAACTTCAATGTGTTCCATGGGCTTTGAATATTTCTTCTGAGAATGAGGTAATTCACTGACAGAATCGCAGTATGAATTTTAAGCTGATTTTACTTTTTCAGCTTTTCATACTGTTAAGTTTTGGAAACTCCTACCCAATGTGAAGGTACTTATGGATCCCTTTGGGGCCTGACTGCCCCATTGCGCTGAATGAGAGAGTTCAGGCCTTTAAAAGGAGGTTTATGGATTAGACTGTACAGCTATGTGCTACTAAGGTGACCTTTCCTTCACCAAGTAAGTTAATGTGGTACGTAAGTTGTTGTGGTATTAATTTGGGTTGGCGGATGGGTTTTTTGTTTGGTTTCTACTGTTTCAGATAACTCTGTATTAGCTTTATTTCTTTTAGACTTGGTGCAATGAGTACTTTGTTTACATTTAGATGAAGTTTTTGATCTTCTAGTGGGAAGGTTATGTTTTTGTATAAAGATACAAGGCAAAATATGGTAAAAAATTAGATTGATAGTGGAAAATGGATACAGTGTGCTATTATGAAAACCATTAAGATATTTCCTTTACAAAGCATTCCCCACTTTCACACTCAGTGATGAAACAGAGCAAGTAGGAGGGTAACAGTTATCACAGCCTGAGTCATCGTCACAGTTTAACCCCAGCCAGCAACTAAGCACCATCCAGCCGCTCGCTCACTCCCTGCCCCAGTGAGAGAATTGGAAGGGTAAAAGTGAGAAAACTTGTGGGTTCAGATAAAAACAGTTTAATAGTTGAAATATAGTAGTAATAATAATAACAGATTGTAATGAAAAGGAAAATAACAAAGAGAAATAAAACACAAGAAAGACAAGTGAAGCAAATGAAAACTCATCACCAACCAACTGATGCCCAACCAGCTGCTGAGCAGTGTCCCTCCTGCTGACCTTCCCCCGAGGTTTATGTGCTGAGCATAATGTTATATGCTCTGGAATACCCCTTTGGGCAGTTGAGGCCAGCTGTGCCCCCTCCCAACTTCTTGTGCACCCCCAGCCTCCTTGCTGGTGGGATAGGGTGAGGAGCAGAAAAAGTCCTTGGCTGTGTAAGCCCTGCTCAGCAGTAACAAAAACATCCCTGGGTTATCAACAATGTTTTCAACACAAATCCGAAACATAGCCCCATAGCAGCTACTGTGAAGAAAATTAACTTTATCCCAGCCAAAACCAGCACAGTTGTTCATTCAGCTTCTGCATTTAGATCCCACTGAACTTGAATACATATTTCTGGACTTTCTGAAGTTGAACACACACAAGGTGCTGCCTCTGGCTGTAGATTTCCAGGCCAGAGTCAGGGCTCAGGTTGTGGCTGAGGTTATTGTGGCTCAGCTGATCTGCAGTGATCAGCTCACCTGTGAAGTGCAACATGCATGCTTAGCCCATGGTCAGTACAGGGCAACTGTACTTGGTATAACCACGTTTCAGCATGGACTAAGTGCAGTCAAGTCCTTAGCCCACACCAAATGCAAAGTAGCATGTGCAGAGATAGTTGTTTGTCTGATAACTATTGAGCTAGTA
Source organism: Egretta garzetta (assembly GCF_000687185.1). Taxonomy (NCBI): domain Eukaryota; kingdom Metazoa; phylum Chordata; class Aves; order Pelecaniformes; family Ardeidae; genus Egretta; species Egretta garzetta. The sequence goes on from NW_009260774.1 coordinate 3,768,727, forward strand.
AGCTGCAGTAATTTGCTTCCTTAGTTTCCCCATCTTGAACCCTCTTTGGAGAGCTGAGAACTTGTGGCCTCATCAGTGATACCCTGTGACCACTGCTTGCTTCTCCAAACTTATAAGTAGCTCAGGAAGAGGATCTAGAAAAGAGTGTGCTGACAGGGCATCTCTTTAGGATCACACAGTGAGGAAAGCAAACAGATGTATTCCTTGAAAAGGGTTCAGCACTTCTTGTTTTAAAAAGTACTGGTTGTTTTTTTTTCATCCTCACCCCTCTGAAGGGCACTTTAGAAACTGGGCCAGGAACTTTTAAGGTCTTCTTCCTAGAACTTTATTCCTGAAAGTCTGGCTTCTGCAGACTGCTCTCTTCTTTCCTGTAGCTGACTTGTCTTACGCTGGCTGTTCCATATCAAATCTTTCCCATGTCCATCCTTTTTCTGAGTCTTTCCTGCTGTGCAACTTTTTAAAATAATTTTTTAAAGTTATTTTTTTGCCTCCTCTCTCTTCTCCAAGATTCAGTACATATACAGTTATGGTTCTGCTTAGAAGAAATACCTGCTCCTTCAAATTTTTGCGAACTTCTCATTCCTACAAGAAGGGTGGCTATCCTAGATTTTACCAGTGCATTGTTTAAAATTGTTTGTGTTCATGCAGGTACAAATTAAAACTTGTCAGCTGTTGTCTGTCATGGCCGTTCCTCCCTTGCTTGCTGGGCAGAGCAGCTCTATTGGAGCAGGCATGCTAAACAATGTTGAGCCCTAAACATGAAAGGAACAGGATGCTCAGGGGATCATACCTTTCATACACGTTTCTTGGCAAAGGCTGTAATTAGAAACACAGTCTAGCTGCACAACAAATTTGAATAACTAAATAATGACTCTGCAATATGATGCTGTATCACATTAACACGGTATCCATACCCTAGCACATATTTAGTGTTTCATGTTGTAGCCTGTCTGACCCTGATGCCAATGATGGCCCTGATTTTCATTGTTCTTATACAGATTTCACTTGTAATCTTTTAATCTCTTCGCGCTTTATTGTCTTGGATAAATTAGTTGTCCAGCTTATTTTTAGAGCCTGGTTTATGCCTAGACAATTAATGAATAGAAAACCTCTCCCTCACTCAGTTCTGCCTAAATTCTGTTCTGTTTTGTCTTTGATGTCTCAGTAAATGGGGATTTGATGAAAAAGAACCCCAGCAAACAGGCAGTAAAAGGAAAAAAAAAAAAAAGCCAAGCAGAATTTTCCAAAGGTGGTACAGAAAAAAACCCAAGGATGACAAACTGCCAGCCAGACTTTGCTTATAAATCAGGTTGTCTTTATTTTCATGCTTAGCAATTATAGCCATATGTTTCTATGTTTTCTGCATGAATCATTTCTGTTATTTGGATTCCAGGGTTAACATAGTACACTCAAACTGTACCTCTATAACGAAGGGCTTGGGGAGGCAGGGTGCTGTAAATGCCCTAATTGCTCGGAAGTGATACTGTAATTACTGATGTGGTGACTTTGTACCACCAGACTCAATGTCACAGTCTCCAATGGTGGGTCATTCCCACCCCATGTGGGGATACCTGCTCTGCCTGATGAGTTACAGTACTGAGGAAGGGACATGTGGAGGACGGCTTCATAGTCAGTTCTTCTTGTTAAGCTGCTATGTATCACTCTAATCTTGGTTATAATGTTTTAATTTGTCAGGGCAAACAATGCCTGAGACTTCTATGAGTAGTGTTGCTTGCAAGCTATGGATTTGGCCACATGCATGATGGGATGCGCGTTTCCTTCTTTGTAACCACTGATGATGAGACGGGTATGGTCCACAGAGAGAAGATCCAAGCTTTGATACACCTTGGTTCCAGAAGTGTTCTGAATGAAGCCTTTTTTTGTGGTCTGTCTGTGTTGTCCACTGGACTGCATAGTGTATGGACATACAAGATCACAGGTACTTGTCTGTGTGCTCTTTCAGCTGAGCCCTGTTAATTCCATCAAATATATCACTTCTGCATCACTGCCGTTAGGAGAACGTTAATAATAACTTTCCACTATTCCTGGTTACATTAGGGCTGTCCACATGGCCTTTTTTTGGGTACCTTGCAATCAATACAGCTGAACTTGGGCAAAGTTAGGCTTTTTAAATACCCTTCTGTCCCAGTCAGTTGTTATAGCAGGGTAAAGCTAAAGCCACCTCATTAATATATAAAAGTTGGAGCCCAGATGTCCCAGATGAGTCACAAAGAAAATTCTCTGAACTGGTTCACCAAAAATACTGTCTTTACTTTCTCAGATTCTAAGACATTTCAATCTGTGCAAAACTTGTAACGCAGTATTAAAATTCAGCATAGCATAGAATTACATCATGTCACACATGCTCTCAAAAATAGCATCTTGTTGATGGTGTTCAAGTAACAGTGTTTAATTGTGCATTTTTTTCACAGTTTTTCAAGATGTTTGGTGCAATTTTATATATAACAAGAAAGCTAAAGCCTTTTATACTCTGCGTACTGCAGGAGGTAGACTGCAGCCCAAGGACCTGGGAGAGGACAAAGCATTTCATTTTGCCCTCAAAACTTGATCTGCTTTATTTTAATTGGCACAGCTGTGTCCAATCTCCATTTCCCTGTCTCTCTTTGAAACCTTCTGGATGGTAGAAAATATTTCAGGTTGGAAGTGTTGCTCCTCAGAGCCAGACAGCACATCAACCGGTGTCCGCAGTGGCTAAAATTACTACTTCTGAACAGGGGATACTGCTGCAAGTACAGATTTTCTCTGGCAAGAGCCAGGTTCTACACAGTGGGAATTTGTTGCAACTTTAAGCTCTTCAAATAGCTCTAGGTCACTGGAGTAGGATCTTTCAGTAACAAATTTCTGTCATAGAGGGGAGAACTAATATGTTCTTTGTTCACTCCAAGAGTGTTGCTCCCAATGCAGGGCAGAAAAAAGTTGAGACCAAGGCTTGGCATTGGCAGATGTGTGCTAGCAGGAAACCTCCGGGAAGAGGGTTTTGGCTGGTGAAGTTTGGCAGGATAAGAGTCTCTTTTTGCTATCTCGGTGTGAAAAAGACGATTCATGCTGTGGGAATCTGTCCCCATGTCTTTTTGTGCATGTGTAGTCACAGAGCAGGTGGCATATAGATTGTACCATATACAGATCAACACATGCAAATTTGAATGAACTTAAGATGGAGCTGACGTGTACCACAGACTTGGGAAGTGGTACTGCTTCTCGTGGTTCTGATCTGCATGTGTCATGCTATTCCCAAGCACACATGAACCCTTCTCCTTAGGCTTGGGAAGCAATTAAGCCATCAGCTCTGGTACCTTTGGAAAAGATTATAAACATATGAACATTTATGTCATGGCCCTTGCCTAGATTTGGAATGTAGATATGTTCTGAACATCAGCTGGTTTGAACAGTAGATATGTTCTTCTGTTTCCTCATTAAATTGCCTGATGCTTCACATATCAAAAAGATAGTTGTAAAGAGCAGGAGATAGGCCTTTTGATCAAGAGACCTGTGTTGATAGCCTAAATATGGTGAAATCCATATTTATCATTTGTCTATGTTAATTTTTGAGCTTGGATTATGGATACATTTTTGAAATCAGTATTTTGGTTTTGGTTCACAGAGCAGTATTGGACTGTTCCCTCTATGATGAAACTAAACCAGATGAAGTGCTCCAACCACCAGTGTGTATCCATGGTGTTATTTAGAAACAGGAATATCAGACGGGAGTTATTTAGAAATAGCCACCTTCCCACACACTATACAAGTACAGTGGATAGCATGTCCTCAACACCAGCTGTTTCACACTACAGATTCCCAACTGGGCTGTGCTGCTTTCTGACACAGCCCTAAAGCTCTGCTGGCAGGAACAAGGATGGGTGCCCTAACTGAGGGTACCGTAACAGGGGAGATGTCCTATCTAGGAGATACAACTTGGCTCCACTTTGGAGTCTAAACTAATAAAACATGCCTCTCCTTGTAGAGGTAGAGGGCTTGCTCTGTGATCAGTGGAAGAGATAATCAGAGTCCCAACAAACTCTGCATTTAATACACTCTGCCCATACCAAAAACATTGTGTGAAAGCCATCGGCTAAGGTCAGTATCTTATAAGGTTGTGCCTTTTTGCCTCAGAACTGCTTTATGCAAATATGTTCCTATATAATAGTAAAATTTCATTAACAATGTTAATAATCATAAAAGAGAAGTGCTTCCAAGACCCGTGGCTTGCAGTGCATCTAGTTCTCTTGTCTCATTGTTTCAGAGAAAAAGCTCAGTGTTAAATACTTGGCTAATTTGGGCCTGCAGGCTTGAGAACCTGGCACAGCTTTATTGTATGCTCAGGTGGATAATAATTGGGTTTCAAGCTTGCACAGCTGTTTTGAGACCATTTTCTTTTCATTATGCTTGTGCATATCACAGTTGAGTTCATCTTTCCATACATAACTCTGACTCAACACTGTTGTGCAAAATTATGTACGTGTGCTGCTCTTGCTCTTTCTCTCTCTATGTGCACTTAGACAAATATATACTTATCGTGGGAAAGTGACGATGGTAAGGGATCCTTAAGTAGGGCGACTTTTGTACAGTTATAGGAAACTGGACTCCTCAATGAACCTGCATATTTGCTATTATCGGTCCCTCCTTCTACTGGAATATTTATTGAGCCCAAAATGGGGTGTGTTTTCCTCTCACCAACATTATTAAGAACTACCGTGAATAAAACCCACTTATTATTATCATAATCATCATTGCTACTTCTGAAACACTGGGGCCGTGGCTTTCCTGGCTCTGAGGGGGTCTTGTCTGCAGTTGAAATGATGGCAGCTTTGGGCCAGCCATGCCACCATAGCTCCACAACCCCACTCCTGCAATGACCCCTGCTCGTCTTTCATTCCCCAGTGCCTCTGCTCCCAAATAAAGCAGACCAGAAGCGTGAAAATGCTCAGATAAATTCTGAAGACTTTCTGGCACACCCATGCATTGCTCATACCTCCAACCATGCCTGCAAACACCCCGGCTGTTAATCCAGGGAGCTGCTGTCAAGTTGTGCTCTCACCCGTGTGAATGCCATATGAACGAGGTGCATGCAGCCTGCCAGGACGGGCAGAGCAGGGGAAGGGGAGGTTGTTCGTGCTGCCTTCTCCTCCTCCTATTGCCTTCTTACTGCTCTAGTCTGTGCTGCATCCAGTGGCAAACCCTTGATCCTTATTGGGTTTCCTAGGCTCTCTGAAAGCACTATTTCTACTGCTAATGTAGAAATAACACCAATCAATTCAAAACCCTCCCCCTTTTTCTGCTAAAGAAGGCTAATTCTTTATATAGTTGTGCATTACTTTTTCTTTTCTGTCTGGTAATGGATTTTTTTGTAAATAACGCTGTTCATCGCTGCCACTATTAACCCCCCTATTCTGTCACTCATTTTATTTGTCACGTTACAACGTGTTTATTGAATCTTGCCTCAACTTGCACTTTAAGTACTGTAAGCCCAGTCCCTCGTTAATTCCACAAAATCTTGATCAGATTGGAACCTCTGTCTATTACCATAATGAAAACATTAAAGAGTAATTTCCTCCTCAGATAGTAATAGATGCAGCATTACTGGGACTCTTGAACTGCTTATCAGATAGAAATTTTATTTTAACACCTGTAGCTGAAGTGAAATACTTACTGGCTGCTGTGCTAATGTTTCCATGAAGGAGATAAAACTGAAAATGTACACAAAACCCGTGACAATGTTTAATATAAACATTTATTCAAATCTTATGAAAGGGTGAGGGGAAATACTATTCTGATATATAGTTTGATATTGACGTTTTTATAGAGAAGTGGTTTTTCTCAGCATTTTCTTGAGGAAAGAAGCTATCAAGCTCTCTAAGCATGTCTCAGCTGTGGGTGTGAAAAGATATGACGATACTTCCCTCTCTCACCCCTCCGCAAGAATTTGATTCTTTGATCTTTGTCAGTGCAGGAGAGCTAGATGCTGTTTGCAGTGCCATTTAATTAATCCCAAGCTAGCTTCTTCCATTAAGGATATTATTTTTAAATATATCATGGCCTCTGACCAATTTTTAAATATCTTTTGAAACTAGAGCCATATCTTTGCCTTTACTGACAAAGACACTGATGATTCTTCAAGTTTGCGGTCTTGCTCGGGTCTAAGAAACTAATTCATTGTGTCCAGTGGAAGCAGTCCAACAGGACAGTCATTGAACAGTTACTTCTTCATGATTACTCACCTATTTCAGACAGTTATGCATCATCTGCAGCAGCTCTTCACTTTAATTCTCCTGTGGTATGGAAATGCACAATTTAAATACTATTACAGTTTGATTTATGTTTTCCCTGTCATATGATAGAATAGTATTTATGGTGCTATGGCAAGAACAGCTTTTATGAGTATCTGTTGCTCTGGCTGTGTCTCAGTGTTTAATCACTCTACCCTTTCAAGGATATTGCTCATGGTAACAGGATATGAACATCCTGGTTCATGAAGAACATATGCAACAAGATTATTAAACAATTAGTCTCCATAAGTCATGTCTTCTTGGTGTATTAATACATGTTCCAAGCATTTTGGGAGGTATGAGACTAGGATAGTACATTTATTGGAATAGAAGTGTGGAAGCTATGCCTTTAATAACAAGGTAATGCATTTAGCGAATATAGTTAATTTCTTTGTTTTCTGCCATGTTCTGTGAACCAGAAGGATTGACAGTAAGTTCTCCAGAATGATAGAATCACAAATCCTTTTGGTTGGAAAAGACCCTTAAGATACCTCTCTGCCAGGCAGCTTTCCAGCCACTCTTCCCCAGGCCTGTAGCATTGCATGGGGTTGTTGTGACCCAAGTGCAGGACCTGCCACTTGGCCTTGTTGAAACTCATACACTTGACCTCGGCCCATCGATCCAGCATGTTCAGGTCCCTCTGCAGAGACTTCTTCCCCTCAAGCAGGTCAACATTCCCACCCTACTTGGTGTCATCTGCAAACTTACTGAGGGTGCACTCGCTCCCCTCATCCAGCTAATTGATAAAGATATTTAATAGAACTGGCCCAAATTTGATGATGTGACCTTAGCAAGAAGTCAGGTTATTTGTGGGAGATCTTTTTAAAGTTTAAGTAATTTTTCTCCAAATTTAACAATCAGAAAAAATTGTCATTGATTCCGGTGGTAGCTTGGTATAAAATTGTGGCTTGCACTTAGTAAAGAAATGGCTGCAGTGATTTCTTCTTTCCTTCCCTGCTTCCCCCCTTACATGTATGTAACTGAATGATGTTCATTCTGTGCCCTCCAGAACTTTCCAATGGAGAAGAGCTCAGAAATAGACTGTTTTATGAGAAATATTGCAATCTCCTTCTGAAATACTCAGCGTTTCATAACTTACAAGAATGACAAGCCTCTTAAACCTTTTTGAAAAATAGACTTAAGTTGGGTAGTTTTAATAGGAAATAGTATTAAAATTCCATTATTCTAAAATGGTCAAAGTTCAGCTATCATTAATTGTCATAGACCTTAAGTGAACATTTCCAATCTAGAGATCTATATCAATGTATCATTTATTATTAAAGCTAATTGTTTGTTTAATTATTCACAGCACTGTCATGGATTGATTTATCTGTGGTCTGGGGCTAGAATTTGACTTGAATTTTAAAGTAAATTAGAGAAATATTTTTTACAATATTTCTATTTGCAGCGTAAGTAATTGAAAAAGCCACTTATTTTTCCCTTAGAGCATTTTTGTTTACCTGTTAATAACAATCTAAATCTCAAATATAATGTAATCATTCCTATTTATGGATTGATTCTGAGGCTTTAATCTGACATATTGTCTGGTATTAAAAGATAGTTAAAGGACAATTACAGGACTTTGAATTAACTTCTACATTTACTGCTTCTAAAGAATAATAATAAGATAACTTGATAGCCATGGTAAATGTAGACTGAGGGGAAAAGTTGATATATATTAAAGACGTGAATCCTGCCCTTCTCCCTCAATCATTTGTGTGCATACTTATGTCTGAGGCTGTACTGTCCGTCTCGCTTCAGCTCTTTTGATATCAGGCACCAGCTGTTGAGAACTATGCTTCTTTAAAGTGTAGTATATGAGCTATTACTGAATTAAATCCAGAGAAATAGGGATGGCAAGAGACCCCACGTGCGATCAGCCTAAGTCGCTCCCCACCAAAGTTTGGAGGGTTTTTTGGAACAGATCAGGAATGACGGTGTTTCTGCTGTTCGCTTAGGATGCTTATCCCAGTTTTATCCTTACTCCTAGAAAGAGTTGCTGAAGTTTGCATGTGTTCATGGGCTGTGTCTGTTCACTTTTCTCTTTTTAAGTATCCTGTTTTATTCAGTGCTTCCTCATGAGTCCTGTTTTCCAGACCTCTGAATATCCTCATGGTCACTAACTGAGCCTGCTTTGGAGGGTTCACATCTTTGTTGAAATGCAGCGATATATAAGGCTGGGATGGGAGCAGGATTACTTCACATCTTGCATGTCTTTTCTGTTGCAAAGCACTGGCTAGCTTCTCTCAAGCTGGTATGGCTTCTGCATTTAATAAGTAGCCTGTCTCTACTGATATTAAAGAAGGAATTGAGCAGCATGGTACCTAGGATGCGTTCTTATAATACTCACTCTGTAGGCGATGTTTTTCAGTCAAGGCTGTGTAAGGAAGATATATATGACCCCAGCAGTTCAAAGTATACTTTTATTGTATACCCGTCTAGCTTTTCCTCAATTTAGAGGCGTCTTCAACCAAGGTCATATCTGAACTCTATTGGATGCCGAGTTTTAATCAATGAGCTTACCTAAAAAGCTTTTGGACCTATTTTAGACTTTTAACATATGATTCATCATGTGTCACTGTATTTGGCCTGGAAAAGTAAATTTTTGGTTTTTTCAAAATTCTGTTTCCTAATTTAATTTTGACACTTCACGTTTCATTAGAACTAGAGACTATTATTTTCTATTTACCTTTCTAGATCATTCATGATCTTACAGAATTTTATGTCACTTCTGTTGTCTTCTCTGCCGTGCTTAGACTGAACAGTTTTACTGTACAATCCTAATATAAAAGCCTTTTCCATTAATTTGTTGAATCCCTCTCTATTTCTAGTCTGAGGCCTTTGTAATGATAGTTAAAGACACCCAAACTCCATGCAGTATTCAAGCTGGGAGCATGTGACATGTATATACACTCGCATGCTGAAGTTTTCTTTTTGTTTTAATTCTTCCTGATGTTCTGTGTTGTCCTTTGAACAGCCATCAAACTGAGTAGCATCTGTGGTGGCTTTGGTTGTGTGTGTGGTTTTTGTTGGTTGTTTTTTTTTCCCTTAACTGGAACATTTGGTCATGGATCTACACTATGGTTTCTAAACGGTAATAACAAACTTAGAGTATATTTTTGCTTGTTGATAGCCAAGGCTAGTCTTGGTTAAGTGCCTTACTTTGGCGTTCAAATTTCACTTGCCTTTTTATTGCCCCATTGCTCAGTACTGTGAGGTTTTTCTGTAGCTCTTGACAGTTTTAGTTTTGTTAAGAATTGCTCAGGGTTACTGAACATACTTTTCATTCATATTCCTTCTGTCATTAAGCATGTATTAATCTGTGAGTTGATCTTTCCTTCTATTTCAAGATAGCAATGTTTTTTAGAGCTTTTGATATGGAACCTTGCTGGTTTTGCGACTGCTGTCCTGCTTCCTGATCAAAGGCATTTTGTAAACCCATGGGATCAGCTTTTTTTGCGTGCTAGCTAATTCCTTCAAAGAGTTTTTAACATTTTCGTCCCTTATCAATTCTCTTACTAAAGCTATGGCCCTTCTCCTGTATATCACGGGTATCCATTTGTCTAATGATGCTATTCTCTACTGTAATTTCCAGCACTGAAGCTGATTTAAATGATAGATTGTACAAATGGGATACTGCATGATAGTTATGACAATACTTTGGCAATTTCACTTAAGAACTCTTTCAAATCCCTTGGGTGAACACCATCTGGTCTTGACAATTTGTTGCCATTTTTTATCGATCTGTTCTACAGCTACTCTATCGACACATTAGTTTAAGACAGTTTCTCATCCTACATGAAAGAAAGAGTTGGTGTGGAATCATTCAAAAATCTCATGGTGCAAACAAGTCTTGTAGCCCTTTTGCTATCGGTCATTGGCCATACAAGCTCTCTTGTAGGCTTCTCATTCATTTATTGTATTTGAGGAAAAACTATTATTGCTGCTATGCCCTTAGCAAATTGTTCTACAAATTCTTTACTAATAAATCTCATTATTTTACATTTAAGTTGCCAGAATTGTGAGTTGTATCACTTGCACGTGATTTCCGTGACAGTAGCTGACTTTTGTGGTCTTATCAAACAGGCAAGCAAGGTGATTACTTCAGGGGTTTTTTTTGTTCTTCTGTTGAGTTTTTTTAGTTTGTTTTTCTTTTTGGTTTTTTCTTTCCAGACCCTTATCTTTGATCCCTCCTTTTGTTATGGAACATGAGCACAAGAACTGGCCCTTCCCCAGCACTCCCAGACAGATCTTCTATACCTGGTGTGAGGTGCCACCTCTGCACCCAGCAGGCACACCACGGTGCGAGCTTCATGGGCGTTGCTGACCCATCTGTCCACTCCCTGGGTTTCACATGTTACAGGGCAGATAGCTTCAAGCATCATGTGTTTATTATAGTAAGCCAGAAAATGTGACAGCTCCTGCTGGGCTTGTATTTGTGTTTGCTTTCACCAGTAGATTTTGAAGTTCTCTCTGCTTTTTATCTGTTTGCTCATTCCCCTCTTCGTTTTCTCTTCTAGCAGAGAGCAGCCCTTCCACTCCTGCCCTAGTCCATGGGTATGTGGTTTTGTCTGCGTTTTTGCTCAGCGGTGGAGATCCCATTAGTAGATGCCCAACTTCATCTGCTCACTTGGAAATTCTTGGCATATGAGGCCTTTTCTTTTTGAATGCTAACAAAAACTAAGGCTTTATTATGTAAGTGGGTTTTTTTGTTTGTGTGTTTTGGTTTGTGTTTTTTTTTTTAAAACTCCATGTTCCTGATAGTTGTTTTATTGCTTTGCCAGACAGCTTTGAGGAAGAAAGTATGAATTCAGTTTGTATAAAGGTTTAGATGAGTAGGTAGAAATTAGAAAAGTAAGTTTCCTTGGAGGTTCACAGCTTTCATGTCATTGCGCATATGTTGTTTGATGGTTTGGGAATATTGAATGGTGCTTGGAAAGGTAAAGAGTGAAAACATGACAGGATTAATACTTATGAAAGTACAAGTAGAATATTGTTCTCCACATTGCAAGTTATGTTAAATATTTATGTAGGATTCCTTTGTGCCATGTTGGGGACCTACCTGAGAGCTTACAGTGACAACATTTCAGCTCCTGACACCTTTCTTTTATGAAAATCTGGCTCTTCTTTTGAGACAACCAGCAGCTTTTCAGATGTTATTACTTTAAGTATCTTACTCTAATTAGAGAAGGGAGGCAGGACTGTGTGAAATCAGAAAGATGTGCATAAAAACGTAGACCTTTTTATCTAGTCTGTTAACAACTTTTAACACTTCCTAAAAAAAAAAAAAACCCCAAACAAAACAAAGAACACTGTTTAAAAAAAATATCTATAGACACACAATATGGGGTAGTTTCTCAACAGACGCAAGCTGTCACAACCCTATTAAAGTCCAAAGACTTGCTTTAATTTATGCAGGCTGAGGCTTTGTATGTGTAAGTCTTGAATGGTGGGGAAATGTTTAATTTATTTGTTACTGTCTGAGCATGGTTTGGGCAGTGAGGGCTCTTTTCCTGCCACTTTTACAAACTGATTGTGTTAAGGGCAGCAGGGCTGCAGTGGGCTCTTGCAGAGTTACTGAGGGCAATTGCAGGACCATTGCAGCAGAGAAGTCCTGTTGAAGACAGGACACATGCCCGAAGTCCTTGGGGAATTCAGTTGCTAATTCTTAGGAGGTCTTTGAGCATGCATGAACTGAGACTTTCCAGCCCTTTTACTTGATGCAGATTTTCCAGAGATGAGAAGGGCATGGTCCAGACAGCAGAGCAGCCGCCTGGCCATTTTAAAATCTGTGCCTCTCAAACAGCAGTTCCCAGCTTTGTGCCACTGTTGGCTATATGTCTACATGGGATCTCCACCCTATTCATGAGATGCCGGCTGTGCACCCACGCACATGAGTTTCCAGCCAAAAGTCTGGGTCTTGTCCTGTCTGAGGAGTGTCCAGACCAGAGTGACTGGGATATAACACATCTCAAAGTGTGTTTCCGGTTATCCCCCATCCTGGCCAATCCTCAGGGTTTTTTTCTCATCTTGCCGCCTCCTCAGAGTGTCTCTACCCTTCTTCCGTCCAGCATCTGACCAGCTGGTGGGAATGATGCTCTGGGACTCTGGGGAAAGGAATGGGTGGGGATGTGCTCTGCAGGCAGAGGAGTCTCTGGTTGGCAGAGGTGCTGGGGAAACCAGAAGGAGTCTTCTTTGGATACACGGAGCGCTCTCCTTGCTGCTCTAATGGATTAAAAATGCTAGAGCTCCTCAGCCAAACCACTGCCAGGTCATTTGTTTGCTTTTAGCATGGGTTAAGTAGTGGAATTATTAAATCTGTGAAATGGCTGGAACTCTCTACTGAAACGGTCCATGTAAAAGGAATACATCCTAAAGTAGGTGTCCTGGGTAGAATATTTCAGCTGAAATGGTTCAGACTGTCAAAGATATAATTGACCAAAACCAGTCTTATAACAGATTGTACAATTAATTGCAAGTGGTGCTTGCAGCCTCACCTACGTGTAGATGCAGGTATCTCTGAATACTTCTTTAAGAATAACAGTATATTACTACTCCATAACTGCATAACTCTTAATTTTAGAGGCTCAGATAACTTTGTATTCCTGGATAGATGACTATTCAAAGCCTTTGTGAGCTGGATAACTATTCAGTTAATTTTATGGTATGTAGAAGTTGGCTGTCTTTTCATCATCTGGCTAAATGTTTCGCTACAGAGTTATATTTTTATTAGTAACGGTGTTGTTAATGAAAGTATCGAGTTGTTACAGTGTTTTGTGGAGGTCATTTGAACAAAGTGGAATCCAAACAGCTTATTGGCTGGAGACAGATGTGTTTAGAAAATTAATCATTTGGAGAATATTTTTATATCTAATAAAGGGCTTAATTGAAAGATCCTACAGTTCTCTGAGACATTCAGGTGCTCAGAACAATATATTTGGGTTAAAAAATAAATAATATAAACACCACCAAAGACAACTGGGAGTATAAAGTAATAAAATGTGAATATATCCTATTTCATTGTTCAATTGCTGTTAAACACACGCTCTGGAAGTGAAGTTCAGTAATATATACTGTCTTGTGAGCCAACTAAAATGTATTTTATATGTCATTGCTTTTTTAATCCTCATAGTTTCTGTAAAGCTATTGGCCTTTTTTCTTTAATTTGTCAGGAGAGTCTTAGAAGAAAATGAAAATGTACCATTAGCTGAGAGGATAAATGTGCTTTGGTTCTGAACTGAAGCATGACTATAAAAATTTCACCTTTCTACCCAGGAGATCCGATCTCTATATTTTTAGTCTGTTTCATTCATTAATTTTAATGACTAAAAAGTCATCTTTCTCTGGTTTTTATCCCAGTTGGTTAGTAAACTGTCACGTAGCAAAAAATAGATTTTATTTTGCTTTATACTTAATCACTGGAGTTGATAATTAATCCCCAGCTGTAGGGCCAAATTTTTCCAAGTTTGGTCAGTCAAATTCCACAGTACAAATGATTTTAAATGTCAAAGAGTTGCATTGCTATAACTGCAGGTTTTGGTTTTTTTTTTTTTCACGGTGAAAGTTTCTCTATCGATAACACTGCCTGGACAGAGAAGAAATTATCTTGTCCTTCAAAACCCACCAGGCAGAGTTTTCTGACTGCTAGGTCTGCACTCCTACAAAGAAATTATTTATAAACTGAGGCAATCCAGGTGAAATAGTGAGGTACTCCCACAAGCATCTCCAAGAATAGAACCTAAGGAGAGACTTCTTGAGGTGGGACCAATTCTTGGGACTTCAGTGGGCTTTGGACCATGTGTGTGAATACAATCTTAACTAGTTATTAAAGTCCTAAATAAATTTGCCTAATGGATTTTGCTTTCTTGGGGTTTTCTAAAAGGTGGGACTAGGGGAAGGGTTGGCATATTCTTAATTAGTGTTAAAATCAGATAAATAGTTTCTAATGTCTACTTCTGTTTTGACCACAAATGAGAAATGACTATAAATTAAGATGTATACTTGTGTTTTTCATTTATTTTTAATTGAGGCTTTGAAAGCTTTGCTTTTTTTTTCCTAATTTCCTGCTTCTGCTGACCTATTTTGCTAATATGCTTGCCATCCTGTTTGTTCGTTAAAATGAAGGCCAACTACATTTATTTTATGTTTATTCAAAGTGTTGAGGAAAGAAGCCATTCTGTTTTCTCACAATGCCCCCAGAGGACTATTCAGAAATGGTTCCAGCAGTGCATGTTATGGAGGAATTCATTCAGTTCACCTGCATGTATAAATTACATTTGGACTACGCTGTTATAACTACAGTCATTCTCCTCGGTCTGTACAGAGGGATGTGGGTAGAACTTAAAAGTGCCTGTGTGTTTGCTGCCTTAACACAGATGCGTTACTGTGGAAGACAGTTACAATCTGGAAGTGAAATCTACCCGCAGATATCAGGGAGCAGGAGCATGTCCACAGAGGATGGAACCGCTGTGGAAGTACAAAGCGTACCTGAGGATGCTCCTGGAGGTCCTGAGTGGTGCCCTTGAGATTCATGTTGGCCGACACTTGAAAGTTAATAAATGCCTTCGCTCCCTGCCCCCTGTTCACCAAATAAAAACTGGTTTTCCTTCCAGTGTGAGAGGTTCTGAGAATTGAGGGTGAAGGGGTGCAGAGGGTTTCCCATGTTTTCTTTGATCCATTCAGGAGACACTACTTCTGTTGCCTGGCCTGAAACGTTCAAAGGCCCCCTTCTGAAATGGAGTACTGGGAAATGTTTCATCTGTTCTTTATTGGTATTTGGATTATGGAAAAAGGGCAGACCTTAAATTTGATATTTCTATTCTGTATTTCGTAAAGGTCATCTGTGTACAAATTTACAAAAAGATCTCATTGATGCCTTCTGCAGTATTCTTATGTTGGGTAAGGAATATGGAGAAATGAAGTTGTTCCTTGGAATTATTTCTATTTACTGGCCTGCAGAAGGAAGACGTTAGTAAGCTAATTTGTGAGCATGTATGTAGGTAGCAGGTATGATCAGTCTAATTTGTCTCAAGTAATATGTGCATGTGATAATGTAACTTATACAACTTTACAAAATGGAATGGTTGGTCAATTAATAAATTTTTTTTCCATGACAAAGCCCAATTTGGATACAAAACTAATGTCTAGATGTAAGTATCCAAAGAAGAGGTTACTACTTTGATGTGCAGAATTAGCTTCGCTACATCATTGCCTGATGGCTGAATGCTTGAAAAAATGCTTCAGTAGTGGGGGTAAACACTGGGGAGTAATTAGGGACAAAAACTTGCTCTCAGTTTTTTCCATTACCTTCAAAATATGAACATGTTTTACGGAATTGCAGGGGTGTGAGTTATAGCTCAAAATAGTATTTTGTGTTCCTCTTAAACTAGAAGAGATCCATTTCAGCTCTGTATTTGCCTTTTGGGGCTCTACAGTAGCTGCCAATGTGAACTTCCTGGAGACTGTGATAATTCTAGGCCTGCTTTTCTGCTTTTGGCAGGTGAGAGATGCTGATCCTTAGTGGCTGAGGTGGCCCAGGTAGAGCTGCGTGGGGAAGGCTCCCATGTCTG
>NW_009260774.1:3785020-3788927 GCF_000687185.1 Egretta garzetta
GGACTAAGGAAGACATGGTGGACCAGATTCGTTCTGGCTCTTCAGCTACCTGTAGAGCTACCCTGTATAGGAATTGTTCCTATTCCTAGCAACATGAGCTACCAGCTATAGGAATTGTTCCTATTTATCAAGCTTGATATATCTAGATATCTGGGGAATAGTTCTGATACAACTCCTTAAGAATGCCAATCTGTGATTTTGTTACAGAAACCTAATGCAGTCTGTAAGGCATCACCCGACAGGGTGCAGCAAACGCTGTGGGCGTAGAGTGTCATGCAAAATGTACCTACATGAAAAATGTGGTACAAATGGAAGCCTCTGGTAGTTGATTTATAAGTAAGGAAAGGAGTTGTGTTAGAGGAAGGCAAGTGTAGTTTGGCTGGAGCCAGGAGGCGACAGGAACAGCGGTGCCTGCAGTGGGAGCCACGGGCTGGAGGCAGGGAAGGTCCGGCCAGGGGCACCAGTGGGGCTTGAGCATTGCTTCCCATGGCCTTCCTTGTCCAGAGCTCTCTCAGGAACTAGGGTTGCAGTCTTTGAAATCAGAGAAATGGAAATCATGCTGCTTGGCCTCTACCCGTTACGTTTGGCTCCATGTGTTTTCTGTAATTTGCCTGTAATCCTTTTGCGTTTTGATTTTTGTAATATGGAGAAGAGGAGGTGAAGAAGTCCTCAGATCCTTCAGGTAGAGCTGTTCAAACACTAGATTAGAACCTGTGTGTCCTGTTATTGCAGACTCTAAATTGTAAGGCGGAGCTGCACCTCCTTTTCTAGTTCTGTGGATGGCTGCTAGGAAACCAACCCAAAAAAGTAAAGTGTGCCAGATGAATTGTTTTGGCATTCCTTTAAGTGTTCAGTTCTTTGTTAATCCGAAATTATTCTCCACATCTAATTTGAATTTGTGAATAGTTTTGACCATCTGAAAGGTATTTTTCAGTGAATGAAAATTTCTGTGGAAACATTCTATCTATATAAGTGACTTCAGAGTTCCTAAAAAAATTAGGATGATAGATGGTTCTGTGGAAATAAATGCTCAGTGGTTATTATCTGGCAAATGCCCCAGATACTTCCAAGCTTTCTACAGGCAGTTTGACAAAGTACTCGGTTTTCCCACTGTAATTCTGTATTACTGAATTCTGCATAAGTCAGCATTACCCTTCTTAATCTGTTTTGATATGTCTTATTGAAATAACAAGGCAGTAAAAGCAAGACTTGAACCATGAGCATTTGGTTCCACTTGTCAGGAGGTTTCTTTTTTTATTTTAAGAGATATGTAAAATGTGGAGGATTTAAAAATAAATTCCTTTCTAAGGGGTAGGACCTGGATTCTGAGTTTGCTTAGTAGTTGCACTGTTTCAGCAATAGTATAATCCTTACAATTTTATAAGCAGGTTTGAGACACTTGGCTTGAATGCTTGTAGGTGATGCAAGTAGGTCCACTTACAGGTGTTATCTTTTCACCCATGAAGTAGATCCTGTGGATGAGCTGTGAAGGTCCAAGCTTCATCTCCTTGGGCTGCTTGCAGCTCTGCCTGGGAGGGGCCCCAGTATGGTATGTGGACTTCCAGTTATTTTTTTCACAAGGGTGCAAATGAATACCATCCATCCAAGGAAACCAGCTCTTCTGCACTTGAGGAGCAGAGGCAGCTGAGGTTTAAGGTGATTTCTTCTGGTTTCTGTCATTTTGTGGGTGACCTGAACTGACAAAGTGGTGTAGGTTTCATTCAAATGAGCTCTACGTGACATTTGATGCCTGCACTTGTGGGGGAGGATTAATGTCTACGTATCGTAGAGGTCATGGGCTATCAGTTTCCCTCCACCTTGTTCACAATCTGAAGTTGTACCTTCTTCAACTCCAAAGTAACTGCACCTGGTTTTTAAAGGTTAGCGCAACCTTTAGAATGACGGTACAAGATGTGGAGCTTGGTTTCCTTGTGGCCCATTTGTGCCCAGGAGCTGCTGGATCAGCAGAGAGGCATAGCCAGAGCAGTCTGGCATCTCCCTGTATTCCCAGTTACAGCAGCATACTGGAGGGCTCCTCTCGCCCAGCTCTGCCTTGCCCTCTGCTTCCCCCCTGCTCTTATCATTGTGTCAGTAATGCTGGGTCCTTGCAGTTTATGGGTACTTCTGTTCCTTGTTAGTTAAGTCCTCTAAAAGCCCTCGTGGAGTTAAATGTGGCTTAGGCAGTATGCAAACTCCATCTCAATAATTTTTGACTAATGAAATAAGTGGTCTTGAGGAAAAAGTGACTTTTTTTTTCTTTTTTTTTTTTTTTTTTGCCGTGTAAGATTTCTTTTAAGAGATCAGGTTTCCTGTTCAATACAAGTGACATACTGTATTCTAGAATCACCGTCCAATTTTATCCATTCCTATGAAATCTCTCTGATGGAGGCAAAAAATCTCTGTAAGCAGTTAACTTGCTGTCATTCTCCTTAGTCAAGGTCTGGTATAAATAGTATTTCCATGCTGAGTCTATAAAAGCCTTTGCTTTGGGTTTGCTATCTTTATTCTTTGTGGTAGCTTTTTTTATTGCTCTGAACATCGAAATAACTTTTTCAGCAGTGGAATACTGATGTTCCACAGAGAAAGGAAATATTGGTAAAAAGGGATCCGTGATTGATTTCATACAACACAGATTTTCTTTTTTTCCTAAGCCAGTCAAATAGGTAATAATTAAAACTGAACCTATGAATTGTCTATAAAACAAAAAGAGCCTGCATTCCTTTAAAGGTGGTAGATAGTGCTTTTATTAGCAGTGCATGTATCTGCAAACCTTCTAAAGCAGATTGGTAAGATCAGTAGTAAAGCTGTTAGTCACGTGTGTGATAAACACTGGTATTTGGACTGAGGTAGAGAACTCTTGAGAGGCAGCACCCCGAGTGCTCCCTGTGCCACCTCTGGTGTATGAGGGATGTGGCAAGAGATTGTTAAAGCAACTCTGGAGTTAAGGCTGGTTTCTACTATGTGTACACCTGCCTGGTCAAACCACCAGAGCAGAAGCCATCTTTACATTCAGTTTTATTTCCCCTCACCAAAAGCCCCAGATAAGAGTAATTTTAAGTATATATGGGAATATGCTTAAAATGAGAACATTGCAATTGTCAGGCTGTAATGTTGGGGAAACTATATTTCATTTAAATCTTATGAATATTGATGCAAACACCTGAGTTAATGTCGAATTATGGCTGAGAATTTAAATGCAAGGAGGAAAAAAAAAAAAAGTCAGGAAATTCAAAGTGATGGTTACCAAAGCAACTATGATTCTTCCCCACTTGTACTCTAGTAGTGCTGTATGCTTCCCAGTACTGCTAAGCTCTGATGTGTTAATATATCCATGCAGCGTAGCTGAGTTACTGCAGGAACATGCCTGCACTTGTGGGGGAGGATTAATGTCTACGTATCGTAGAGGTCATGGGCTATCAGTTTCCCTCCACCTTGTTCACAATCTGAAGTTGTACGTTCTTCAACTCCAAAGTAACTGCACCTGGTTTTTAAAGGTTAGCGCAACCTTTAGAATGACGGTACAAGATGTGGAGCTTGGTTTCCTTGTGGCCCATTTGTGCCCAGGAGCTGCTGGATCAGCAGAGAGGCATAGCCAGAGCAGTCTGGCATCTCCCTGTATTCCCAGTTACAGCAGCATACTGGAGGGCTCCTCTCGCCCAGCTCTGCCTTGCCCTCTGCTTCCCCCCTGCTCTTATCATTGTGTCAGTAATGCTGGGTCCTTGCAGTTTATGGGTACTTCTGTTCCTTGTTAGTTAAGTCCTCTAAAAGCCCTCGTGGAGTTAAATGTGGCTTAGGCAGTACGCAAACTCCATCTCAATAATTTTTGACTAATGAAATAAGTGGTCTTGAGGAAAAAGTGACTTTTTTTTTCTTTTTTTTTTTTTTTTGCCGTGCCCCCCCCCCCCGG
>NW_009260774.1:3789007-3814870 GCF_000687185.1 Egretta garzetta
TTAAGATTTCTTTTAAGAGATCAGGTTTCCTGTTCAATACAAGTGACATACTGTATTCTAGAATCACCGTCCAATTTTATCCATTCCTATGAAATCTCTCTGATGGAGGCAAAAAATCTCTGTAAGCAGTTAACTTGCTGTCATTCTCCTTAGTCAAGGTCTGGTATAAATAGTATTTCCATGCTGAGTCTATAAAAGCCTTTGCTTTGGGTTTGCTATCTTTATTCTTTGTGGTAGCTTTTTTTATTGCTCTGAACATCGAAATAACTTTTTCAGCAGTGGAATACTGATGTTCCACAGAGAAAGGAAATATTGGTAAAAAGGGATCCGTGATTGATTTCATACAACACAGATTTTCTTTTTTTCCTAAGCCAGTCAAATAGGTAATAATTAAAACTGAACCTATGAATTGTCTATAAAACAAAAAGAGCCTGCATTCCTTTAAAGGTGGTAGATAGTGCTTTTATTAGCAGTGCATGTATCTGCAAACCTTCTAAAGCAGATTGGTAAGATCAGTAGTAAAGCTGTTAGTCACGTGTGTGATAAACACTGGTATTTGGACTGAGGTAGAGAACTCTTGAGAGGCAGCACCCCGAGTGCTCCCTGTGCCACCTCTGGTGTATGAGGGATGTGGCAAGAGATTGTTAAAGCAACTCTGGAGTTAAGGCTGGTTTCTACTTATGTGTACACCTGCCTGGTCAAACCACCAGAGCAGAAGCCATCTTTACATTCAGTTTTATTTCCCCTCACCAAAAGCCCCAGATAAGAGTAATTTTAAGTATATATGGGAATATGCTTAAAATGAGACCATTGCAATTGTCAGGCTGTAATGTTGGGGAAACTATATTTCATTTAAATCTTATGAATATTGATGCAAACACCTGAGTTAATGTCGAATTATGGCTGAGAATTTAAATGCAAGGAGGAAAAAAAAAAGTCAGGAAATTCAAAGTGATGGTTACCAAAGCAACTATGATTCTTCCCCACTTGTACTCTAGTAGTGCTGTATGCTTCCCAGTACTGCTAAGCTCTGATGTGTTAATATATCCATGCAGCGTAGCTGAGTTACTGCAGGAACCAAAGTTGTGGGGGATTTTAAATGCAAATCCTTTGTAGAGTACTAGAGATGATGGAGAGGTTTGCTTTTGTTTCAGTATTCACTTTTTTTGCAATGATCGTAAAACAAGAGTCGCTAAAGACAAATAAAGGAAAATGGGAACATATAACCCTAACAGAGCAAAATGCATGCAGGTCTTCTAGCTCAGCAGCCAGACAAAAGCACAGGGGAGGAGAAGAACAGCAGACATTCACATGGCAGAATATGATTATTTTCTTGCTCCTGGGAGAGGAAATAAGTTAAAAGATTAGATTAAAACCCATAAATTAAAAATTGCGGTTATAGCAAATGGAAAATGCTTCAAAAATAAGGAGCTGGCTGGAAGAGTAAGGAACCACACCTATCCCACCAGCACCAGGCTTGCCAAAGCTTGGCATTGGGAGGCAGAGCAGGAGTTGCCTGAGCAATCCTGGTGGACAAAAGCACCACTCCAGGCCAGTTTCTCCTCCTACATGGTGCAGTGAGAGCTCCCCCTCCTGTTTTCAGCCTTACCTGAGCTTCTAGATGGTATCAATAACATTCATTAGCATTTTATGTGTGTTTTAAAAACCTGTGAGGAGCTATGGAGCCTGTGGCTAACAATTCTGCGTAGCTGAGAAAGGCATTTTAGCTGAGATAGAGACCGCCCCTATGGCACATTGGGTGCCTGGGTCATCGAAGCGGGTGCTTGAGCTGAGTAAATATAAGACTAGCAGTGACATTTGGCAGAGCAGTTCGTTGTTAATTTTTGTACAAGTATACAGTTCCTGTGGTCAAGAGGCAAGTTCTTTACGGTTTGTAACCCCAAAGGGCCTCTGCTTTTTCAGGCTCCTTGCGTTTTCCAGCCTTCCTCAGTCAACACTCAACCCAGTACAGTCAATCACCTTCTGTATACTAAACCCTGCAAAGTAGATCTAATAAATAGCTGTGAGGAAAGGGATGCCATGGTGACAGGAAGAAAATCAGGAAGCCTTCAAGACCAGGTATTATGCCTGCCTCCTTGTATCTCAAACCTTACAGGGGCAATTGTATTCAAGCAGTCACATTCCTGTTGTATTAGTCAGAAAATGTGATTGCGGTTTATTCTAGCGTCATGGTCTTTATGCCAGATACTGTACCTGATAAAATGAGAGTATTACAGATAAGATGATACCTTATCTAGTGTAAAGCAGCTGTACAAGTTGAACTGTCAGAATTGTTTGAGCTTAGATTAGATCAGTGATTTGTGTCATGTAGTCCTTGCAGTTTGGGTCCAGACATTAAAGTTGGATTTTCTACCCTGTCAATTCAAAGTTTGGGAACAGTCATGACAGAAAATAGGCAACATAAACTTGCAGGCTGAGCCAGCATTTTTCATGCTTTTGCAACTCAATTTTTCACTAGTCTAAGAAATAGGATAGTCTTCACCTCTTTTGCTGTGTATCCATCATGAAGATAATAGGTTTCATTAACTTTTGAAATTATTCTTTTGAGCTAATAATCCAAAATTTGTATACTCTAATTTGTCAGCTTCACCTGTAGGAATATACTATAAAGTAGCAGCAGTTGGACACAGAGCCACACAGCCAGCTTCAACCTTGCCTTTTTATCTGGATCTGAGACTCCTCAACAGGAATCAGAAAAAGCAATATTGAAGTAGTGGATGCCAACTAAGATCCAAGATATCCATGAATCCTTTGAGTTATTACTGGAAATAGATATCTGATCAACATCATTTGCTTATTTGACTGTGGTAAGTAGATTGCAATAGTCTGAGAAAGGTAATGAGCCTCGTAGCTGTGCTGGTAAGGTAGGCAGTGGTTCGTTGTCAGTACATAAGTGAATTTGCTAAAGGATTCCTCATTCAAGTGACATAATTGTCTTAATGCTTCTAGAGTCAGCTTGGGATATCTTCTTCAGAGCTGCTCTTCATGCAAAGTGGATCACCCATTGCTATCCACATTTAGAAAAATACTTGAATAACAGTTGTTTGCTGCCTTGTGACAGGTTTCCCTCCTCTTGATTTATTTTTGGGCACAGCCTCAATCTGTTTCTCCTTCAACAGTGCAATAGAATTAATTCCATAAATAACTTAGCATGTTTGTGTAGCATATCTAGCAGACAGATTTTTTTTTTTTTTCAGTGGATATATTCTTGTGTAGGTTGCCACTGATGTTGTGGGGGTGTTTTTTGTGTGACTTTTGAGTGAAACTACCATAATCTGATGTTAATTTAAATGTCAAATTAAGAATGCATCTATAGGAGTCAAGGATCCTACCCCAGCTAATTATTCACTAGGGGGTCTGCATTCTACGTTAATGAGGTAAAACACGCAAAAGACCAAATAGCTGAACATCAAAGCTGCTATAAGTGAACATGCAAGAGATTTTAAACTAAAAATGCCTCGTGCAGCACTTTCTCAGTATGCGTAGATAAAAAGGGAGGTACTTAGATGGCTTAAAGCAGTAATAAAATACAAATTCAAATGGCATTAGGGTGCACTGTGCACCAGTGTCCACTAAAGCCATTTACTTCTGTAGGTCTGATGTGCCAGGCTATTGAATCCACACAGTCCAGTAAACCCAGTTCTCCCTTTCCTCCACCTGGCTGGAGGCAGGGCCCCTCCAGTCCTAGTCATGGTATTCACTACTCTCCTCCTGTGAATGCAAATCACAAGTCCCTTTATTAAGATCAGAAGTAAGATCAGCCCTTCTACTCTGCTCAGGGAACTGCCCACTGGAAATCAGAGCAGGGCAGTGAGGAAAGGCTTCAGCTATCCACAAATTAGGACTCTGTATGCACAGCACAGACATAAAACTGATGGAGCTATGCAACTGTGGAGGTGCAATGTGGTATTATCAATTTCCAAAGAGGGATAGGTCAGTCTTCTGAATGGATATGAAATTTAGACAACCTCGATGTATGTTAAGGAAACCTGCAACAAAACCGCTATTGGCATCCTTGTTTTCATTTTACTAGTCGGGTTGGCAGTTTTTTGGATAACCACTGTGGCAAGGATTGCGCATCTGTCATCTGCCTAAGCTGGTAAGTTAAATGCTGTTGTCTGTTGAGCAGGTTGACCTTACTCTGCTCCTGCATTCACGTCTGCCACCTCACAGTCACGCTGATCTGATGTGTTAGGTAAGGGCAGCAGTTTCACCGTGGTCTCAGGCAAAGTCTGTCAAAAGCAGGAGCCTAGGGAACTGTGCTGGCAACCTGCACGTTTGAGTAAGATTCTTGTTGGTTTTTTACATTTTTGAATGCTATAAATGGTTTGGGATTTGGTTAAGAGGGACAGTATCTAGCCTGTTTCTGATAGCGTTAGCAAAGACGAGAGTCCTTTTTGTAATGGTGAACAAGAGGGGGCAGTTATAGAGCTATTTTGTTGAAGGCCTCTCTAAAGTCAGGGGAGAGAGCATGGGAGTGTTTATGTTTCTCTAGTGTTTTATTTGATCTGTAGACCATTATAGAATTAAGTGTTTAGTGAGCACTGAGCAATTCTCTGTTTACTGCGATGATATTAATAAGGTTGTGAAATTGGCTGTTGCAAAGGATTGCAGAACATAGAAAAGGCCCCTCTGGAATGGCTGACATCTCCTATAAATCTAAAGAAATAATAAAAATGGAAGATGTGTGTTGTGCCCGGAATACAAGGACAATAACAATTCACTTGGGAAATACCTTCTGACCAATTCACTGATTGGTAAATGGCTGATGGGATCAGAGAATAGTTAGGAAACAGTGGTGTAGAAAAGGAGTTTTCCTTCTTTGAACTTTTAAATATTTGCCCTTTAGGACCAGTTAGAAGATTTATCATGAATCATAAGTGGATGCTTTTTGTTTTGTGAAAAATGCAATAGATAAAGAATGTTTGTTCTTATTTTGTTATGAAAATTCCCTTCCCTATTATATCAATCAGTCTTTATAGTAAAGTGTATTAACTTTGTTAATATATATTTGTTCACATTATACACTGTAGCGTAATGAGGTAGTGGAATTTTACTGGAGACTCTGGTATTGTTCATGCTTAAGTTAAACAAGCTAAAAGACAGCACAGTCCTGGAAATAAGGACTTTGCTTCATGGAAGCTTAGAGCTGTCCATGAAGGATAAAGGACAACCAAGATAATGCCAGCATCCTAGCCCCTCTAACACATCTTTTGAAAGCTTCCCAGCGTTGTCTGGCATCACAGATAAGTAACTATAGCAAGACTGCCTCCAGAGACATCAAGTATCAAGAATGCTGCAGAAATATGGCTGCTTTGCAAAGTTTTACTAAGATAAGTAATTGGTAGTGTGGATGCTAGTGATTAGTTGAAACGTGTTGTACCTGAATATTTGAGGGATATAAGAACCTTGTGTAAAACAACATTTGGGCTGCCCCAATTTGGCTGGGACACCTCATGCATGTGAAAAAGTGTTTGCTTTTGTAATTCTATACTTTGTGTCCTAACCTCTCCCCTTGTTTGGCATTGGCTAGTTGTGAATTTTTGTGAGTTTCCACTTATCTCGCTTTATACTTTTTCTCGCCTTGTCTTCTATTCTATCTTTCACTGCTTGGTGTTCTCACACTAATTCTTTTTTTCCCTCCATTTCTTCTTCATTGCTTAATAATAAAAAAGTATCCTTCAGTGCATTCTCCTTTCAGTCTTTAGTGACTTTCAATTCTTCTTTTCCCTTCAACCCCTTCTTAATAATTTCTTTCTTTCTTTTCTCATAGTTTTTAAAATGTTCATGTTCTTCCTTCTTCCTGCCTTCTCTCTCCTTGTCAAGATGTTCACCTCTTCTGCCTAGATCCAATATTCCCTGTCCCCTCTCCATGAACTTTGCCTTTCTCCTCTGCAGTTACAAGCTTCAAATAGGCTCCCACATGCATCTAAGAGAGGGGAAAAAAATAAATTCAATTCTCTCAGTGCTGATTATGAACCCTCAGGCACCAGTCCTCTCCATCCTTGTAGTAGCAGGTGCTTTGTGCATGCACATAAAGTTGCACTGAGCAACAAGGATGGCTAATAATATTCCTGTGCACATTCTGATTCAAACAGTAAATCAGATATGTGTTGAGGGGGATAATATTAGACTCTTTTTTTTTTCACCTCTACTTTGCAATAATGTCCAACCTTTCTGGCCTCCTCTGGTAATATGTTCTTGAATAAATCAAAACAAAGGAAAAACGGTTAGAAGAGGGAGTGAGGTTGGATAGATATTACACAAAAGAATGAAAAAAAAAATCTGTTTTCTGTTGAGATAATACTGGATCCATGATTAGTTTCAGGGTTGTTTTTTTCTAGCCATCTGAGATACTGTGAATGAGCCAGACTTTCAGATGTTCCACATGCATATAATATATTTTGCATGATCATGTCTTCGAGTTGTGCTTAGCTATATATGTGGCTTCTCAGTAACTGAGTTATTGACCTTGCAATTCAGTGACTGTGGAAGGAGAAGTAATGTTTCTTCTTTTCTTTTTTCCTTTTTACATGATAATATTTTAGTCTGTCTATTTGCACAGTCCTCTGTCTGTTCATCTAGCATTATCTATTGCAAGGATCTGAAAATCGTATGAGACTCGAAGCTAGGCTGTTGAGCCAAAATCTGCGATCTTTATTCTGAACTTTTAGGCACCAATACTTGCATACCTAGTTGCCCCAGAATGGTGAGCAGATCAAAAGCATAAATGCCTTCAAGGGGGGTTAGACATACTGACAGAAGCTTACAATAGATACTGATATACTGATTCAAATGTAACCCTAGTCTCAGGTCTCACAAAGTTGAAGGCTGCTTGCAGCGGGCAGGGCAATTGCCTTATACTTGCACTGATCTGTATTCCGTGAACATCTGCTATTGGATTTTGCCCCTCAGACAATGCAGACTGTGAATTTTGATGACCTCTTCTTCAGCCGTTGCATGTGGCGTATCTGGTGATTAATATGTGCCAACAAACCTGTGTTTATAGGCTACAAGGTGGTGTAGATGCTTTCACTTCTGTACCTGTAGTTTTCTGAGCAATCTTTGCAATCGGCTAAAACCTATCACAGATCCTGGGATTTAGGAAAAAACATAGGGTTGGCAGTACCGGATAATGTACAGTGAGTCTGACTTTCAAGAAATATGAACATATGTATGGTTGGTTTTCTGAAAACACAGTATTTCCTGTTTCATGGCAGTGCTGGATGTTGTACGGGATGTTGCGTTACGTGCCTCAGCCTGCCTTTCAAGCTGACATAAAGCAGCATGGGCTTGATTTGATCACAGTGTGCTTTCTCTTCTTCACTGGGGGAATTTTGTGTTCAGAGCTTCTGTGAGGTGAACTTTTTACAATTTTAGGTGTAGCTACAGTTGTTTAAGATTGACTAAGAGCTATTTCTTTTTTGAACACTGGTTTCTCTGTAAGCATTGTATTGCCTGATGTTGGTCATTCCTGTTTCCTAGTGCCTCTAAAGAAAGGTGAAAGTCCTCAGACTATCTGGAGTGGTAGCTCTTTCCCTATCGGCCCCAACGTGTCAAACTGCAGCTCTTCAACCTTGCTTAGGAGCAAAGGGATTGTGAGCTTGTCTGTAGGATGGGAGCCACCAGGACTGCTGTCATGGGTCCTCAACAATCACATTTGGGTCCCGTTATGGAGCTCTTATGCACAGGCTTCAGCTGAGTTGAGCAAACTGTCACCTCTAAGTGTGCGTTTAAATTGCCAGGACTGTGTGCTCTGGTATTGACCTGGAGTGAGGGTAACGTCTGCAATATATTGGTCCAGGGATGCGATGCAGCCTGTGAGAGGATCTGTCACAGCCTCTGCTATGATTAGTTGATGCTGTGAAGCATGAAATAGCATTTGCTTTCTGTGCTACAGGTATCAGATGGTGTGCCCTCCTTATTGCTCCAGTGGTATGATAAACAACTGTATTTCATAAACTGACATTTCCAAAGACATCCTGCTTGTTCAAATGAAGCCAATTAACACAAAGTTTAACCAGCAACAGCATATAAAACTCTAAAGCTAATTAGTTCTAATGGTGAAAACCCAGATTAAGAATGATTTGGTGTCTGGAGCATTATACATCATGTGCTTTAGTTTCATTTTGTGCAGCCCTGCTTACTATAGAATATTAAATTTTGACCTTTGTTTAAAATGAGATTACTTAAAGGTGACTACTCATTGAACCCAGGCTATATAAGGGATATAGTCAGAAAAAAAAATATCTCTTCAGTATGATGGGAAAAACTGAGGGTCTGTAATAGTTGGGAAATGAACTTATAAGCAAATAGGAAGAAAAATGAAATCTGGTTTTCAGTTGGCTGATTTTAACAGAAGGCTAAGAAGAACTAGGAGATTGTCTCAAATTATGGCAAACAAATTATTGCTATGAGCTTACTTTTCAAGACATAGTCTTGGACCAAATCCCTAGCTCTGAGCAAACTTTCAAACACTGATTTGTGGGATTCCAACACTATGGTTTGAGTGACACTCAGTACTTCATTCCTTGTCTTTTGGAAAATTTTCTTTTGAATTAAATATTACTTCTTTGGTTTTGCTTAGGCAATGAGTCTGTTAAGGGCATTTCATCAGCAACCAACCTTATCTTTTTCTGGAAAAAGTAATTACCCCTTGTCAAATACAAGTAACATACGACAACTGAGTATCTAATATATGCATTGTACGTGCTTGGCTTTGGAGGACTACTTTTGTTTCAGCATAGAAATCCCATAACAATAAAATCTGCTGATCTATTAATGCAGAATAATCTATTTATATAGATTGCATAGGGTTCAGATTTTGTCTGTTGCTTTCTTTGCTGATTTTCTGTCAGCTTTATTCACGTTTCTCCTATAGTGAGTCAATTATAGAAGTTAGTGAATGTTCACCAAATTATTTACCTTTTAATATTGAAGTAATATACAGTACAATAACTTCTTAGCTTATTAAATTTCTGTAGCTTGAATCCTTCCAAGATTTCTTTTTATAGAGTATAAGGCTTGTTGAGATGATTACATTAATAATACATTACTGTAAAAATTAAAGTGCATCACAGAGAACACGCTAATAGGTTTCATTGATTTAAACTTGTAAATGGGTGCTAGCAATCAGAAGCCAGGTGCAAATCTAACTTCAAATGAACTGATAGTGATAACACTGCCAAAATCATTGGCAAGATTTATAGCTCTGCTGTTGAGGGGGAAAAAATGTTAAGTATAATGAAGTTACTTAGAATTGAACTTGAAGAAAAATGTGAAGTGCGCACGCTGGACTTTTGCAGAGATGCTTTTTTTGCTGCTATGAATTTAAACCTCAGCTTAGTAGTTTCCCACTTTACTATTTAATTTCTATAAGAACTTGTTTCATATTTTAAGATTTAAAAATAATTGTGGGGTAAGATTAGTTTTATCCTACGCAGATGGTAGAAGTAATTTTCTTAAGAAAGAATTTAGATTTCAAGGCATCAGAAAACCAGTGAATATTTAGCACCACTTAAATGCAGTACTCTGCTGTTAGGTATTGTCAGCCTTACCGCTTCTAGCTGTGGACAATGGTACTGTTCTCTAAAAACAGGGGGGAAATGGAAATCTCCTTCATCTTCTCAAAGAAAACAGCAATAGGACAGAAAGCCTGGCTTTCATTGATATGTAAGGATTATTTTGTTTATTAACAAATAGGAAAGTATTGTGCTCTGTAGAGAGCTGGAGTCATGTTCTTATCTGGGTCTCTCTAAGTTTTGATTTACAGGTGCATTTTAAGGTGAATTTTCACTTGCAAGTAACTTTCAACTTAATAACTTACCTATGTACTGCCATTAAAATTTGGTCTCAGAGACAATCTTTTAAAATCAATTAATGTTGATTCTTCAAATATAAAGTTTACAGCTGTATATTACATTTCTTTAAGAGTTTGCTCCTGTCTTGAGTGGATCATGCTCAATTTTGTGTATGAAGAGTGCAAGTTTGTGATCTGAAAATGAGGATATCATCAAGTGCTTTCTGGTCACTTCAGATACTATGATTCTGATACTGTTGTTTTTTGTCTTTTCTTGCAGACCTCTCCTATAGCTCTAGAATCATATCAGCAACTTTAAGGAAGCTCCTCTTTGGTGTTAGTAACCTTTGTTTTGGATTTTTTTTTTCTTTTTTAATATTGTTCCTGTCTCTGGCATAACATAGCCTTTAGAAAGCTTCTCTGGAATGTCTGCAGGATGCAGGAGAATATTGGTAACTTAAGTGTACAGACCTGAAGATAGAAGTGGAAGCTTGTAGAAAATCACAGAGGAAACTGGTATCAGATCTGGAAATTGAATCCAGATTTTAGCACAGAACTATAACAATATACATCAGCTGGCTACTATCCATGTCCTTATTTCCTGCAAATTTAAATTTTAGGCAGGGAGCTTTGGAGATACTGGGCAAGATCAGACTATTGAGATTCTTGTGGCTTTTTGTAGAGAACTTTAAGTCTATAATGTACCACTGTTCCTTTTTACAAGGGGTAGTTTGACTCTGCATGAAGGTCTACCCTGTGAACTTGCCAAGTAGCTGAACCAGATGTGCCTTGCTACGCAGCGATAAAGCAAGAAACTCTTTGAAGAAAAAGAGAGGGGAAAAAAATAGAGAAGAGAACCCAGCAAAAGCAAATATGGGAACGGGCTTGTTAAATATATCTTGAAATATGGTGGTTCATGAATTACTTGTTTGGGTTTTAGCTAAGGCATGGAAAAGGATAGGAAAAAAAGGCCTCACATATGGGACTGAGTCAGCACAGGACATCATTGCCTATTTTGTGTACTGGGGTATGGATATTCCCAAGGTCGAGTCCACGAGGGCTGCTGTTTAGCTAGTGGACTGAGAGTGAAGAGTTACTGGTGACTGTCCCTCGCTGGTGGGGGAGCGCTGCTGCTCAGCCATCCACCCCTCCCTCGCACCTGACACATGCTCCTGCAGATTCCTACCGCAAATACAGGCCTAAAAAAATGTAAGAATAGTCTGGTTTGCTGCTGCCAGAGGATTGTTTTCTTTTCTCTGTGGTATTTTTCTGTCACTGGGATTCTACCATTTTAAAATCATCTTCTGTGGGTGTGTGCTTTGGCAATATCCACTAGACAGCTAACACAGCGTGTATTGTAAGCTTGGTAATCTTTCATAGATTTAACTCCCCTGTAAAATTTGACAAAAGAATAAATGCAAATGGCTTGCCTTGGCTGCCTGCTTAACCTGGGCTTTGTGAGCTGTCTGGAAGGCTGTATGCATGTGGGGGGGACTGCAGATTGATAGGAAAGAGGATGGGCCTTTAAAAACTGGCAATGAATGTCAGGACAATATATTAACTCTAAAGTCCTCTAGTCTTAGTTAAATCATTCACTGGTAAAGGGATAAGTCTCTATTAAAAGTGTCGTGGGCTACACAGCTATTTAATTCCTTTGTTTGCTCTCTTGCCTGTGGTGGGGCCACAGGGAAGGCGGCAGCTGCCTGTTTGCCTTGTCCTGCCTGCTGTGCGCCGCGTTCGATGAAGGCTGTGGCAGGAGGGTGATGGCTTGTTCCCTGGAGCGGGGGGAAATGAATGTGCAGGAGGATGGTAATTCCTGGCAACAGCAAGGAGAAAACCCGCTGGTGGCTGACACTGTAGACTCAAAGCACTTTGGCTTTCTTTGGGGTGCTGAGTGTAAGAAAAGATGTAGCCCAGGTTGCCTTGGAAGGTCACACTCAGTCCGGGACCCATTGGACAATGTTTCCTTATTCTTGAGACCTGAGAGTATAGAACAGACATATTCCATCTAGTTCCTGTCAGCTCAAAACACTGCAAATGGTAGTGGCATAAGGACCTATAGGTACCGTATGTTATTAGTGAAAAGTTGATTCAGATTGTATTTTGTTGCCATGTCATTTATTTCTCTAGAAACACATTTAACATTCAGATCAGGAAGCAACATTTTCTTTTTCTTAATCTTGCCCTGGAATGGAATTTCTGATTTTCTTCTTACATAACTGATGTGTGGCTAAACAGGAGAAAAATAAGAGGTTTTCAAGAGTTCATATTAGAAAGCTCTGTGTGTGTGTGTAGAGGGAGATAAGATGAGGTTTGAAAAAATACAACAGTTAATTACACTTGAGGAGGTGGTGGCAGTGGTGGGAGACTATAGAGAGCTGATGTGTTTACCTGCAGTCTCCTGTTCTCTTGTCTACAATACACAAGGGAAAGAAAACAGGAAAAATATGCCACGAGCACCATTTTTTTTTTTTTGACTCAGAAGTGTGTCTGATTAATTTTGAATACAGTAGTGGCAGTCGCATTATATATGCTGCACGTGTCTTGCTTGTCCTTTTTTGCCTACTGATATTCAAATACGAATTGGTAACTCCGTCTTTTTTTCTTTTTCTACACAAAATGTTTGTTGAAAGGAAGTTCAAAACCATAAATGCTAGTCATGAATTCATTATTATCAGATTATTCTCTTGTGCATTCTGTTTATGGCACTGACAGCACTGAATAACATTACGGGTCTTCTTAAGCAGCACCATATTATTATTATTATTGCCTGGTGTATTTAATTGTAATGTTCATTACAGATTTTATGAGGTGTGGATTAAAGGTAAAAATCTCTGGAGTTGAGCTGCCAATAATCACGCTGTGGGTTTCAATTATAGAATAATTCCTCCAATTATTCTGCTTAATTTTAGGAAGCAAAGGTCACAGGAATAAATTTTCTTTGTGTGAATAAACACTGGGGAAATTATTGAGGACCTAACTATTATCGTATGAGATGACAGTCCATTCTGTCAATCTAGATACTTGCAGGTCACCGTGATGGCAAATCTCTGTGCGGTTTTATTAGCAATGATGCTAGTAGTCAGAAATTTTAAGGGAGCCTTTAAAAATGCTCCCTGTGAGGTTGGCTGTTCCAGTAAAGCCACTGCAGGATCCATAGGCTTTGCTGTGAGCACAGGTAGGTCAACACTGAGCCTTTTGGTGAATTTAATACTTCTTTTTTTTTTTTAATAGAATCATAGAATCGTTTAGATTGGAAAAGACCTTTAAGATCAAGTCCAACCATTAACCTAACACTGCCATCCCACTAAAACATGTCCCTAACCACCTTGTCTACCTGTCTTTTAAATACCTCCAGGGATGAGGAGTCGACCACTTCCCTGGGCAGCCGGTTCCAACACTTGACAACCCTTTTGGTGAAAAATTTTTCCTAATGTCCAACCTAAACCTGCCCTGGTGCAACTTGAGGCCATTTCCTCTCGTCGTATTGCCCATTACCAGGGACAAGAGGCCGACCCCCACCTGGCTACAGCCTCCTTTCAGGTATTTACATATGGTGAATCCCCTCAGCCTCCTCTTCTCCAGCCAAAACAACCGTGGTTCCCTCAGCTGCTCCTCATCAGAATTACGCTCCAGACCCCAATAATAATAGTATGGGAAAGGAGTAGAGTAGTGAATGTTACAGATTTGTGGAAATTCCTACAGTTCCTTTGCTGTCTCCTGTGTAAGACTGCATCAGTAGTGGTCAGTCAGCCCTCTGCCTTGATTTAGTAACAAAAATATTTTCCTACTATAAAAGATGGGGAAAGCTTGTTGATGTTTTTACTTTTTCCAGAGCCTCTGAGGAATGGCTACAGCATAGGAATAGCACAGAATATTACTAAACTTTAGTATTTTAATTACTTCTTTGGGTATTTAGGGATCATCCTATGCTTCTGCTTCATTTGAATGTTAAGCAATTCTGTAGACATTCTACTTGCAATTTCTGCCACCATTAACCACATAAATGTGATATGTAGAGTGCAATGATGTCAGGAGATTCTTCAGGTGCTCTCTACTGTCATTCAACTCCTCAGGAACTGGAGGCTGCCATGGGGCACTAGCGTGTCTGAGCCTGGAGCAGGTGGCTTGAGGATGTTGGGGTGCCCTTGGAGGCCTTTGAAACACAACATTACAGGACCTGAGCAGCCCAGTCTGACTCTGAATTTAGCTTTGCTTTCTGCAGGGGGTTGGACTAGATGGCCTCCAGAGGTCCTTTCTAATCTAAGTCTGTTTATAATCCTATGACTTGGCCTAAAACATGCTTTCCCACCCTTCTCCCTGCCCTCTGTTCTGTCTTCCTATATATTTGTTACCCTATTTCCTTTGCTGAGAAAAGTATGCACATCAGAACCAACAGACTGTAACCAAAAGTGTAATTCCTCATTGTCTCAATTAGTTTTGCTATGAATACTGTCTCAACATTGTGGACACGTATACAGAGATGTTTGTAATGGCTAATGGAATACAGCTGAGTGAAAATACATGATGTTATGTAAAGACTGATACTTGGAACATGGGAAAGGATAAGAAAAGATAAAAGGCATCCAGTTTTTCAGAAGAAAAGCTGTAATGGAGATCTGTCAAGAAAAGACCTTTGGGTAGGAAATGAAGAACAGTTTTATTCCTGTGTATAAATAGAATTCAGAGCTCCCAGACACAGTGAAATAAAAAAGCAGAGAGATTTGTCACTTGGATGTAAAGGAAACGTGGGAGATTTATGTCCCTACACTAAAAAATCTCATATATAAGCCAGCCAACCATTTTAGTTTTGTCAAATGAGAGGGGAATAATTATTCATTCTGGTGGATGTTCTATAAAGGAATGTGCTTATTCAAACTAGATGCATCTGATAGAAAATTAAAAGCTTTGCCTTTTTTGCTTTTATAAAAATCTGATTCATTTCTTTATGGTGGCAGTTAAAAGGAAGAAAAAAAATTAGTAAGGATTATATTACCTCCTCCCCCAACACCAAAAACCTTTTACCGCAGAGGGAAAAAAATAAAAAAAATCATTGTAATTCATTTTCACTTGTTTAACATAAAAATAAAAACCCCTAGGGAATAAGAATTGTAAGTGAAACCTCACTATAGATTTAAAAAATGAAATTATGTGGGATATGCCTTGGATAACCAACAAACTGGGATGGAGGTCTTAATCTTTGCAAAGTATTATTTTAATTTTGCTCAGTTATTCAAGTATGAGTCCATTTATACATACTTCAGATGGGGAAAAAGTCTTATGAGAATCTTGTGAAAGGTGGGCTGGGTCCCAGAAGCAGAGGTGATGTTTAGACTCTTAACAGGTGCTCTAAAGGAAGAGCAGGTGGGGCCGGGGCTGGAGCCCAAACAACCTGCTGAGAACCTAGCAAGGGGATTTTTAAAATGCAAAACTGCTGCCTTCCATTATTTTTCAGAACTTTAATAGGACCTTGCCAATCCTTAGGTTTTTCTTGCTGGCCATGGTCACTTGACATTTCAGTTCTATGGTGTATGTTGGAAGGGAAAGGCTGCTGTTGCTACACAGGCATAGGAGAATATTTGTGTCTCTGGCAAAAGATTTGTGTGCTGTTGCCTCTACACTTTCATATTGCTGAAGCATAATTTTTTTACTTTTAGGGGTTTTATGTAACTGCTTTGTGATTATGTCTGAAGAGCCGGTTCTATCTGGCTTTCCTAGCAAATTGTCTGTGTAGTTCATTATGATTTTGTGTCATGTAAGAGTTGTTAAAAATGAGAATTCTAGTTACCAAAAAAACTGTGGTGTTTTTCCTTCTGCTTGTACTTTCAACATTTGAATAGGTGAAAATGGGTATTTTTCAAGGTTTCATGGAGGTGATTCTTTTATGCATCTCTTTCCTCATTGAAGTGATGACATGTACTATGTATGGGAGCGGAGACTGGCTATTACTGTGCATCATCAGGACATTACATCATGTTGTAAATGTAGCTCATCCCTCATGACGCTGAGTGCAGATTGTGTGTGTTTCTTCTCTACTCCTTGAGCGTGGGCCTCACTGTGCAACTGAAATCTACAAATCAGAAAATAAATAACCCTGAAACTGTTTATAAATTGATGGCATCAAACAAGTTGGTAATAACTGTATTTAATATGTAATATGCATTAAAGTGTCTTTATCGTGTGTGAGGTTAGCTGTACTTTAGTGTATAGTGGGCAAAGTCCATTGCCACCTCATATATATATGACACCATAATGAGATTAGTGGGGAATTAGGTTAAAAGAGTGAACATCTTCAATTTGAAGGAGACATGTAAGGCTTCCTGTGACAGTGGGAAGCTCTAATGAGAAACCTTTCAGCGAGCCCTGTGATCTGGGGAAAGGAAAGAAGGAGGAGGGGGCGTAAATATCTGTGAGGGACTGGTAAAAATCTCCTATTGGATTCTCTAAATAAATCCCATTGTGTCTACAGAAATAATTTTATCGACTAGTTCCAATATGTTTTCTGACAGGATGTGTCTGAAAAGTGGAACCACTCCTTCATACTCTTAAGTCATGCTGAATTTATGTTAAAATAGAATCTTTTTTTGATGACAGTGGTATTCTTGTAATAGTGTATTTCTCAAATTACTTCAGTGCTTTTTCTTAGTAATAATTTTGAGCAATTTTTAAAAAGTACTGAGGTTTCTTACTGTTGTGAAATACAAGATAAATGCATACAACATGATACTTTGACAACTATCATCTTTGAAACGCCATAATGAATGAGTAAAAAGCACCATAGCTTATAGTTTGGGGTCTGAGCGCACTTTAATATTCCACTGATACCTTAAAAAAAGGAGAAAATTTATATATAAACACCACATATTTTATTTTTTGCAAGTAACGAAAGTTAAATTCAAATGGATAGAAATCTTTACCTGGGGGGGTGAGTTATGCAGGTAATGTGTGACAAACATTTATGAAATGCCTTTTTTCTGTCTTATGCTTCTCTTGAAAAGTCATTTGCTGTCATCTTCATGGCTGTTGTGATCACTGTTATAGAAAGTATTTCAACATTCTCACTCTTCAAAATGTTTCCATGATTCTGACAGTTGGTACCCAAATAAAGTCACTACCTAAAGCAGCAGCAGACTAGAGAATATGCTTCTATTATTACTTTTGAAGAGAAGACTTATTTTTAAACTCTGCTCAGCCTGCTATTATGTGCATGCTGTTTTTACCTTGTTATTAAAATATCACAACAGAGATCAAATTCAGCTGTGATGAAGAATATGCCATCTGTATTTAATTCTATTGCTTAAAAGTACAGTATGGTAATAGTCACGTGGAAAAAAAAAAATCAATGTCTCTTAAGAACTTATCCAGCTTGTATAAAGACCTGGCAGGGCTTAAATATTCATAGTTTTTTCTGTTTGGTTTTATTGAGATAGAATGGAAATGCAAGTATTTGGGTCAAGTTTTCAGGTGTATGGGAAATATATTAAATGCAAGTGGTTTGGGAAGGTATCCCACCCTAAACACGGGGCAGAGGGATCTGGTTAGCTCTCACACAGCATGGGGTGGCTGGAGGCCACTCTAGTTGATGCTAACAGTAGCAGCCTCATCAGGGCTTTGTAGGCCCATGGAGTGAGGTGACCTTCTGTCCCATATACGTTTCTGGACTATGAAAAAGGAACAGAATAAAAGTCCATGGCTTTGTCCTGTCTCCATGCTATTCTCTTGTGTTATATGGATTTGTGTTTCACTCGGCTCCAACGAAACATGTGAAAGTTATCTAGGTTGCTGTTTTATAACCCAGGAAATGACCATCTCTTTCAGACCAGGGTGTGAGAGAGGGTAAGAGATAAGGAGGGAGGTGAAGCTGTAATTCCCCAATATTCTTGCAAGTGGCATAGGATTAGCTGTGGTAATATAATAAGCAAAGCAAGGTAATACTTCATCTTCTGTATCACTGGACATTGCACTAGCTTATTTTCGTTGCTTGCCAGCAGTAATATGAAATTGTAGAGACTTGATTAAGGTACTTCATAGCTGTTTAGCACCTTTTTCAGAGAAAAGTGGGAGGATTTTGTTTTTAACAGAAGATGTAGCAGATGTGCCAATAACGGCTGAAGGGTGGTTGCCTTAGTCTTCAGAAATGGCATTCGTGTTGGGGGAAAAAGCACCTATCTCAGCCAAGTATTCTTTCACCCTTCCTCATGGCGTGGGCATGCATAAATGTCCTAGTAAACTGGGATGAATGGCAAGGCTACCGTTATGGCAGAAAAACTCTGATCCATCTCTCTGTGAAGCCTGTGGAAAGACTTTCCTGGGAATTAGAAAGTGGATGAGAAACGCAGTCCATGGGAAGCAAAGCTATTGCACTTTCCTTTTCAAACTTAACTGAGACTGATTAAGCATTTCTGTGCTCCAATTTTCTTCAGAGCAGTAACTTCTGTCACCCTTCTCCCCTCTTCTGCCTACAGAAAATCTGGGTTTGCTGGTGTGTCTTGTTTGGTTGGTTTTTTTTTTTTTTAATATGGGTATGATGGAACAACATAAACCTGCCTTAGTCAAGGGGTGATCGTGTGCTCTGTTCAGATGAAATGGCCTTATTCAAGTTTTTACACAGGAGAAAATGTTAGCATAAACTGTATTTATCTCTAGGTACCTTATTCCAGTGGCTTAAGACCAGATTGGGAACTGTCGGTTCTAACTGTTGAAAAAATGTATTATCATTCATTCCCTGGGATAGCAGAAGTGTAGCTAAGAGAAGGACTGTAGATAATGTTTACTGTCTGAAAATGTGTTTTGTGCTTGCATGTAATAAAGCTAGGAGCAAATAAAATAATATATTGCCTAGAATATGTCACTTTGTATAGTGGATACAAAATTCTGTTGTTGTCTTCCTAGTTGAGCAAGGCAGACGTGAAGACGTTATGGACTGCCGCCTGGATATGTATTTCAAGTGCATGCCTGTGTTGTTTTAAAATGCAGAGATTTAACATCTCTGAGATGAGGCCTGAGGTGAAGCAGGTTGAATGCTTGTATGTACTGGGCTAGACACAGCCTGGACACTTGATCTAATTTGTCAACAAGCTGTTGAGCTATTCCTAGATATCATTAACCGAAAAGGCGGGAAGGGAGTACCTAGGGCAGAAGAGTGTAGCTGTCCTTGTCCTTATATTCTGTTGGTGCAAATAGTATGTTCCTGGTGAGAGCAATGAGGACAAAAGGGAGGGTACAAAGGGTGCTTTCTCCTTGATGTCATTAGTAGGCTAGTGCCAGGCAGGTGGCTGTGGAAAGCTCTCAGCCTCAGAATAAGAAATGTCTGGCATCATTGCTAGCACTTGTATTTGTTAGGAATATGCCTATTCTCTGCCTGAGAGATCATCTAGATTCCCAACCTGCACTGAGCCTTATCATCCCCTGAGCAACATCATAGTTGGCACTCAGTATGAACCTGAACCATAGCAGATTTCTTCTGTTGCCAGAGGTAAAACTAGATGGTTTTACAGGCCCTGTGTGTGATCTCATTCACCTGCAAGGTACTGAGCTATTTGCAGACATTGTACCTGGAAAGAACTGCGAGTGTGGGGCATACCTCCATGGGGAGAAGATGAGGACCTTTCCTTACTTTCTCTGCACCCAGCTTTTAAAGTCACTGCTGAACAGCCTTTTTCAGGTTTTTTTTTTTTTTTCCAATGTTGTCAATTAATGGGGTGGGGACAACACCAAATTTCACCAAAAGGTTTAGTGAATATGTCTGGGCAACTCTGTGAAGAAGACCGTGCTTGGAAGTTCTTGTTTCCTACTCAGGGATGTTTAGTGAACCTTTCCCTTATTTTTTATTTTTCTTTTTAAGGCCTAGATATTTCTTGTTGCTTTAGGGAAAAGTTACAGCCCAGGACACATAATATTATCAGCCGTTAGCTCACTGAGTTACCACTAACACATCTTCATATTTGACTTACAAACATATAAGGGTGTTGGGGGGTGGGAGAGCAGCTGTGAAAAGGTCAGCCCTGGCAAATGATTCATCGTGATTTAACTTACTTTCATGTGTTGACTAGCAAGTGTTCCTATCACCTGCAAACCAGGGTGTGTTAGGAACAAATGATAAATATGAAGTGACAGAACAAAATGACCTGATAGGGCCTGACAACGGATTTGTTAAATAACCTTCCTTGTAGAGATTTTGCTTCTGTTATCTGACTTCATTTCCAAGTGTATAGAGGAAACACAGCAATGAACTTGGGAAGGGGACAATTCTAACTTCAAATGTGCCACTCACATGAGATATAAGGAAGGTCAGCAAAAACTATATGGAAAAGACAGAGTGGGAGGAAAAAAATAATACATTTCCTCTGAATCTTGAAAGGGGAAACCTCTTGTCTTTAAACTTCCTGGACAGCATCACCAAATAGATTTCCCTTTTTATAACTGGCTCTTAGAAGGCCTTTGTCAAGGTCTTCCCTAGTTTTCTCCAAGCAGTTTGGAAGTTCTTCAAGGCTCATCAGGTCACCCCTGGAGCTGTTGATTAGATGTTGGATTTTACCCTAGCTTAAAGCACAAAAGCACTCCCTTCATAGTTTTAATTCAGGTAAAATCACTGTTCTCCAGTATGCTTAATTTCCTGTTAACCTCAAAATATCTGGCAAGTTCTGCTATAGCTGATTAAAAAAACCCAAAGAAACCAATGACAGTGAATAAAGGCTATAGGATACCTCCTCAGGCACACAGACCACCATGCAAAGTGTGAGAATATGGGGGTAGAAATATAAAAGCATAGAACAGTTTGGGCAGGAAGGGACCTTTAAAGGTCATCTAGTCCAACCCCCTTCAACGAGCAGGGACATCTTCAAATGGATTAGGTTGCTTAGAGCCCTGTCCAACCTGACCTTGAATGTTTCCATGGAATGGTCATTTACCACCTCTCTGGGCAATCCCTTCCAGTGTTTCACCACCCTCATTGTAAAAAATTTCATCCTTATATCTAGGCTAAATATACCCTCATTTACACAGAATCACAGAATGGTAAGGGTTGGAAGGGACCTCGGGAGATCATCTAGTCCAACCCCCCTGCTAAAGCAGGTTCTCCTAGAGTACGTTACACAGGACATTGTCCAGGCAGGCTTTGAATTCCTCCAGAGAAGGAGACTCCACAACCCCCCTGGGCAGCCTGTTCCAGTGCTCTGTCACCCTCAAAGTAAAGAAGTTCTTTCTCATATTCAACTGAAACCTCTTATGTTTCAGTTTGTGCCCATTGCCCCTTGTCCTGTCGCTGGGCACCACTGCAAAGAGTCTGGCTCTGTCCTCATGACATTCACCCTTAAGATATTTGTACGTGTTGATGAGGTCCCCACTCAGCCTTTTCTTCTTCAGGGTGAACAAGCCCAGCTCTCTCAGACTTTCCTCACAGGGGAGATGCTCCAGGCCCATAATCATCCTTGTTGCTCTCCTCTGAACTCTCTCTAGGAGTTCCTCATCTTTCTTGAACTGGGGAGCCCAGAACTGAACACAGTACTCCAGGTGGGGTCTCACCAGGGCAGAGTAGAGGGGGACGATAACCTCCCTCGACCTGCTGACCACACGCCTCTTAATACACCCCAGGATGCCATTGGCCTTCTTGGCAACAAGGGCACACTGCTGGCTCATGGTCAGCTTGTCGTCCACCAGGACTCCCAGGTCCCTCTCGGCAGAGCTACTTTCCAGCAGGTCAGCCCCCAGCTGACCATTACCCCTAGTCCTATTGCAACAGGGCCTGCTAAAAAATCTATCCTCATCTTTCTTATAAGCCCCCTTTAAGTATTGAAAGGCTGCAATAAGGTCTCCCCACAACCTTCTCTTCTCCAGGCTGAACAACCTCAACTCTCTGCCTTTCCTTGTAAGAGAGGTGCTCCATCCCTCTAATAACTTTTGTGGTCCTTCTCTGGACCCGCTCCAGTTCCATGTCTTTCTTGTGCTGAAGGCTCCAGAGTTGGATGCAGTATTCCAGGTGAGGTCTCACCAGAGCAGAGGGGCAGAATCACCTCCCTCGACCTGCTGGCCACGCTGGTTTTGATGCAGCCCAGGGTACGGTTGGCTTTCTGGGCTGTGAGCACACATTGCTGGCTCATGTCCAGCTTTTCATCCACCAGGACCCCCAAGTCCTTCTCCTCAGGGCTGCTCTCAATCCCTTCAGCCCACAGCCTGCATTGATATCAGGGGTTGCCCTGACCCAGGTGCAGGACCTTGCACTTGGCTGTGTTGAACCTCATTAAATTTGCATGGGCCCAATTCTCGAGCTTGCCCAGGTCCCTCTGGATGGCATCCTGTCCCTCAGGGCTGTCAATCACACCACTCAGCTTGGTGTCGTCTGCAGACTTGCTGAGGGTGAACTTGACCCCCCGTCTATCATTGTGAAGATATTAAACAGTACTGGTGTCCCCCTGAGGGACACCACTTGTCACTGATGTCCATCTGGACATTGAGCTGTTGACCGCTACTCTCTGGATGTGACTGTCCAGCCAATTCCCATAGCTTAACTATGGAATATGGCAGCTGAGGGCATAGCACTCCAGACACTGAAAGGCAGAGGCCAGTATCACCTGCAGTGTGAAAGTGCTTGCCAGGTCTTTGCACAATATTCAGATTTGTCTCCTGTGGGGAGAACTTAGTGGCGGTTTCTTTCAAGGTCACTTAAGATGAGGTGAAATAGTATATTTGGCAGTCAAAGAAGGTAGTGTGAGAGGAGCAATAAGTTGAATGGTGCAGAAGTTGCAGTCAGTGCTGTTTGTAGCCTCTTAAATTGAAATCTTCTGTTTTTGAAGGAGGACTGGAAGAGGCTGATGATGTTGGAAAACATAGCCAGATGTAACTGCAGGTGCTCTAAGTTGAGAGTTCTGAAGAGCTTATGTTCTTCTCCTAGTGGGTACAAATGTGTGGCTTTATTCTTTCCCCAATAAGATTGTGATGTTATTTTTGCAAACAATATAATGTTAATTTGATTATAATATTACTAACTGTGGTGCTTTTCTTGATAATAATGGGTATGAGGAGGACTTGATCTTAAATAAAGATCATATAGTGGCAATACAGGAGTCTATTTAATGTCACT
The DNA here is from genome assembly GCF_000687185.1 of Egretta garzetta. Classification (NCBI taxonomy): domain Eukaryota; kingdom Metazoa; phylum Chordata; class Aves; order Pelecaniformes; family Ardeidae; genus Egretta; species Egretta garzetta. Next base: position 3,811,906 of record NW_009260774.1, read on the forward strand.
GTCTTACCTATCAGAAAGCATCTAAGTTGATGGGTTTTAGAGGTTGTTCCATTAAATTAGGCTATATAAATGAAATTATTTTCATGTTTTGCTTTATCTTGTACATAGAATTCACCTGCATTTAAGTAGAATGTAAATTTTGCTTAAAAACATTTAATAGAAACATTCAGAATTTGCAGGAAGAAAAAAAGATGCCTGAGTGAGGGAAATCTGCAACATCTGTAGATACCTTACCCAGAGTAAACAGAGATTTCATTACCAATTTCAATTTCACTTTATTTTCAGTTGACTAAAACCTCAAATTCTGTTTGAACTGAGGCTTTAGGGATTTCTTAAATACAGTACTCTGAACGACTTTCAAAAAGTGAGTTAAACTGGTAAGAAAGTAGCCCAAACCTAAATGCTTACATACACTGTTATTTTTTTATACCAAATTTCTCCTACTATATAATAAAGAAATTTAGTAAGTGATAATAATTAAGGGTTTTTTAATTGAGATAAGCTTAATTTTCTTTCCATGCTGCTTAATATGTTTTCAAAAACATGCAATAACATGCTTATCTATAATATATTGGGGAGGAAGGAAATTAATAGGATAAACTCTCAACCGCTTGCAGCTTGCTTGGACTCCTTTTATTTAAAAGAGTTTCTTTCTAGTCTAAATCAAACTGCATGCATAATGCCTGTTTATTTTGAAACCACCTGCTATCTGTGCTTAGGTCCTAAGTAGTTCTTAAGAATCAAGCAATACTTGGTTAAACACGTTTCAGAGCAGACTTTAGGGAATTTCCCTGAACACTGAGGTATGCAGGTTTGGTACCACAGGAGACTCTGGTTTCACTGATAAAGCCATTTTAAGAAGTGCCTGCTTGCCCTGGGCCACTCCTGCACAGAAATTTATCATTTGCTCACTGGCGTGGTAGGAGTATTTGTGGAGTTGCACTGTAAATGAGCGCTGTGGACAAAATCTGGGTAAAAAGTGGCACAAAAGGAAGAGGATTTCCCCATTTTCATACGTTTGAACACAGTTTTGATTGGTTTAACAATGCCTGTCAGCTTAAGTAAGTGGCATGGAAGTGTCTCCTTTCATAGCACTATACATTGATTTTGACTTCAATGTCAGTGGAAGTACATAGTAAAACTGTCATATGTAGTTCCATAAAATCAGCTGGGTTTAATGAGCTGCTATGTTAATTTAAAACATATTCACCATGACAAAGACATGCCATGTAATTGTTAAATTTCCTTTGTGTTTCCTATAATTGAATATTTAATTATAATTTTTAAATGATAATATAATTAGCATAATTTATTTGAGAAATCCATATTACTATCCTTAATTACATTATTTCTAACAATGCTGCACATTAAAGATAGTCTGATAAAGGTTTACACGCTTCTGTTCCTTGGTGCCTGCCCTCTAGACATCTGATAGTAATCCTTAAATTTCTGAGGAAAATATCTACCATACCAACATTATGGAAATGCATGTAGTCTGGCAAATCAATCCCATTAACCTCTCTTACCCCAATGGTTTTGAATATTTGTAGATTTTTGCATGAAACTGTAAATGCATAAAACTAACACTAATGCAGGTTTAAATCCCTGCAATCTGTTCTGCTTTCAGGATGTCTGTATCACTACAGATGTTCTGAAAGAATGTAATCCAAGTGTGGTGTATATTGGATTGTTCACTTTCAAAGACTCATCTTTGAAGAAATATCTGTTCGTTGGTAGAAACTTCTGGTTGAGCCAGATGTCAGAAACCTGAAAATGAACTGGGGTCCTTCTACAGTCATGCCTATTTATATCCTGTGTAAACTGGGAATATTTGGGGTATAAACATACTGGGAAAGACTGACAGTATTCTTGAGGGAACTGAGGACGTGTCAGCTCTGTCACTCACAAAGGGACTGTCTATGAAGGAGCCAGACTGGAAAAGCCGGCTCTCATGCCAGCTCTCAGGGTGTGGGAACCCGGCCCCATGCGCCAGCTCTGCCTTGGCGAGGGTCATGTTGGGAGCATGCATCTTGCCGCGGCCTCCAGCTCATGAAGGCAAAAATGACATCCTGTGAACTGTTTGCCCAGACGTGGGATCTGGCACGTGAATGCCCTGGTACCGCCTGCCCGTGGCTCTCTGGAGAGTCTTTTACTGTCTAGTTCAAGCCGTTAGTGTCAGGGAAGTGGACAAAGGTCTTCTGTCCCTGTAAAAGATATCTATGTATAAAATATTTATTACAATTAAAGAAAGAAATGCTTCTTTGTCTGATTGAACTGTTCTCTGTGTTCTCTCTACAACTTTTTTCTGTTTTTCATTCAAAAAGAAGCTATATTTAGGGAGAAATATCAGTGAAGTCTAAAGGAACGCATCAAGTTGTCTTTGGAGTTTAATAAACTTGGCTGTGGTAGGACTCAGACTGTCTGTGTCTGGTGATGCTGGCTGTCTAATCCAAATGTCGTTGTTTCAGAGATAAGAATGGTTCTACTCTTACAAATAGCTGGTAATTTTAACTCAATGTGGGGCATTAAAAACTCCCTTCTTTCTCTCTATACTTATACAGCCCAGTAGGAAGGAAGCATTTTTCTGTTGTGTGTACCTCTACAGACAGAGGTTCATCAGAGCTCAATAGGTAGAGAATATAGCTTAACTACCCTATATGTGTGCATGCAACCCTTTGGAGCAAATCTTTTATGTTTCTGGTTTGTGTATTTTGGTACGCTTTGTGTTTATCATTGATTTTCTTTGTTACGCAGTACAAAGCAAGAGCTGAAAGTATTCATCGGAAGTCTGAGCATTAAAGATGAATTAAATAGAAAAAAAAAGGCTTGAAATATATTTTGAGAAAATAAGATTAGAGGTAAAACAAGAAAAGAACAAGGTTTATTGGACAGAAAAGGAATTGGTAATCCTATGCACTAGAGAGGATGAGGTGAGAAGTACAAAGGAAGAGGTAATGAGAATGGG
>NW_009260774.1:3814898-3816757 GCF_000687185.1 Egretta garzetta
AAATAAGCCAGTTACTGGATCAAATATTGAGGAATCTGGTTCAGTACAAAAGGCTGAAAATCTAGGCTGCTTGGGAAAGGATTAGTATTGAACAGTGATAATTGCAGTTGAAAAGGAAGACAATAAGGCTTGCACAAGAGGGGAAAAGAAGGATGAAAATGAACCTGAAAAAGCAAAGTGAAAAAACAGGATTTAGTGAAGCAGAAGTCTGCCATGTAATAGAAGCCTCTCATTTAATCCAGGAGGGGATGATGATAACACAAATGAATAATCAGTTTGGTTTCAGTTTTCCTCACATGGCGTATGCCTCAGAATCTTTCCTGGAGGACAGAGGCAGGGAGGTCACGGTTGCGATTACATGAAATGGATTTGGAGCACTTACCATTTTCAGCTGCTGCCAGGTATGCTCCAAGGGGTAAACTTTCAAAACCACAATCGGAAGATGTGCGTACAAAAGCTTGGGGTTTGTTTGGACGAAAATTGATTTGGGATGCATTTCTCTCCCACTGAGTTTGCATCCTTAAATCTGTCAAGAGACCTCCCATTCTTCCCTAGAGATATGCATTTATTTATTTTTATATATATATATGTATTTGGATACTGGTAGGGAATTTTTATATAGCCAGTGTGAATTTTTTTTTCCCTTGAGTAGAAAATTCTGGTGCAAGAATAACTTTAGTTGCTAATAATATCAGAGTTTGGAGCAACTTTGGCATTTTTTACATGGAATTCAATGAAGCAATAATGAACAGAGTTAGTCCAACACCAGTAAAATGTATTTAAATCATTCTCTGACTGATTGGAGGAGTTATCATTGAATGAATTATTCATGAGCTATTTTTCATAGATTAATGCAAAATGTATTCACGCTTTATTTGAAGCAATATTGGAAAATTAATATATGATTGCAATTAATAATTTGAGTGTGGGTAGGCATTGTTCACGATGATTTTTGCTTCGTACAATACCTAAGATATGAAAGAGAGAAGTCAGATATGGTGGTCTGGAATGAAAATGTCTCCTTATGCTGCAGAGCTGAGCTCTTCCAAGGCAGAGAAACCCCTGAGTCCCTTTAGAAATGTCCTATAGCATTTTTACTCCAGTGTCCAAGGCTGATGATGCTATCGGCTGAATGCATCTGCTGCTTTGTGTATTCTGAGGATAAGGGCAAGATAGCCCAAAGTTCCTAATAGCAAATACTGTCTTCTCATTTTGCTTCATGAAAAATGCATTTGGTTCCGGAGAATGGTTTCCCAAACAGTTTCTTAGATTTCTTTTCACTGCCCGAGGACTGAATTCTTATGACTTCAGCACTTTATTTAAATTTTGCCCTTGTCAATAAAGTGAACCATGGAAGTGAAACGAACACCTGAGTCTAAGTATCTTGGCTGGATCAAGGTTGGATACGTTTTTCAAAGGTCTGTGCTAGCCTGTCACAAGTTCTTGGTTTTAGTCCCAGGTCAACCGTGGTGGCCCACATTATATGGGTCATTATACACTAAGCCAGACTAGGGGACCTGATCTGGCATTTCCCAACCTTGAATTATATGAATCTTGGTTAATATCTATCTTCCCAATGTGAAACAGGAGCATAGGATAGGCTATTAGTTTCAAAATATATATATATATTACTCAGTAGAAGATGGTGGACTTAGTCTCTTAAAATTTAGTTTATATTCATTAGAGGGATCTACCTGTAATTTGCTCACACTTTTAACTTTTGGCTATGATAGAGTAGAAAGCTGACACACTAGCATCAGATCTTGGGATACTCTGCCACTCCACATCGTAACATTCTTTTGGATGAAGGTAGAAGAAACTGAGTACTCTGTAGTTTTTCTTGTAAACTTCTGCTGCAA
>NW_009260774.1:3816772-3844018 GCF_000687185.1 Egretta garzetta
CTGCCATCTGATCGAAAACAACCAACTGTTAAAGGTGCCTAAAGAAAAGGATGCCTAGTGTGGTTTTCATTTCCCAAGAGACCACTTCTTACGAGATCATTGCCTTATCTAAGAATTTTGTAAAACAATGGTGATTTAATAAATGCCTGTAAGTCACTGAAGAGCTACCCATATCATATACTAATACATCAAATAATGAGCCAGGGAGGAAAACCTGCTTGGTGTGGAAAATCATGTTCAGCTTTGACATTTTAAACCTGACTGCTAGACTGAAAAAGTATTTGAAATAACTCCTCAGGATTCTTGACATGTCACATTTGTAACCAATCTCCTTACTTTGTATCGTAGATCTGAATTTTAAAAAAATAGTTCTTTTTCTGGTGTCTTTTCTTCCTGAACAGTCACTTACTTTGGATTGATTTCTGCTTCCTGAATAGGGCATAATAGGTCTTCAATAGTCTTGTTGGGCATGCTTATTCAGAAATAAGTATATTATTATCGCAGAAGTACTTTTCATGCTATTGTCAAAAAAGTGAAAGAGGTATTAAGGGTTACTTGAAATGAGGAGGCGGACAAGTTTTGCCTTTATCCAAACAAGATGTGAAACTTAAAGTGTATGCCAAGGAGCTGATTAGGAACAGCTAATGCTGTTTTGGTCAGCAGAACTCTAAAATTTCCATGCTTGCATGCACTTTGGACTAATTTTTTTCTTTTCCAAAACTCTGAGGTGAGTGGAACTGATGTTAGAGGAATTATCCACAAGTTAGTTTTCTTTGAAAAGTTGTTAATGATGTAGCTTCCTCTTATGGAAGCTCCTCCACTCCCCTGGGCTGGAGATGAGAACCCTCAGGGTGATGCTGCCTTTGCCCATCTCAGCTCCAGAATGGGAGTGCGATACAGAGCAAGAGATGTGACTGGATATTTCCTCTCTTCACTGCACAAGATGTCTTGCACAGTCTCTTTAGAAGTTGCCATGGACTTCGGTTGTCGAACATGATATTCAGGCTTGTTTTTCCTCTCGGCATTGTTATGTTTTCTGGCCGTGGCATCATTCTTACTTTCACTACCAGATAGTTACACAGCATTGCAAAAACTTCAGAAAAAATTCCTGAGGCATTCAATAAGGCATTGACTGTCATCAATGACAAGTGACATCATTACCCATTTTTTTCACCTCTGTCAAGAAAGATTGTGATGTCTGATGTGGGGTAAAGGCATGTTCCTCAATCCTTGATAAAATGTCTGCTTTCAGAATTAAATTTAATTGGAAAGAAATGTGAATGGGCAGAACAAATATGATCTGGATGCAGTTATGTATAGTGAATAAGGTTCAACTTCATTTGTGACTTAATGACTCACTCGGCTGCATACCAACTTCAAATTTTAAAGCAATGCAGATGTTTCAGGGACACAAGATTCCATTTCTTAGGTTTCATGTAAACTATAGAAGATCAATTAAGCAGAAAATTTTCTTTAATGAAAAAAATGTGTTCTGTGATTAGTGTATTTTAAATGCCAGATATTCAAAAAAAACTGCTGCACACTTGATTGCAAAATATTAAAAATCTGTGTGAGAGATCTTAACAGAGAATTACAACAGTGTGCTTCTGCATTGTGTGCAGTGGAAGTAGTAATGAGCTGAACTGTTGGCCCAGGTGACTGTGGTAACAAAGAATTCACCCACGTAATTTTTGTTGCTTGTTTTTTCAGTTCAAACACTAATACAGACTTACCGTATTTTTAAATATTCTCTTTGTTTAATATTGCAAGAGAGATAATGCACATAGATCTGTCACAGCATAGATGCTCACTGTTGAAATCCTACAAAAAGGATTACTTATCACAGAAATATCCCAAACGTTTTAATTAATTGAGTAGTAATCTATTATATCAAAATTTGAAGCTAAATGAAAAAAAGAATGGATTCAGCAGCTACAGGTTATTGTATCTTTATAGTGGTGTGTTGAACTATGTCTTATCTTTAAATAAATGAGAACTCTGTTTAAATTAAATTATTAACTGTATACGCAGTCCACACTTTCAGGGATTTAAAATTTGTTTGGCTTTCTCCTTTCTCCCTGGTCTTCTCATTTTATTCAAAACAAAACATCCCCACCAAACAAACCCCACTATCACCACCACCACCATTTCAACCTAGCACTGCAGGTTCATCAAAACCCTCTTAATATATAAATCTGACTTCCAGTCACTATTTCTACTGCTGAAGGAGTAGAAAATACTGAAGGCTTAACCTGAGACCCTTTTTTTCCCCCTTGAAGTACATGATGATACATTAGTACAACTGCTATGCGCTTTAGTTTAAAGTCACTGCCTTTAAAAAGTGCTAAATGGATTATGTTCACGATTTATTTTAACCTATGACAAGAGAGTTAAGGGACAGTAAAAGATCATTTATCCATTCAAAAGATTATTGAAGACAAATTTCTAAGTGTATCTCTGTGCTCTGGAAATACCTACAAGTGTTCCTGTGTTGTTAGCATAAGATAAAAGTCACTCTGTTCAAGACAAGTTTGGTCTGAAAAGGGTTTTTTTTGTCAATATTTGAATTTTAAAGAATTTGTGGCTGTCCTTCAGGCCTAAATTCACACTTAATACTGACAGCTGACAATTCTACAGCAATATTTGTCTTTGGGGAATTTCAGTGAGTATTTACTGGGTAGTTCTGATGGTTCCTCTTTTTCTTACCTTGTTGCTTGAATGTCTCCATTACTAACTGTATAACCTGTTGAAGAGAAATTATAACATATCTTGCTTTTCCATATTGGGTAACGGAATTGTCTTTCGTAAGCCATTTTCCTTCTTATTGTGAAAAACTCTATTGAGGGTCTGGATTTGGTTGGCAGGTGATCTGCCCTGGGTCTTCAGTGCTTTTGCAAAAGTAAGAGCAAGTGAGTTGGGGCAGGTCACAAAACACGTGTTTGCCCATCCAATGCATCTTTTTTTAAGCACTATGAGGTACACAGATGTCTGCAGGTGAAATGTTTATGTATAAGAACACTTGCTATTGCACATTTTTGTTTTAATAACAGTTGCAGCTACCAAGATGAAATATATTTGGCAGGAATCAAAATATTTTTTTTGTGTCCTGTAATTCATATTAGAAATGCTTGCCTGTTTTCAGCCTTTTGGGGTTGAGGGTCTAGTATTTTTTTTACATATAATTCATTTTTCCAGTTACACTGCATTTATTTCCTGTAACTAAATGTCAGGCTTCTTAAGATAGAAATTTTAAACACTTGAGGGGGAAAAAAAAGAGTAACAAACACAAATGGGAAATTAACAGATATTCCTGTCAGCATGTGATTAACTTGATTTACATGGAATTACAAATGTTTATGTAGCAAACATTTGGTCTACATGTTGTAAGCTAAACCCCTGTGACTAAAACCTTTGTCTGCATTTTTGCTTTTGAACACAGTATGATTACAGGTTCCAATATGGTCAAAGTGAACAATCATACTTAGCTACTTTTTTTGTGGCATTTGCCAGGCTGACCAAATATCCCTGAATATCTATGACTCTAAAGGTTACATTATCCTTTAGTTCCTCATGGCAAGATAATGATAAAGTTCACCTGGCACTGGGTATGCCTTGGTTAGCTTTGTAGCCTGTGTTGGGTTGAATGCCTAACCACTAGAAAAGTAAGTAAACAAAATTAAAAGCAGGGATTGGGTTATGATCAAAAAAACCCCCCCACAACACAAAATCAACAAACCCCAAAAGAACAAAACAAATGAATAAAACCCACCTAAAAGTAAGATTTGTTCTAGTTTGGATCTAATTAGTCAGCATATGAATGTAAATGATCTGAAACACTTCCATCTGGGGAGATGTTTTTATAGGAATGAATACTATTTTCCCTTATTTCACATTCCCTTATTTTTGTTTCCAATTTAAATGATTCAGATGTTGAATATCACACGGATAGGTTCCTTTAAAAAAAAGAAAAAGCTCTTTTTGGATTTTGGTCAATTCAGTTATTAATTTAGTGTTGTTCTGCACCATTTCAAAAGCAGGGATTTTCATTACTGTTAGAATCATCAAGCCACCACAGTAAGGTGTGACTTTTCTGTGATCTCATTAATGGGATAGAAATTAGGACTCGACAGGGTGAATGAAATTAATTCGTCCTGCTGCTCCTCAGGACTATGGGAAGGTGGAGTGAGTGCCTGCCTCCTCACAGCCGGGGAGAGGAGGAAAATCCAGTTCCAGCAGGAGAGCACTTTGCAGGATGCTTACAACAGGAAGAAAATTGCAGTCAGAGCTGGAAACCTAAATCTGGGTTTTATCATTGTGTCAGACAAACAAACCAACAAACAAGCGGGAGGTAAATAAATGGCATGCAGAAGGGAGAGATGGAATGGGGAGCGGCCATGGGGGCCAGGAGGCTCTCTGTGGGCTGCTGAAGGAAACAGAAATGGAAAGCTGAAGGGATAATCCCCCCCACTGCCATCGCCCCCGTGCCTTGCAGAAAGACTTTCAGGGGAAAACATCACTTCTCGTTCTCTTCTCCTGTTGTCAGGTGTACTTCAGTGTTGACCCTTTTTATTTTGCTGTGAAAGTCTCCAGGTGGCTGGTGGTGGTATGGAGGGGAAGAAGTGATTTCGTTGGTGATGTGCATTATCCCATTATTTGTTCTTCCCACGTGGGGTAGTGGCAGGTGGCAGTCAGGCCTCTCCTCCTGCACATGTACCTTCAGCACCCAGGTGTTCCTCAAAAACTGTCCCTCCTAAAGCAGTAGCCAAAGACTAGTGCTTGGCAAGCTGACATGGCGGACGTGGGGCACAAGGTAAGGCAGGCTGTTTAGCAGGCCTGGGAGCTCGGGGCAGGCTGGGATGCGGGGCCTGCACAGGGCCGCCTTGGTCAATGGCCGCCCAGGCAGTCTCTGGCCCTGCTGCCTTCTCTCCCTGCCCCCGATGATCCCTGGGGATCGGTGGGGCTGTCACCGCTGCCACAGCCCTGCTATGGAGCGCTTTTGGCCAGTGTCTTGAGGTGTTGATATGAATGTGATGGATTACAAGTTTATACAGTCTTCATTAGTGACAGTGTCTATCATGTATATCTACGCCAGAGGTGCAGAGAGCTTTCGGGAGAGCCCCAGTGGTCCCACTGGTCATCTCCATAGTTTCCTCAGGAGCGTAATGGTGACAGGCACGACTTTCTTCATCTTGCAACCCATACTTTTTGTCTCATCTTGTAACTCGCCACTGCAATTTGAAGTGTAAAAAAAAAAAAAAAAAAGTTAGTTGCAACCTTTTAATACATGGGTCATGAATCCACATTGTGGACTGTTAATTAATTAGCTTGTGCGCCTTATTTACCTTTTTTAATCCAAACCAGGTTTTATTTATTTATTTCTGAGTCTTTAAAAACTGAGGGTCATTTTTGATGTTGACACGTAAATAAATTGTTGCTGTTACCTTAGGTGCTGTTTGTCACAGCTGAGTGCTTGCATACCTGCTCTTTCCTGGCAGCAAATGCAGGGAAATTTGAGGTAGTTATTTTGCCCCATCAAACATATTTGTATTATTTGAGATTTTCACAGTGTTGTTTCTGAGCTGTTGCATCTGGTTCAGATGGTGTTATAATTAGGGAAACTATTTCTTCTCACTTAATTCAAAATGGATCTGCATCTGAAAGAGAGGGAATCCAGTAAAATTTGATATTTATTCTTGTTGCATGTGGACAGCAGTGCTATAAGGAAAGGAAAGCAGTTGCTGCTCAGAGGTATGGGAAGAGGGAAAGTAACTCTTCCTACTAATGCACTGTGGTTAAAAGAAAACATGTTTAGTGGTTTGCTTTGTTAAAATTACGTGACTACAGAAAATGATCTTTGAAAATTGAACATTTTCCTCCTCCTTTTTATAGATACCTCCCATATTATAAAGTAAGAGAGCTGTATTGTTTGCCTCTAGCTTTAGGAAGTATTTTTGAAGCAATCTGTGAGAACTTACGGACTTGTGTTTTAAATTTGGGATTGTCTTGGATTTGGGTAAATGCAGTATTTCAGGGGAATTTATCTGTTCGTGTCGAGTTTATTTTGGGGACTATGGCCATGCTTTAAAAAAGAAGCTATGAGGTCATAAGACTTTCATGAAATAGGCCATTGATGGAAAAGGCCTAGGATGAAGCAGCTTTCATGTAGGCAGTGTCGGGAGTGGATTTTGACACAGAAGCAGCACCCACAGCAACTGTGATTATCAGCATGTCTTCCATTTAGCTGTATGGGAGCACTGCTTGGTAAGGAGATGTCAGCTGGCATAAATCAGGTACTGACACTCCTAAAATTCGTGGATTTTTGATATTGAGAGCTTAAAAAGTATATGGCTTTAGTTCTTGCCTTCCATAACAAGGAATCTTATTAGAAGTGGTTAAATTGTGTCTTCTCCTGTGTTCTTTATCCTCTCTCTCTCTCTGTTAGCAGTAGTAATATTTCATTTATTTGTTGAATCCGGTCCGACAACAGCAAATTATGATTGTGAGAGTCACACAGTAGTCTAGCGCTACTGTCAGTCATGTGGGCAGAGACTGGTGAAAGGACATCAGGATATCTTCTAAATATCCTGCATTTGTGTTTTGAGAGGTGCGCTGGCTTATGTTGAGGACTGTCAGGTTGCAATGTTGATGAATGACTGTTATCTGAGATAGGACTATACTTAAGTACTCCAACATTGGGCTACTTAAGGAGAAAAAAGAGAAAAAAAAAAGTAACATTTCTAGAGAACTGTTTTAAGATACTCTTTGCTTGCTTATGTACGAGCCCTTTTTTTGGATTTAAATTTTATTGGCTCTTTAACTTTCTCCCCTTGCCTGACCTTTCTTCCTGGGTCTCTCCATCTGCTTTTGTTAATGTGATAGCTGTTTTCTCCTGTCTTGTAGTTCTCCTAAAAAGCCTTGGTGGGGTTAAGTCTGTACTTGCCAAAATCAATCTGTACGATTTACTTGGTTGTTCTATTTTTAGATTGCTTCCTGCTCTGTGGGAGATGCAACAAGCAGAACCCTCATTTCTATGCAGAATCATAAATTCTGTAGCATTTACTGTGCATATGCTCCAAGTCAGGCAGAACGGGGAATTCTACCTTTGCCTGCTAGATCAAAGCTGAAAGTTGGGCTCAGCAGGACACAGACATATGCTTTCCTTATTTCCCCTGGCCACCTTTGGACATAGGCGTTGGATGAACACAACCTGCTTCAGAATCTGAGAAATGTGGGGACTTGTTTTATGAGCACTTCCTTCAGAACTGAGGCTATCTTAGAGATGTTTTAGGGTTTTTGGATCCTGAGAGGGCTAGAAATTATTGATATGTGGAAGGCCTTGCAAACTTTGACACAGGAAAACTGAAATGCCCTGGAGGCTTGAGCAGTAATAGGGCAGGGTATGCACAGAAACTTGAACAAAGTGTTTTGAGTGATAAGATATTTGTGGGTCTCTGCAAATCTGGGTCTACCTGTAAATGAATGTCTTAAGTAGCCTGTGGTGATTAATAGAAGCATGGATAAGATTGCCATGCATTGAATGGATTTCTCCATGGCTTACTGAGTACTGCTAAAATTCTCAGGAAAGGGATATTGCTCTGTGTTATGTAGCACTTAGCACAGGAAATCATGGTCTTGGCTAGAGTTTCATGGCAGTACCACAGAATAAATATAGAATAATACCTCTCAAGCAAAGAATTGTTCTTAGATGCTTTCTAGACCATTGGAGAAAGTGATATCCCAGAATGAAGCAGAGAAACTCTGGTGATTCCAAGTAGAGGCCATTTCTTGTCAATGCCACTGGGAATTGCAGACTTACAGCTCCTTTGAATCAAGCTGCATAAATGCAGTTATAATTTGCATTAATGGGAACTGCTTCTGTCCAAGCACCTGTAAAACTGTTAGACAGCAAATTATTTTTTGGTGGTTCTTGTGGCCAATAAAATGAATAGCTGCTTAAGCTTTCAGAGTATTCATCAGTCTTGAACCTATGAGCTATAGGAAGAAGTTTTGAAAGGGCCCAAATAATTAGGGAACTAATATTCATTGTTGTGAAATAGCCTCATGTCACAAATCACTCACAAATTTGGGCACTAGCTTAATCTGTTGGAGAACAGGGTTTGGTTTTCTCAGCCAGTGGTGTCCTTAGGGAATAATATGGTGCGTGGTTCAGATCCCAAATTCTAAAATACGACTGTGGTTCTCAATTACCATACAACTTACTGCGAAGGGAATCCTAGGAAGAGCTTGTGCCATGAAAAGGTACTCTATGTAAGTTTCTCTTTCAAGCACTTGTGAAAATGTTGTTGAAGTATCTGATGGCATGAATTCACAACTGGAGGTACATGTTTTTACGGTGTCACTAGACCTTGGTCATATCCAGGTAAGTCTTCTGTACTTATGATTATGTCTCTCTTTTATCTTTTCCACAACCCAGCCTATGTAGCTAATGATAATTTGAAAGAGCGTTCTAGGTTTGTTTTTGCTGGTATCGTAGTGATAAAGCTCTTGTTGGCACTTGCCTGCTTCTGGTTAGATTGGCTCTAGAATTTTGTTTCCTTCTCTTCCATACAGGTAACCAAAACTAGAACAGGAGTAATGCTTGCTAGAAGCAGAAGGTAATTCTGTGTTTTCTTGAAAAAGTAGGGTTGGTTTAGTGCTCCATGTGATATTCCGCCTATGGCTAATCTATAAGACACGTTCAAAGAGAATCAGCAATGTTTTGAAGAGCTTTTCTCCTGTTTTCTTCTCGATCGATTATTTCACTTGGAAGATATCCCTGTAGTAAGTGTAGTCTATTTTCTGACTGTGCTGCTTCACGATAGTGTTTCAGTCTAGAATCTGATTTGAAGGAAGAGCTGTATTTTCCTCAGTCTTGCTGTTTTAATTCAAGCAACTGTTTAAAGAAGCACAAAAAGGATTGGACTTTTTTGGTGGGAAGGGTGAATAAGCAAACCTGAGGTTATCTGCAATAATAATTATGATCAATTTCTGTGCCTGCTAAAATGACAGAGGTTAGATAAGCATTGGGTTCTGCCACAAATTGAGGCTTAGCGACAAGGCTTAGTAATATGTGTGTGTGTCTGTCTATCACAGCATTTGATACATGTCAGGCTCTTGCATAATCTTTTCCTTGAATAAATAAGGCACTTCAAAAGTGTGCCAGAGAGATTAGGCACTCTGCACACAGGCAGAGTGATGGACTTGATGATTTATTAGCCTCTTTCTGTTGCTGGTTTTATTAGACTATGATTTGCCCTACATATACATAACTTTACTGTCAAAACAAGCCACTATAGTATGTTTGCCCAAGAAAAATGATTTACAAGAGAACAAACCCTTTTATATCTATGTTTCAACAAATATTATTCTAAAATGCTACTATTTGGTTTTGCAGCTTTTTTGTTTCCTAACTACTTGACTGTATTTCCATTTCTTAAAATATTTTCCTCCCTTTTGAACAATAATTCTGCTTTTAAATTTCCATTGTTGCAATTCACACGTGATTAAGTCGAGTGACTTCATAGTATTCCTGTAGAAAAGCCATTTGTCTTCCCTGCTCCTTAAAAGGAAATTTTCAAACTAGAACGAAACTATTTTCTTACCTATAACAGTGCTTCCAGTTCACTTTAACACATGCTTAGGTTTAAACAAGTTTTGGTTTGCAGATGTCACGAGGCTCCAGTCCTGTGAAACAGTGTGTTGCTAGCTACAAAGCCCGCTGCCGACTGGCTGCTTAAGGCCTTTTTCACTCTCCAAGTCACGTTCCTTTTTGTAAGCCTCATTGCAGATCAATTCATTCAAGTGACACAGTAACAAACCTCCAGCTTCTAATTATAGTTCTATCAGCTGAAGGAGTGATTTCCGAGAAGAGTAGGATGCAAGTGATGGACCCTATTGTGTGCAGAGCCACCATCATGAGCTTTTATGTTTGTGCAATTGTAGTGTTTGTATATTCACGTATCTACTTGTATGTCCATGTAGAAACAGATCAGTTGCATTTTCTGTTTTTTAAAAAAATACAGGGCTCCAACACGAATCATATTTTATGGATGAAGTTCGTTTGCGTTAGGTTTATTTTTTGTTCATTTACCTACAATTATCATTGTAATTTCCTGAAAATTACAGTTCAGTCAAGAGGGACTTCAGGATGAATAATAAAGGGGCGAATGAATGCAGCATGTATGTTGCAGCTCCAGCCATCTGCTGTATGTTTATCCTGGGAGTTTTTACTCCGATTGAATCGGTGCTGGCAACTTTGTGATCCCATACGGTCTCGGACTACAGAAGTACAGAGAGAAATTCTGCTTTTACATATACCTATGCTTTTTGGGGTTAGGTAGCTTTGTTTGGTGTCAAGGGGGAGTCAACCAGTCTGAGCTCCGAAGTTACCCTATGTGCATTGTGTCTGTCTCTTAGTGTGGGTTTTTTCTTTTAAATGAGCTTTTCAAATTTCAGTGGCAATTCATCTCTTTGGTAAGGTTTAACAGTGGGCTACTGTGCCCTTCAGAAAAAGAAATCTTCTGATACAATAGAGGAGAAAAGGGCTTTGCTGAACTCTCTGCTTGTGGCAGGGCATACCAGGGGACTGCTCTCTGTTCTGGTGCTCCTGAGTTTGTTCGGAGGAAAAGTCTTGTAGCTGAACAAAATATGGAATTGCTTATGAACGTCACATTTACTGCAATAGTGGCATGCACTTTAACAAGGAATAATTGCTAGGGAGCACTTTTGTCGGCAACAGTGTCCACAGATTTTATTGCGATGCTAGGGGATTTGCAGAAACTGAAATTGCACATCACAGTTGAGGTGAGAGTCTGGTCTCCTGCAAGCAGCTTCCGTCCCTAAAGTGGGGAGGAAGAAGTAATTCAGCCATAATAGCATTATCTTAAGGGATATCCCCTCAGAAGCCCCTCAAAACCAGGAAACTTATAAATATACCTGAAGCCTGTAAATACTGAGCATTTCAACTCAGAGGAGTCAAGTATGTAATTATGTTTTGGATTGTGAGCTCATCTCTGAAGTTAGTTGTGTAGCTGCCATGTATTTAGTTGGTTATTTTCCTGTCACATTCATTGAGAAGTGTGCTTTGTAGTTTTTTTCTTTTTTTCAGTCTAGCGAATGTTTAGATGCAACAGAAACATAGTGAAGCTGACTTCACAAATCACAATAGTGCGGGGTTCTCCTATTGATTACTGTTATGGCTTTCCCAGTATTATACTGCATAGAATTTACTCATTTCTTCTTGTGAGGGCTTTTCTTTTCTCCCAAATCACTGGTATTTTCTGAATGTATTTGAATGCTTTCTTAGTCACATAATGGAATTCTATTATAATAGGAAATTATTATCTTGGTTAAAATACCTGATCAAAATATGTTCTTGGTCTTCCAGTGTGTCTGATTTTTTACTTCTACAGACTTTCATGAATTTCTAGATCCTCTTTTGACATGTCAATGCTTCTTTTGCACATGGCACAGAAGCTGTAGGTAATATAACAATGACTGTGAGAGCAAATACATATTTTGCAGTGAAATGTAACATTTTATAGCTTTTAATTAGAAGAAAAAAAGCAAATAGTCTGTTTTATGTCTGTATGAAAAAAGATGTGAAGTGTTTTAACTTCTTAATCTTCATAGAGTCATTTGCCAAATGGGGCTTGGTTTACTTTTATTTTCATAATAAAAGCAAGATCATATGCTGTTTTCTTAATACTTTAATATGACTTATGAACGGTGCAGCTGTTTTTGTTTGGTTCTATATGAATTATTCCTGATGCTAGTAAATATACTCTTAATTCCAAATAAGTGCTATCATAAAAATTACTTATGATCAAGTATAATCAAAAATCGAGGTGTCCAAGAAAGCACCGAGTCAACAAAGAAACAACTTTCTAAAACTTGAAACAAAAGCATACCAAAACAGTTATCAGTTATCAGATCTTTGCTTGAATCCTTACCAAATTGCTTAGATCCAAATTTCTCAATGTAGGGATTCAGTCTCAACAGATTGCCACTATTTTCTAAAATTCAACTTGCTTTAATGGCTTTTTTCAAATTCTTGTTTCTTAAGTAGATCGCCATTGCAAAGCACTTCTCAGAATTGTCCTGTTACAAATTTTCTGCTGGTGCAGAGTAATGATTCAAGCCCCAGTCAAGAACTGCTGACCCGTCTTAAGAGTAGCTAATTCCCATGTTGACTAAATTATTTTCCTTTAGCTTGCTCACAAATGAGAGCACTAATATAGCTTCAGGAAAAGCTGTATTAATGTAAATATAGAGATATATACTAGTATAAGATTCAAGGACTTTTAACTCATTTCCTAGTATGAAGAGTATTCTTTCATCAGCAGAAATACATGCTGAGATATGCATGTATGCCTTCTCTTTAGCCCACTTTCCTGATTTTTGCCTTAAGGGATCCCAAGAAGTGTTCTTCCATTTCATGCAGACTAAAAGTGTCTGCACAGAAATAATCTTTCTGTTTTTCTGTCTGCCTCATTGGCAGCTTTTTTAAAAAAATGTAAATATATAAATAATTTTAAAAAAAAATCTAAGGGGAAAATAACACAAAGCCTCAGAAAAATTATTACTACCAGATCTACCCCTATAGCAGCATGAAGTTACAGAAACTAAGCAGGACGTGTAATCTATCTGGAGGGGAGTCGTATTTCTTGCTTTAGCCTGACTCCTGGTTGGTCTCTTCAAACTCTTACAAACTTCAGGCCAGAAAAGACCCGGGCTTTAGCAAAGGAGAGGTTGGTCTGCATCCTTGTTTAGGACCATGTGTGCAATCTGCAGGTCTCCCTTTTTTTTGAGGACATTTTGGGAATGGTCTTCAGATTGAGCTGGTGGCAACAGGAGCCCCTCGCAAGCACTGTCTTTCTCACAAGTGTCAGTCTCCATAGCCTATTGCAATGCTGTGCTCAGTGAATCCAGTGCAGTATTTTGTCCTGTACCTGAAGGTTAAAAGCTGGAAAACCTGGTGTGTGAATGGTAAATCTGTTAGGTGGGGTGGCAGGGCTTGCTGCTCTAGGCTTTACAGAAGATCTTGGGAGTTGCATCTTTTCTTTGAGTCTTCAGCAATGAGGCTGTTGGAGCTCCTGAAAAATGCTGAACCTCTGTTCTGTCTAGCAAGTCTGAAGAGCAGAGGTAACTCGGCAGCGTGGTCTGTCAAACACTTCTCCAGACAGCTGACTTGTGGGCAGAGAATAATCTCTTCTGTCTGCTTTCCTTACTCATTTGCCTTTGTCATTTGGCCAGTGTCCTCTTGCCAGCTGCAGAGGATTCAGTTACACCACCTTGGTGAGGAGAAACTGTTGCTGTTGAGTGATGCCATCCTGGCAGTGCCACTTCGTTACTACCCTCTTCACCGCCATGCTTTCCCTGTTCATTTATGTATTTCTGAGTATGTGATGTTGAAAACCGCCTCAGACCCATGTCGTTTCCCTCAGACAGATACTC
Source organism: Egretta garzetta (assembly GCF_000687185.1). NCBI lineage: Eukaryota > Metazoa > Chordata > Aves > Pelecaniformes > Ardeidae > Egretta > Egretta garzetta. The sequence continues at coordinate 3,830,228 of NW_009260774.1, forward strand.
TGTTATTAAGAGATGTTAACACTTTCTACAGCACTTTCTGGTAATCTTCCTTTCTGGAAGTGAATGTTCTTGCATTGTAAGTTTCAAGTTTATCTGTCCAAGGCACTTGTATAATGACTTCTAAGGCAGAGAGATCAGTGCGTAGATTTACCACTATTCTTTGTGGATTTTTCTGTTTTCCCTTCCCAAAGTAATAAGGATGTCTGCAGTACCTTGGTGTTTCGAGACCCAGAGCTCCGCTGGTGAGAGCAGTGCTCAGGCTCACGCAAGTTTGTTTCATAGCACAGAAGTGCAGTTGGTTTCCTGCTTAGCAGCCCACTAATCTGTGCTCGTGTTTGCAGACTTCCAGTATTTCAGACCAATGTCAGATTAAAACTGAGTTTCATTTAGGTTTTTCAGTGTCAAATTAATTCTTCAAGAAATCTATAAATATTAAAGGTGGAAGGAAAAAATATTCTGTGTTAACATGTATGCTTACTTTTTGTATTTCTGTTGCTTAATATTTTTCTCGAGTGGATGTTTTCTTTATCACTTATTCTTGCATTTACATCTTAACTTTATACATATATGCATGAGGCCCCTGCAATTGCAGTGTTTATTTTTCCTTCCTTGTTTTGGATGCTACAGCTTCTTTGTTTTTTTCTTCCTCAAAAGTGTCACTAGGCACTCAAATACGCTTTACTTAAGCCTAGCCGAGTTCTTTGATTGCTTAACATAAAGTTGTGCGTATTCATTTAAAAGATTTGCAGCCTTCTGGTATGGACCACTTAGTTTTCAATTTTTTAACTGCTTTGGATATTAGTCATGACTTTTTTTGTTACACTGACTTCCATATATTAGCAGATTATTGAAAAAGTCTCCAGCCTGGCAGGTAGTAATGTCTCTTCTTTTTCACTCAGTGAAAATGTCACTACATTTACCAGCAGTCAACCTGACAAGTTTGAATGAATCTCTCTTGCTTGGTTATTTTTTTGTGTGTGGTGGGGTTATTTGTTTGGTTTGGTTTGGGTTTTTTGTTTGTTTTAGTGGTCAGTTAGACAAATTTTGGAGTGTTTGCAAAAATGATTTTATGTGGTTCCTTGAATTTAATATCTTTGCTTCCAAAGTAATCACAAGAGGTGTGCAGCTATGGAAGCTTGTCTTCATAATTAGACACCTATGGTATGTGGGGGGGTTGTTCATTTGTATTTTTTTAAACACAGACAGGGTAGATTTCTATAAATAACTTGTCAAAAAATGCACAAATTATTTTCTGGAACTTCATACAAAATTCATTAACTTCTCTGTCATATGGCATTGTACTTAACTGTCAGTTAACGTAAAGAAATTTCAGTTCTGAGGGTAAGCTGCTACTTTGTCTCTCTGCTGAGAGACCTGTATGGGTTCTATTCTCACTTTAGAACCTATACATTTGGTTATGGGTCTGTCTCTTGTTGGAACTACTTGGTCTTGGAACTGTCTCTTTCTAATATTTCCAAAATTCTTAAACAAAAGCAATTCTGTAATATTTAAAAAAAGATAATGTTTATGTGCTTAAACAAAATTAAGAGGTCAAAAAACAGCAGTGTTTTCCCCAGAGCTATGCTATTTTTCATTAAATTTTTATTTTTTAAGTGTTACAACATATGCAAGTTTTGAATGTGTTAAAGCAACTGTCATGAGGTGGGGCATTATAGATATATGAAATGGAGACGGCAATGCAGAAAAATGTGGAAGTTTGTTTACGCCCTTATTTTCAGCTGATTGCTGGACCTGTTACTTTTCATGCCCTATATCCCATGTGAACTGTAAAAGGAGTCCTCCCAAAGCACCAACTGCCATTTCTCTTTCCTGCAAATACGTGTGCGAAGACGTAGTGATTTTTTTTTTCGATTCACTGACAGTGCAATCACTTCTGACAGTAATTGCTGCGTATGGTTATTTATAAAAGCATAAGAAATAAGCCCTCAGTTTATATGCTTAATTATATAGAAGTCAAACGTTGAAAAGTGTGTTTTTTCAAGCTGTAGTTTGTAGTTGAAGTACAGAGTTGGTAGGGAAATACAGTTATAACAACAAGGAATGTGTTATTAATAAATCTGAAGATCTGCAAAGACATTCTTGCAAACAAATCAATATCTGTTGTGAATTTTGTTTTCTTTTTTGTTCTTGGATTCTTCTCTAGTAGAGATCATGTGAAAATGTGCTGGTTTACCCCGGTATGAAAACCACTCTAAGTACATAAATGCAGCTTTATGCTTATCTGAAATTAAAAGAACAACTCAGCATTATGCTCAGATAGTTCAGTGCACAATTAATATGAATCTTTAAACTATTAATGTCTTACATTTAAGAATATAAACAGATATTCTTCTCCTTTGGAGCTATCAAGCATCATCCAGCCAGTGTGTAATGGACAGTAAATGAATAACCCCTTTGTCAGCCTGTAGGATGATGCCGTTATTAATGACTTCATCATGTAGTACATGTTTCTTGATTCCCACATAAGGTATCACAGGCTGCCTCTGAAAAACTACTCTCTGCCTATTATGTGCATAAACACTATGAGAAGACACAACTCTATCCTGGCAACACATGACTTCATGTGTTGCTAGCAGTAATTTTCTGACCATTTGAGGCAACATAGAACTGTCATCTTCTTAATTTTCTTCATTTTTATTTGAGAAGCTTCTGATAGTAGTATTGTGTGCCTCACACTCTACTTTTGACTAGTTTCAGTGATATAAACCGCTCTGATGATATTCTCAAAAGTATTAACATCTGTGATGCTGCATCACACATGACTGTTCTTGAGAATAATTTTCTTGAATTTTATCATCCTTTCCCAGTGGAGATGGGGGGGTGGGAAGGAGGAGGGAGGGAACTATTCAGATTGATATTCAGCAAGTCTCAGTGTGGAAAAGGGTAGGCTTTTAATTAATTTCCCAAGAAAATCTTGTTGCAAAAAGGATAGAAGAGAAATGCTGCTAATGGCCCTAGTTGTGACTCAGGGGAATATGGTGGTGAACTTATAACCTGCAAACAAAACGCTGAAGTCTTTTGTTAGGGATGAGCCACTTTTTGGTAGCTGAATTTTGAATTTCCTAGAACCGAAGTCGCAAATGGACAAACCGTCCTTATTCCAGCCTGGGACTGGCTGCTCCGTCAGAGCAGATTCGCTCCATACCCATGGCAGTTAGTGGCCAAGCAATAGAGATTTTGTACGTCATGAGAAGAGGACCCATGATCCATCAGTGTGATCATGGGACTGGTGCAGGCAGCAGAGAGCTTCCTTGGATGCCTTCATGGGGAGGGAAAAGTGGAGACAGTCTTGGATGGGCAGAGCTGTGTCAGGTAGACTGTTGTGCTGCTACCTTTGCTGCCCATGGTCATGTTGCAGGGCTTGATTTTCCGTTTTTCTATTTGTAGGGTTTGGGTTTCTTTTTTATCTTTGCAGGAATAAATATATTAAAACAACTTGATTCACCTTTGCACATAACTGCAGAGAGACAATACAAATGATATGTGATTTAGTCAAGACTAAACAAAACCAGTCCTTCAGGCTCTATGTTGTTTGTTGTGCTGCTTAATAAATACCTCAGTCACTTAACAGCTAAAATGGCTGGTTTTTTCCTTCCTCCTGCGACCTTGACATTCTTAATCAAATTAAGTTTTCCAGGATGGTTTTGTCAAATTCATCTAGATGTTGGAGTCTCCAGGCTTTTTATCTTCAGCAGGCTGTTTGGGAAAACACCATTTGTTGTAATGTCTAACATTAAACACTTTGAGAAGAGTCATTTATAACATTAGAAGTCTTCAAGGTGGAAAAGTATAAACATGCCATAGTTCAGGTTGGCAGCATGGGCTTTTGAAGGACAGAAGCTGTGGGGAGGGTATGGAAAGACAGGACAGTGTGAACAACTTGCCTCACACACAGCCTTTGAGGTAGAGGGTGGATACGTATGCTCCTCCATAGCAGAGGTCAGGCTGAGCTTTGAAGGACTTTCTGATAAGGCTCATCATCAACTGAAAACAAAGTCATTTTACATATGTTCCTAGAGAAGGCTGTTGGCTGTATAAAGGAAAAAAGAATGTGACAGTAACAGGAAAATACAGGGGGTATTGGAAGAAATAATCATCTTCTTCTATGAGTACTTGTTTTTTGGAATCTTATATCTGCTGAGACTGGCTCTAGTCCTCTGTTTTCCGTACATGAATGAGGACCACAAGAAGCTCTACCGGATGTGTGGTGTTTTTCTGTTTCCTGAAGCATTGGGAGACTGATCGTGAGGCAGGACATCACTGATTAACTCCAGATGTGCTGTGACAGTAGCGCTATGTGCTTGGCTGTGCAAATCAAATGCACGTGATAAAGTAGTGACGGTCACAGTACGGTGATGTGAAAAGAAATTTGTGGGCTTTAGAATGATCAGTCCTGTGGTAACATAGTATGTGGTATGACCTGGTAAGAGACTGGTATAAAACAGTCCAAGCACTAACTCAATCTAAAAAATAATGGGTGAAGATTTTGGCTTTTTTCTTCTGAATGTTTCTTGAATGGTGTCCTATCCTCAGGTATGTGCATTGACACAGGCAAATACTGATGAGTCTACATATCTTTAGGACATTAAAAAATGTGTTTATGGATATTCAGCGAGCATCATGCATGATGAAAATAAAATGGCTTACAGGAGAGAATGTAGAATGGCACCAGACAGTTACTGAATCAAAATGAAGAGACAGAAAAGTAAGCTATTTTTTACAGGTGAATTGGGCTCTGGTAACAAAATGATGCAGAAGAAGGGAGCAGAGCAAAGAATGGGAAAAGCTTGTTTCCCAGGGACAGCCTGCAACTCATGAAGTCAGGACTGATCACTTTTCCATGCAGTGATAAACATGACTGTCAAATCACCATAATAGTGTATTTTCTCACCTTTCTGACAAACCACTATCTGAGGCTGAGAATGAAACAAAGCATGTTTAATATGCTATACAATTTACATGTAGCATGGGATCCTAAACTTGCATAGAAGACACTAGTAAAATATTCCCAGTCTTCCATTATCTCTAATTGTCTTCGTTTCATATGTTTTGGTGCAATCACTACTTCACTGTCACTTCACAGAAAATAATGTCACTGTATTCTCATTTTCTCTTCAGTGATTTGTGTTTCTTTTGGCCTTGTTTAGATGGTAACTCTTTTGCCAGTTCTGCTTCCTTTTCTCTCTTTAGAGCCAAAAATGTAGTAATCCAGTGAGGCAGGATGTTATTAATTGACATAGTCTTCTTCAGGATAACCTATAGAATATATACTTAAAGCAACAATGCAAGCCTGCTGGTCATACACATACAATTAAGTATTTTAAACCTAATCCTGGCAATTCTTGCTTCTGTTCTAACTCAGACATTGTGGTCCTCTGCTAGTGAGGATTTTATAATACCTCAGCAAATGGTGGATCAGTTGATTTAGTGGAAACCAAGGGCAGCTATGTTAAAAGGATATTACTGAAGGCAGTAAAAGAAGGGATACATGCCCAGTAGTAAAGAACTGGGGCTTTTGAATTGACATGTTTTACTGTAACTAATTTTTTCCTCTTTTTTTTTTTTTTTTTTGTGTGCTGTATTACTAGATGGCTCTGTTCTGATCTTTTATTTCTGCTGGTATAGTTGTTTGCTTTCTTCTCTTGGGAAGTTCGTGATGTACTGAAGTTTTATTTAGTCTTTGCAAGCCTGCTTTGATGCACTTCCTTCAGCATTCTATTAGATACTGAACCATTTCTGATCTTAAACAGCTCTCATCCTGTCTATTTTCACTACAGAGTACTCCAAAAATAGTCCAGTGCAAGTATATTTACAGTAATGCTGCCTTATTTTTGTAGTCAGAGGTTAGTGTTTTTGAAGTTACATTCTTCCCATTGCAGTAATTAAGTGACTCGTGTATTCTCAGTCACCAATATTCAGTTTAGTCATCATTAAATTAATCATTGCAATTTATCACCTAAAGAAACATAGTACCAAGAGACTTCTACCTTGTAATATGTATATGTATTTCAGATGTAGAACATGATATATCATAGCATAAAGTTAATTGCAAGCCCAATTCTGCTCTGCTTTCAAGAGATAGGATTGCCCTGAGGATTTTTTTTGTAGTGCTATCTCATCTCCAGCCAGGTCACGATTTGGAGAGAAATTTTCACAGAACGGAACTTCTGGCTAGACTATGGCTATACTTTCCAGTTCCTTGGCTATTAAGCGTGCTTCTTTAAATTGCATGGAGTTGAGTGTAAATTAAAATAGCCTCTGGACTGCTTTAATTTTCAGTAAGGATCTCTTGTGGCCAACACACTGAGTGTAAATGCGACTTTTACCCCTTCTCCTCTTCTTGTGCTGGACTAGGTTGGAAGATTTAGTCTCTAATTCAGGGATGCCAGAATTTTGAACATCTGTTTTGAAGTGGCCATAGTCTTGAAAGGGCCATTTTCAGTATTGTGAACTGGTCAGCATGGCTGGCATATTTTGAGCCAATTTCTCAACTTCCAGTATAACTCCACAAAACAGACTGTTAAGTGCGATGGTGCTACTGAGTGAATATAAAGACAAATTAAGCCAGCTATTATGGTGCTCGGAAAACATCTGCTGAAGAAAGTCACCAGTAAAGATAAAACAACTGAGTTTTCAGTTGTTGGCCCAAGTATTACAGAGCTATCAGTGACCTGTCCATTAGTAGCCAATTTATGACCCTTTCAGAAAACAATTTTTTCTGAGGCTTTAGTAATAACTTTCAGACAGCTTTCTAATCTCCCTTTACTTATTTTTTTTCCTTCAAATATTGTGTTATAAAACCTGTCTGACACTTGATGGCCTGGCTGGAGTGCAGGAGCGCCTCACACAAGTTTTGTCCCTATGGCTGTTTCAGCAAGCAGAATTAAGTGGAATGTAAACCTCGTAGGTCTGCCTCTTCAGTTTGTATCTTTTACCAACAAAGGTCAGATTGAATGCCAACAGACAACATGGAAGAAGGCACAATAAATGGGTTACAGCATTGTCAGTGATGGATCTGCAGATTTTGATGCAGAGAGTGGTAAAGTCTCTCTGTAGTTCACAACAGTCTGGAATACAGTCATGTTCTCCCCAGGCAGAAGTGTAAAAAATACAGATATTCCAAAACTTCCTTAGGGGGAAAAACACCTTAGGAATGTGAGATTTATGAATTAGCTAATATTATGTATAAGAAATATAGCATTGTGATGAAATGAATTTATAGAAGAGAAAGAAGCTGTAACTAGAGGTGATGAATAGGCACTGAATGTGTGAGTTCATTTTGTTTTTCATGGTTCATCAGAAAACTACAGAGACAGCTTGACTCATCTAATCCTTCATTTCAGTAATTTTACCTCATTTTTAGTAGTCTTAATCTTACCAGTATAAACGTTTACCCTGGAAGGTAAAACTGTAGGAGGTAAGGCTGGTTAGGCCATGAACAGATTAGTTGGCTCATGTATTTGTGAATTAAATTGCATTTGTCAAATAAGATCATTAAATGAAGCAGCATAAGGATGTTTGGTGGCAAAGCAGGGGAGGGCTAGGTTGAGATGAAACCAAAGAAGTGGACTTATTGAAACAAATTAATTATGTATATTTGCATATTTGTTCATTTCTAGATGTATCTATTCTAGATTTGGAAACCTGTTTTCAGACTCGTGAATGAAGTTTCCCTGGGTTACATTTGATTTTGCTAAATTTGGGTTTGAGGAAAGCGGAGGAAGGCAGCATAATATCGGGCTGGTGGACTAGTTTATATGTGTGGATTTATTGTTGCTTGATGTGATTGAATAGAATAATACTGAGATACCAAAATAATGATAGTCTTGATCCAAAGCATCCTCAGAGGAACAAGGGAGAAAGAAAAAAGAAAAAAAAAAAAAAATCGTAGTAGTATGAGCTTTTGGTCAGGCCAGAAAACTGCCCCTTGTAAGCCTGAAACCTGGCTATTTTCCCCTGACCTAGTGCTAATAGATCTGTCATTACAATATCGCAGCTCCAATTATAGAGGTGGTTGGAAGTATTATTGCTGTTTCTACCACGTGTGTTATTATCTTATGTCAATTGTGGTGTAATCCTCATCCCCATGCACCATCTAGTAAACCATGGTGATCTGTGTGATGTGGGTTAATTGAAGGGAGAGGAAGTCCTTCGAATCGGTGGTAATAGACATTAGCAGATTATAATGTTTTATTGGCTCCTCATTACACAAGCTTTGAAATCTGAGGAAGACTTCCTTCTAAAGGCGGGGGGCTGGGAAGGAGGATCTGCATTTCATATCAGCTGCGGTACCAAGCTACCCTCAGGCTAGCATATTTGCTCTTTCATTTTTTGCATGTGTTCAATATCTCTCTGTCTTACAATCTGGTTAATTTCTTTTTGTGTTGTAGCACTATTAATTTTTGCCTTTTGGAATAGTTTGAATGCCAAGTGTTTTAAAATAAGGCAATGAGAGCCTGGTTTTATTTTGAGTAAAAATTCGTACTGTTGGGGGATGCTGGAAGAAAGGACATCATGTTAAACCATGACATTAGGATGCATCATTTTTAGCGACTGACATGTATCTTAATAACCCTTTGCTCTAATTGGCATTTTAATTAAAGATGACATTTTAATTGGTTATTTTACCAATTTAACTTGGTTATTAGCATCAGCTACTCCTTTCATTACTGATAATTCATTTATGCAATCTCCATACCCATACTAGATGTTTTCAAATAGTATTTTGCTGCTCTGAAGAGTCTGAAATCCTTTTCGGTTGCTCCCCCAATGCCTCCATATGCTAATGTCTGCAGTGTTTACCATTTAAAAAAGTAGACAGTGTATCACAATGAGAGGTGAACAACAAAAAAATGTTTTAATAGCAAATAACTATAAATTAATTATCATTGTTGGTACGTTAAGCTTTTTGAATGCAAACCAGCTGTGCAATTTTACTTATAGTCTACCTGCCAGGTATCATTTGGCTATGAATTTTTCAGACATTTGAAATACAGTCCTACAATATTTTCCTTCATTATTCTTAATTTATCCAGGTTTGTGTAAGATCTTAATTTCGTATTTTGAATTTTACATAAAGGAAAATAAAAAAAAAAAACTTCCTGGGTCTGAGGTGTAGTAATAGGTTACCCTTCTAGAAAGTAAGAGTGCCAAATATTCATGGCAAACAAAGAAAAAATAAGTACTGTATGCAACCTTCAAAAAAACCTCCAAACAACCAAACCACAAGGTTGAGGCAAAGGTTTCTGCTTAATAGGGTTTAATAAAACTGAGATTTTTGTTTTCTCTTTGAAAAAAGAGCCTTGGGTTCATTAGGAAAGCTAGAATCTTCAAAGAAGCCCACAGGAGCCCAGCTGGGGCCTTGAATGGGGCTTTGAAAATCCAAGCTTAAGAAAATTTACCCTCAGCAGCTTTAGGTTCTCCACTATTATGTTTTGCTCTTTAGGAAGCTGTCACGTTGTGCCACAGAGGATCGAAGTGTGGGTGAGATGATTGTCTCTATTCTCGAAATGCTTCATAGGAGTCTTTTGAGAGCTAATTAATATTAACCACTTGAAAATTGCCTGGTGAAAGGCGTGATATAAATGGAATAGATGAGAAAAGTTATTTATCATGAAAAGGGCGAGCTATTTTAAAATACTTGTGCAAGAGAACTTAGGGCTCCTCTGAGGTGCCAGATTGACAGCGCTGCCTGATCCATTACCCACAGAACATATGCACCGTGGGCAGCAGTACTGCAAGTTATTTTGCCGGTGCTTCTGCCCTGTCCTAGATGGCTTGCCTCCAGCTTCCAGCTCGCCTCTTAGCTCTGCTAAATCTGCCAGTTAATACCTGCTTTTGTGACTGTAGCTTTTTTTTGCTGTGGTTGGTTGCCTGCTGTGAACAGGAAGGAGACTATCTTTCTCCATTTCATTTTTCATTCTGGACTAATGAAGAACATGGTATTAAATGGTTTATCCAGCTCAACAACAATTTTTATGTAAAGGAAAGAAAGAGGTCACAAATCAAGGTGATGAAATGTGAATCTCATGGTCACCGCCATTGGTTCCTTCACCATTTCATGTGGAGATAGAAAATTGTGTTCTTGTAAGTGCAAATGGCTGATAAGATGCTTCTTAGCCTGATGATAGAAGCTGGAACAGAAAGTGGTTTGTTGTTTTGCTCTTGAAAATATTATGCAGAGAAATGCCACTGTAGGTACTTAATGAAAACAATTTCAGATCACAAATTATAGTATGTGTCTCTGCATTTTGACTTTGTTGTGCAGCTAACATGGTGGTGAACTGCACAGATAAGCTATCTTTGTTACTATGGGCATTTCTATTAGGTAGTCATGAAAATGGTCTGTGTTCATTTGATTCAACTCATTTCATTAGGGGATAAGGAGAAAAAGGGATGGTGGAGAAAAGTCGTGACATTCTTTGCTCTTACAAATGAATAAACATGTTCGGGATTAACAAGTACATTCAAAATGCAGAGACCCTGGCAGTTTAACCAGGTTTGGTTTTTTTTTTTTAATTGCTTTGAACATGACTTGTGAATAACAGTTGCTTTTATGGCTCATGGGGAGAGAGCCTGATATCACTCTCAGTGACGTTTGCTTGGTGTATTAATTCAGATAAAGTAAAAGCAGAAGGTTTCAGTGAAGGTACTGAAGTTTAGCTTGAGTGTCCAGCACTGCACCAAAGTGCTAACAGCATCTTATGCAGTATAGCTAAACCTTGAGTGAATTAATGCCTTTCTTATAGCAATAAGAATCAGTTCATCCAGACTACAAATACTAGACTACAATTTGAACTTATTGAGATGTTATTAATAGAAACATCTAGCTGAGGTTGTTGGGGACGGGGGTTTTGGTGAATGTTTCTTTACAGTCTAGTGGAGTATGTTTTATTGCTTACAAAACTGGCTTACCCATCTCTTTCTCAAGCTCTTATGGAGCACAGAGCCTTTTGCTTGCTTCAGTTACGTTGACTGACCAGGTCATGAATTTTCATGATGATTCTTGTGCAAAAAACTGTGTTCTGCTTCCTATTATCCAGGAATGTTGTGTGCATGAATGCATAGCTGCTGAGTTAGGCTGGTTTGCTTTCTGCTTTTGTTTTGGAGAAGGCTTATTTGAATGCTTCTGTAACCCCAAATATTTCACAGCTTTCCCTTTTATTTCTGTACTCCCAGGTTCAATATTAGAGATCCACCTTTTACTGGAGGATGTCTGCTCAAAATAGTCTCGCAGCCAATCAATGCCACTCCTAATTTGGCAGGATAAAGCCGTGTATTCCCTTCCACTCCAGGGGACTGCCTTTGCTGCCTCTGCAACTCCCCACCACCTGCCAAGAAAAGACCAGACTTGGCTCTCTGATACACTGGTATGGGGAATTAGGCAGTGGGCTGCCAGGCTAGTAAAGGCAAACAGGCTTGAATTAAACAGAGATGTCCTCAATCCGTATTGCTGAGAAATATGAGAAAGGTCTCTTTGTGTGAATTGCAGTATCTGAGCTAGCTTGGTAGGCTGTGTGGTAATACTTGTCTCTGATGACAGCAGGCATCTAACATGCCGTAGGTTTAACGCTCTCAGGCAATGCACTTTTCTCCTGGTATTGGTTTCTGGGAAGGATGAGCTGTCACCACTCTTGATGTGTGTAGAGAACAGAGGTCTCCTGAGATAAGGTTGTTCATTATGCTTCCTGAAGAACCATTAAATTTCTATCAGTGCAACGTGATCCACTCCTTGGGTAAAGACATTGTTTTCTGAGCCTTTTCTTCTATCCTAACCTCCACTTCTCTGATTTTTTTTTTTTTTTTTAATCTACAAAAAGCAAGAATGTAGAAATATGTAAGTAGTAATAATGCAGTATTTTCATGCAGAATCTCACAGTGACAAGATGAAAAGTTATGCATTCTTACTGCGTTATCCGGTATGTATAAGCCTTTATAAAATGAGACATCATTCATATCATGCTGCGTTGTATAAATTTGCTGGAGTTTGGATGCAGTGCTCTATTTTTGAAAACACATCATTATTGTGCCAGTATTTCAAGGTGGCTGTTAGCATTACATGGTAATAACTGTAGCAATCTTTATTTTGATTGAGGTTGTTTAGGTTGCTTCATCTAAACAATTAAAAGTTGGTTTTAGTTACGGAAAAGCAATTGAAGTAAATTTAAACATTGAGATATTATATCTATCTGAGATCTGTGTGCATGCTATGTAATAGCAGTCGTTGAATTTGTGAGTTTGTAAAAACGTGTGGAGTATTTTTATGCATAACAGTAGTATTCTGTGTATTGGCTATATTTTTAGATGCAGTGATATGTTCAGAATTACCTTTTTACTCTGAAATGTTACTGGCTGTCAAATTAACAGGAGTGGGATGTCTTTTTAGGGTGACACTTTTTAATATTTGTAGATAATTATTTAATGCAATTAATCGCAGAAAGTTCTTCAGGTATATATTCTTTCTGTGATGGAGTATATAGTGCATTTTACAGAACTGTTTCAATCTTCTTTGCCAGTCTGAGCATCTGGTGAACAAATTAATTAAGTTTGCGTTTATAATTTTAGAAACCAGATTTTTTTTAAAATACATACTCTGCCCAGCTGCTAAATCTCCCTTTTGGAGTTATTTCACACATGGTTTATGATTAATAGTAATGCTAATGGCAAATTCGGATTATTATACGGATGAGATGCAGATATTATCCAGCTAAACACTGTTCACAGTCCTTAATAGACTCAGTCTGTGTGTGTTTGATCACATTAAGTAATTGTGCTTCTTTTGTCAATGCAGACGATCTCTGACCTTCACATTTGTTTATCTTTTGAATGATACATGTTCTGCGTGGTGATTACCAATCGTGTGGGGGAGACTGGCAATATTTAGATGTAAATACAGCAGTGCAAGCAGTGCACATTTGTGGTCTAATTCAGCAGCGTGTTTGTGACATGAGTCATGTTTTAATAATTGGGAGGGCAAATTACATGATAGCTGTCTCACAGAGAAAATAAGAATTGTTTGCATTGTTAATTAACGTTTCTTTTTTCTTTAATTACTGCACATTTAAACATACTTAGTTAATTTTTTGGCACTTTTCAAAGGGCTGGAACATGTGTTTGTTTAAAAAGAGGAACATACCCTCTGGGAAGCTTTCAAACTGGTGGAGTTGTAGATCAGCATTATACATGTAGCCGTTGTGGCACCAAGAGGGAAGGGAGATTTAGCAGTATTGCTCTCTGAGTTATTGGATGCCTTGAGGAAAGGATGTTAAGGGTAATATTTGTTGCTCTGTACATGCTAGTGCTTATATTTCTAAATATTTTTATAGGCTTAGTGATAAGCTGTAGTAATTTCTTAATTTGAAACTTCTATAATGACAATGCAAAGTAGGCTGTTTATGATACTTTTAAGGGAGGATTAAAACATTATTCCTAGAATGATGAACATTAGCAAAGCCAAGGAGCACTCTGAAATAACCAGACTGTAAGTGTATTTCTTGAAATCCAAAGTGATGCCCAGGTATTAATCAGACTTGTGTTGTGTAGGCTCTTTGGGCAAGGTGAAGTTAACATCAGTGATATGGAGATCTTTTGCTACTCCCTTTCACAGGGTGAGTTTAATCCTAAAATAATTCCTGATATAAATGAAAACAGTTGCACTAGTGAGGCAAAAGACAGTGTCCTTTTTACAGTAGTTCTAGCTTTTAAGAACAATCTAAAAGATTTCTGTTTCAAGTTTGGCCATATCCTTGTCAGGGACAAAAAGTAGGGAAA
>NW_009260774.1:3844029-3905370 GCF_000687185.1 Egretta garzetta
ATACTTTCTAAATAATAGATTCTATAATTAAATTGGATGAAGGTGGATTAACAACAAACGGCAATTCGCTGTTACAGCTTCACTTTCAGTATCTCAGGAAAAATCCGTGGTACTACATGTTTACATGATGTTAAAAAGCGCTTAGAAATGAGGAACACAATGAAAAGTGCTACAGACAATGTTAATGTAATTTATGCAGTAAATAGTAGAAGATACTACAAATGGTATTATAAAACATGTTGTAAACAGTGTCGTTTAAATTTCTTTAATGTCACTGTGTGACAGAGAATCCCAGAACGTCTAAATAGAAACACAGGTTATGGGTGAGGAGAAAACTTGTAGCTAGGTCAGGGATCCATGTTACTGAGATGCAAGGAGTGGTATCTACACAGCTAGAAGTCACAGGATTGTCACAGTTGATATTGCTACTTTTCAAGACCAGTAATTTGTATGATGCAAAAAAGATCTTCACAGTGTTGTATTATGGCAATAGGACAAGCTAAGACTACCAAGAAAAGACTGTGTCAAAAAATGTTCTGCATATTAAGAGGCAAAACAACTCTCAAAACTCTTTCCAAGGTTTAAAAGAAAATAGCGAGTGGCCTATTTTTTGCCTTTACAAGGTTTTTCTTTTATTTGAGTAATTATACAATACATTTTCTTTAACTTAAATGAAAAACAGGATAGGGTTTGGAGTACTTACAAGGTGTATTTGTGTCTTTAATACCTGAAAGGAATCAGGTAAGCTTTTGTAAGACTCTTGAAAACTGTTTGCTGAGTCAAAATCAAACTTTTAAGGAAGAAGAGGAATAGTTCTCAGTGAAGGGATTGTTGTAGGCAACTTTTTTTGTGAAAGGAGCAGATCCATAGCTCCCTTGGAGTAGCTCGCTTATTGGAGCAACCAAAATTTTCAGCTGTGACAAACCAGAAAAGATGAGATGTTCCTGCAGTAAGACACCACTCTCTGCTTTGAATGAAGAGATGCTAATGGCTGGTAGATTACGTGTATGGAATTATTTCAACAGGACTTGATCAGATGTATTAGTATGTTTAGGCTTCTTATTCCTTCTTTTTTTACGTCTTCCTAACATTGGGCTTAGTTTAAATATATCAGTCTCATGTGTTCAGTCTGTTAAGAAGTATGGTCTGAAGGAAGAGATTCCTCTCACCTGATTTCATACATCCGTCATCCAAGGTCTGTGCCTTACATAGTCAATGTGTTGTGTTTCTGCAGTCAGTGGAAAGAGGTAAGGATTTTTAGGTCATGATTCATCTGAGCTATTTTGGATGAGAATAATTCCATTCTAAAAATGCCTATTTATTTCCTCAAACTACAGAGACCACTGAGCCATTAGTTTAGACTTGTGCATCTGTGTTTGTTCAGATGAATCCCACCCAAGATGGTGTCTCAGACACTGGGTACTTTATTCTTCCTGGAGATGCATATCTGTTTACCAGTGTGGTGTGACTTTGAGTACCTTACTGTTTTGAGACCTATTTGAGGACATTCAAGGGTGGACATGTGCTTTGTTCTAAGTAGAAACAAAGCCATATACTGTCACAGCAACAAGGAGCTAAAATGTAGTTGGTAGCAATCATATGCCAGACAGCTATATAGAATTTTTAGGATTATTTCCTATGTGTTACCTCAAATCCTTTGTAGTTCTACATTTTCAGTAAAGCTTAGGACTATCTAGATATTCCTGTGTTTCTAGTCCTGTGTTAATTTTGGTAGCCTTTGAATGGGCTTTCAGCTTTGAGGTTCTCAGGAAAAATTAACAAAGTGTTTTGATATCTTGAAATGCAGCTGTATATTTGGTATTCTCAAGTTCTATTTGAGTTTTTACTTGAATGTATCAAGAACTAGATAAGCCAAACTTTAGTCTAAATAGAAGTTTGGTTATATACTTATATTAACAGAAGAAACTTTTGAATGTGTTCAAAATTGTGAAGATAGAACCAATATGTAAAAATATATGGAGTGAGCAATTGCCTATGTTGGTAGAGATTGATACAGACTGCTTGAAGAATGTAAAATTCAGCTCAAAATTTAACTCGATATACCCAGCCTTTTAGAAATTTCCTAGAGCGTTCAGTTCTATTGGGTTGTTTAATATTCTCCTGTGAGAACCACTGCGAGCTGTGTCACTTGGGAATTTAAAGTAATGCCAGAATAAAGCATTAGAAAATACACTGTAATAATTTATTCTGCACTGGCAGATCAGGAAGCTAACTTACCTAGAAGATCTTTCGCAGCTCAAATTTAAACAAGTTTGTAATCCTGTGCTTGTGAAAACTAATAAATTCCCACCATTTAAGGTCATCTTTTTAGTTCATGGTTAAGATGCACCAGCTACTGCTCCATTTTGTCTTCAAATATTCGAATACGGTTTTTGTCACTTGACTCTGTTTCTATAAAAAAATATTTGTAAACCTTTTGCATCCCTTCTTCCCCCCTATCCTCCTCCCAACAGCTGTCTCATTTGCTCAGCTATCTCTCTGCTCTGCTGTCTCTGGGAGCTGTTTGTTGTTTCAGCCACATATTTGTTTGAATCAATCAAATTAATTGCAAGAGACTAGTCTGGACATGGATGGAATACTGAGGCACCAGGCATAGTGGAGCATTGCTTGCAATGTTTAATCAGCACCCATATGTAATTTCTTGGGATAAGCATGGGGTTTGCCTGAAAAGGCTGCCACTAAACAAATATTGAAAGAATTAATTGGGCAACTTTTGAAGCACCCGTGAAATTGTCAGAGAGGTGTTCTGCAAAGATAGGTATGATTTTTTGCTCTATCACTTGTAACAGGCATAGAGTTAAAAATGTTCTGAAAAAGCAGCTAGGTCTTTGATCCAATGGAGTTATTTAGCAAGTCATGGTAGACCAAGAGGGGCTGTGTGATTTAACGGTGTTTTTAAGATTTAAGGATTTGGATTTATCAAAGTGGGGAGTATAAGTCTTCATTTCCAGGTATGTAGGGGAAGTGGGTTTAACTGTTTCATGTAAGAGTAGCTGGTGAACATTGTGTGCTGTTTCTGTGTCTGAATATATAAATTGCTCAAAACAGCAACATATGTGAAACTTCAGTCTGTGCTCTTGTTTTTCTTACTTGTAGCCTATGAACGGAGAGAACACACCTCCCCTTGGACAGCATTGCTGTCCGTGGAGTGGTAGCAAAGTATTAACACGTGCGGGGTATTGAGAAATACCAGACATATTAGTCTCCTAGAGCTACCATATATCTAGATATTTCCCAAAGCATGTTGCCTTTTTCTGCCTGGATATTTTGTAAAGTGGACAAAAGTAGTATTTAGTAATTTGCCTGGGATTTCCGGTGTCTTGGCAATCTGGTTACAGCAGTAGCTGTAGATGACTCAAGTCCCAGAGGATGGCCTCTGCTCAGGCACAGATCAGCTGCATCTTTTTTTCAGCCTGCAAATCAAAACTTAAAAGCCACAGAAAGGAAGGCTTAATAGCTCCCTAGGAAACAAAATTTCAAAGGTATGCAAGCTCGCTACTATTTTTGATTAGCCTTTCTCTTTCTCATGAGCCTCATAAATTTCTCCGTCCCATTAACTGAAACAGTCTCCTCATGTAAGAAAACTATTTAAGATCCAAATAGGTGTGCTTGCATTTTTTGATTAAATTGTATTTCCTTGCCATTCTTTCCATAGTATACCTAGAATATGAGAATATGCTTTCTATCTTCCCCTTCCTTTCCAGCTCAGTGCTGTCTTTTTTTCTTATATCCCATCTGGATTATTGGTCAGTTCTGCAGAGTATGTATCTTTCTTCTTTTTCAAGGTAGCTCTTTTGCTGTACATGTAGTGTTATAAATAATAAATAGTTTAGCATATTTGTATTAACATGTACACAAATAAGGAGTTTTTATTCTCCCTATTGGTTCCCAAACATAAATGTAAAAATTGCACCATACTGTTTTCATGAGGAGACTTCATATATATTTCAAAAGTGCAGGGGAACATTCGAAACAACTTTGGAAAACAATGGAGAAATATCCCACTGAAATTAGACATAGAATTGAAATAACTGTTCAGGCTAGAATTTGTCCAGTGCAGCACTTCTGCTTCAAGGCTCATTGAAATGTATACATTTTATGTATCGCTCAAAAGATTGCATATATAGCAGGACACTGTTGTGTAAGATAACCAAATTTCATTTAGGTCTGATGCTTCGTTCTGTATGCTGGCACAGAATACTCTGCATGCAACAAAACTGTCATCCCTCACATCAAATCTTTACAAGAGACCGTAGTAAAAGGCTGGACTGGACTATCTCTCAGAAATATACTTTGTATTCTCTTTCTTATGCTTGCTTTATCTCGATGCTCAGTGACACATAATAGCAGCTCTAAATTCTGTGCATGGCAGTCAGCCTGTTTGATGGAGGTTGCTATGAAAGAGAAAAAGGATTTGAATCGCTGTAGCAGTTATAGCAACTGGTTTCTGAGAATACTGGTATCTAGAACAGTCTCCTTTTATATATACATATATTATTATTTTAAACTTTGCTTGCTAAATCACTATGTGAACCAGCGTTAACTTGCTCATTCAGTCTGATGATGTAAATGCAATCAACATCCTGCTTTGCAGAACAGCATTGCAAGAATGGAAGTATTAGATTCCTCGTTATTTTTTTCCTTAATGTATATGAATCTGAAAATAAATGTTTTAGTTTGCATTGACTAGAGCCAGGTATGATACAAACAATTGTAATTCTAGCCTCACTGATAATGTGATGACTCCAACATAGCATTCTGTGCTGAACAGGAGTTGTGCCCTGTGAAGAAATGCAGAGGATGGGAAGATACCACTTACAGAAATAATACAAAATGTTTCAGCCACACACGCACTTAACAAAGGAATTAGCATCTCTGGACTTGTCCTTATGTGGTCATGTTTAATCTGAGTAAATGCCATTGTATTAATTAGGAAGAGCTGTATACACTGCAGCTTTCTGTATTGCTGTGAATCAGGAGTGTATTTGGACCAGTTTTATTGCTGTGATTCAGGAGTGTATTTGGACCAGTTTTACTGCTGTTTGGACCAGAATTAATTTTGTATCAGAAGAAATAATTCTGTAAGCAAGCCTCACTGCTTAAGAGATATTTTGTTGGCTTACCAGCTGCCTTCCCAAGCTGCTTTTATCTGGTGCAGGCAAGCCTGTCTATGGCACTTCTATTGTACGTGTTTGCAGAGAACAGATATTGGCTTCTCATTCTGAATGCTGGCTAAAAGCAGTGTTCTTTGGCATTGCTCTCAAATCCTCCAAGAGTCAACATCCTCTTCTTTTCCTGGTAACTCTTTGTGTGCCTGATCATTGTGTTTGCTGTTAGACTCATACAGAGACCCTAAATGCTTTCTCCCTGTTGGGAAAAGGCTATAAAGAAAGCAAAGAAGCTTTCATGATTAGAGGTAAACTTTTTTGAGGCTATTGTGAAGCTATTGCTATGGGTAAGTTATTAGAGCCATACTGGGGTGCCGCATCACCTAGAAGTTTCATAGGAGCATATCAAGGATGGAAGTTAAATCTCTGTTATCCCTGAACTGCCTGTCTTCAGTGTGGAGCTGAATAATTTTGCAAAACTTTGTAAAATGTTAGCAGTGGGGCTCATATTTATTGCAACAGCCTGAAGAATCAACCCCAAGGACAGAGGGGCAGAGGATGCTTTGCACAAGAATGTGCCCCACTGCTCATCTCAAGGGAGTCATGGGGCCTTGACACTCTCCCACCTCTTCTCTCAGCCATGCTGCCATCCCTGGCAATACTGATGGGCAGGACCTAAGGCTGGTTTGTATCTTGCATTTGCTTTAGCTGTGTACTGAGATTTATAGCTTACGCTTGCTTTTGGTCCTGGCATAGATACTAATGTGTTTGAAAGAAGTGAAACAGGTATTGTGTTCAATTTTTGCTCCCTCCTAGCCCCGCACCACCATTATAACTGCATGTAAAGTAGAAGCTCTGTTTTGATAATTGAGGTATCAACCCTGAGAATTGCTATGCTTTTCCTCTAAAATTTGCATGGCCTTTCCCAGAAAATAATTTCTGTGTCAATATTTCCAGAAATGCTTTAATAAAAACATAACTCTCAAATGCTCTTAACCATAAATCCCTCTCAGTGCAGTTGATAATACCTAGGATGCAGCTCAGTAGGCTTATCCTATACACAAACAAGAAAAATTGAAAAGCACAAATTACAGCCACAGTCTCATACCTGGCCCTGCCTCAAGCTCACTGCAAAGTCACTTTAATGGTGTGGCAAAAATTGAGAATGCCCATGTGGGAAGCACAATAAGATTCTGGAAAAGAGAGTAATCTGTGGGGACTCTAATGTACCCCTTATCCCCATCCCTGCCGATGATAACTACAACAGAGTAGTGTCTTGGTGTGCAACCTCCTAGGTAGCCATCAGAATGCACCTGATGAAGTCATGGAGTTTTAATACGTCAGAAGGCCACTGACAATGGAGGAAACCCTCATTATCTAGATTTTTGCTAAGGTTGTAGAGCAACTTTTTCTTTGTGGAACCATGAAAACTGACAGCGACACAGTAATTGCTCACAAGTCCCCTCCCCTGCCCCTGCTCCCCAACCAGGTTGATTTGCGATATCCAGACTCTTGAAAGATATTTGTGTTAACTTCCACCAAATGTTTTTTAAGGGATAAAAATAATAAAAAAAATATGGAAGAGGCCTTGAGAGAGCTTGAGGACGCTGATTGCTTCCTGCAAATCCTGTCAGTGTAAACTTTTCAAGAACTACCTCTATTGATGATGAGGGTAGTATAGAAGGCATGGCTCTGGTTAATTCTCAGAATATAACCTGGGGTTGCTCCCCACTACTCTATGGATAAACTGTAGCTCATGGTGAAATAAAACAAGAAGTTCTTTCAGGCACATTTCACCTTAATTAAGTCCACCTGAATCTAGGCAAGTAATAGAGATACCTGAACCAGAAGCTTGATCACTCTGAATGCCTTCTGTAGCATGTCTCTAGAGGATCATTTCAGGAACCCCCAGTCAGAAATACTTCTGCAAAATATTTTCCTCCTTTTGTTGTTTAACAAGAAAATCTAGGGGTGCTTCTAGCTTGGATAGCTTGCTCGCTTCCTTTAGGCCTGTGTTTGCAGTGCTAAATACTTAATCTGCCAGACTATTTTATTATACGTATCTATAAACAGTTAAAGATTATTATTGAATGACTCTTGTGTGTCTGATAAGGGAATAAAATAGTAAAAAAGCTCTAATTCATCTTGCCTTTTATTTGATGATGACCTAGTAAAATCTATGCTATTAGTCTGTGACCATCAGGATTTCTACGACTCTGGATATTTTATTGTGTCTGTGTTAAATATCAGTGTAAAATGGCGAATAATAAATCATGTGCACTGTAAAAAAAAAAAAAAAAAAAAAAAAAAAGAAAATTGCCAGCCAAGAGCATTTAATTACAGCTGTTTATGTTGAAAAGGCTGAAGACCATGGAACAATGTACTGAATGGAACGAGCAAGAATTGCCACCCTGTGCTTTGCATGTTAAAAGTAATGAGGGCAGTCCAAACAAAATTATTTGCATTCTGCCCAACTTTGGCTTGAAAACACCATACAGTTCCACAGAATAGCTTAATTGCCTAGTACAGCATAATTGCCAGGCATGGGGAGTAATATAATTTACATGTCTGACCATGAAGTGAACCAGGGAAACTGCTGGGTTTTAACAGCTTGGTTTTGACTTCTCTGAGCTTTAGAATTGTTACAAGTGTAAATCCAGATGTTGATCGCTGCAGCGGTACCTCATGTTTCATCTTCCTGCATCATGGTGTTATGGATTTGTGGATTTTGTGGATCCCCAAAACTGCCAAAGAGGGGGGCATTGCAGGTTGTGCCTGTGAGGCTCTAGGTAGGGGTGGGAGTGATCTGTGCCTGAGTGGGATGGCTGACTCTAACCTGCTGCACCTCAGCCTCTGTGGAAACAGGGCGAGAGAAGCCAGCTGTGCTTGGGAAGGCTATAACTGAAGCTGATCAGCTTCTTAAGACAGTAAAAATTACAGAAGCCTTTAAAAGTACAGTTCTAATTACCACCTTTATTTTCTGGGCAGTTAACATGCATGACAGTCTTGCTATTTATTTTGCTGACTTCCCCAGGATGCTCTAAATAATGAATAGAAGGATGGTCCCCAAGCATTTGAGTCTGCTTTCTGAGTGTTATTTGTATTGCTCACCTGTGTCATTTGCAGGAGGGGGTGATTCTTAAAAGTTAGACTAGCAAACAGTATTGGTTATATGTTTAGGTGAGACCTTGGGAAACAAGCTTCTACCTGCTTAGGCCTTCTCTATGTAGTAGTTTTGTGTACAATCATTTAAATTTCTATGATTTCACAACTTGGATGTATCTTCCGTTTGCTTCTATTTGTTTTTGGAAGACACTTGTCCTTCTTGCATGATTAGTCCTTTGTCGATTTTATGTTCAAATGCATATGAAGACAAGTATGGATAAGATAAGGTGCCTCTTGAGAATAACTATGATTTTATTCTTTGTTGGAACACTCTTTGGTTTGGATAAGAAGTTGTATCTTGTATGGCAACATGCTGCCAGTGTTCCTTTGTATAGATATTGAGCCCTAGATACTGTCTCACTTTTGGGTTTATCCGACCCTTGTGGAATCACCCAACAGATGGTCATGCCTTGTGTCTTTCTCGTGTTTATAATTGGATCACAAAAAGAAAGCTTGCTATTTTAGTGGTGGGACTAGGCACCCTGGTTTTTTGTTTGGTTGGTTTTGATTCAATGTTATCAAAAAAGGAGAACCCTCCCTGGATTGCAGCTTGTTTTGGCTTTAAGTCCTGGGGGAAAAATGCAAAGCTAGTAATAGGAATAGTCAGAGAAATCCAAGATCCTATCAACAACCAAGCCAAAACCTAAGCAGTGTGAGTTGCTTGGCATGGCATGAGCCTAGGGACATCCTACATTAGAAAACTGAAGTGGCTTCCCCTGCAAATACAGCAGGTTATTTCAGATCCTCCTAGAAACAGCTGTCTTGTGTGACTTGACTGTCAGTTCACAGCCTTCATTTCTGAACCTCAGGGTTTAGGCACCTAGGGGAAAATATTCATAGGTGCCTAAATTTGGATTTATTTCCTTGGAAGCAAACTTCAGCCACCAGGTTTATGTTTGGCCTAAGTATAAATCAGTTACAGCAGAGTAACGCTTGCACCTTAGGTCTACATAAAAGGCATTTTAAGCTGATAGTAATATTGGCAATGACTCCACTGAGTTTTGGATTTATTTATTTTGTAAGGGAAAATAACCTTTTCAATGTCACTTTATTAGTGACAGACTGCATAACCTAGCATGTACTATTCAATACGCTATCTAGACGTATTTTTTATTTCATATGCATTAGTGAAGACATGCTGTGAACGTTATGCATTTAAAATGAATTGAAATGGCATTCAGGTTATTTTTTATGTGGGCTTCACTACTCAGTTAATTCAGTTTAAACGCAATTGTCTTTCAATTGCACCGAAGGCATGCATATTCTACAGTTTTATTCTCAAAAATGACAGACATTGGCTCTTTTTCTTGCTTCTAGTTGAATTTTAACTTTCGGGCAAACAAATATTGTTTGTAGGGTTTGGGGTTTTTTTGTTTTGTTCCCCCCTGCCATTTGCAGCCATCAAGAGAACTTTGGGGGGGAGATATTTTTTTCTTTTTAAGTAAGTTGTGATATTGGCTAGGACTTAGGATTTTGACTATATGTTGTCCCTGTCTGACCCTGTTAGTCTTATACTGGCTATTACTTTTTGAAGGCACTGAGTAAGAACTATATAATGATGATGAAAAATTTTCACTTATGCTGTCTTTAGTCAAATAGCCTTTGCTCTTCTCTTTCTTTTAACTTTTCCTTGACGTCTGTAGCTGGAATTCACTAGCTGTTCTCAGTGAATACCCTGCGTGCCCACTGTGATGTAGAGGGGGGCGAGTGGGGTCATGAGTAGGTTCATCCTGCCAAGTATTAAATAAAAAAACAGTATTAGTGACTTTAAAACAAATAAATAAATAAAGACAAATAAGCAAACAACCCCCCCGCACACACCTGAGGAAGACACATAATCAGTTACAAAGAGTGACAGCAAATAGCAAATCATCTTGATGATTTTTTTTTTTTTTTTTCCTCAACAGGTTCACAGTCAGGATGTAACCTTCTATAAAATGGAAACCTGTGAAGAAAGATACAGATAGCAGTTGGAGTTAAGAGGTGGATAAATATTTCTCTTCTTAAGCATCCGCTTTTTAAAACGCTATGATTTGGAAAGTCCCAAGAGTGAACTGCAAAGTTTTCCTCAGCTCAATCGACGGGTTTCTTAGTAATTTCTCCAGGTCATTGATGTTCAGAGATGATGTGTGATGGAAAAACCACCACGTCTGTGTGTTTGTAGCCCCTGTTTTTTGGATTAGTTTGCTGTATTGCTGAACCAATTTCGTTTTGAAGGGCAAGGAGTGAATGTGATGGATTTATCTTCAGAGATGAACAAACATGGAAGGAATCCAGTAAGTCATAAACTAGAAGATCAAAAGAAGGTAAGATTATGTTTAATTATACTTAATTATAGTTTAACCACTTGCAAACTCTTTGATTTTTAGTAAACTGGAAATTAATATGCTTTTGAGAATAAAGTATGTCTGCCATGCTCACTCACGATTGTAGTAGAGTGGACTGCTGTTACGGGCCATAATTTCTTCATCATCTAGTGATTTTCTTTCTAATACTGCTTGATTGCCTGGTAATTTTGTGTCAAAAGGTCCCTGAATTTGTCTAGCAAATTAGCAAAACCTTTCCTCACTAACAGCACTGAGTTTATGGCAGAGACCTGCTGATCTGAAGTAAGTGATGCTGGCCTGACACTGTTCGAGAACTTCATCCTTTACAGTAGATGTCTGGGTAGACCTTTCCTACTGTATCCTACCAGTAGTTCTCTTGTTTGTTGAAGTTTTACCCTTCAGTACCCAAGCCAGTTTAAGCATGTAAATTCATGCTTCCACAATATGGAAAATCCTTTTGGAAATCCCACTTCTGTAACAGACTGCCCCAAAAGGCTTACTTTCCCCGTGTGTCTCCTTTACTTATACTATGGTCTGGAAATCTTTCTAATGCTCCTTCTGTAAACCTGAATTTGATGCTTTTCAATATCTTTGGGTCCTTTTTCTATTTCTCCCATGATTATTGGTCTTGTGATATTACATTCATAGATTTTTCCCCAAAAAGTTTATTTGTTGTTGTTTTTTTTTTAATCTCCAGTTTATTAAAAATCTCAAAACTCTGTAATACTTTTTGTGCCTAGGCTCTAGTGTAAGGTCTGCACTAAATGGCAGCCAGCAGAGAGAGTGCATTCTGTTGTAGCGTGTTGTGGCTGTGGTGTGGTGTGCTTCTTATTGGGCCTCAAAATGAGATTTACTGACCTCTTTGAATTGCTGCATAGGTTCAGTGGGGCTGTTGATGTCCAAATCATGTATTAGAGTGCAGGTTATGTACTATATTATTACACAGGCTTATTATAATAAGTGCTGCTGGGTTGGATTTTGGTGTGGGGTTTTTTTGGTTTTTTTTGTTTTTTTTAAATTTTGGTATGAAAGCTGCTGGCTAGTATTTTAAATAATTCTGATCTTTTTTGGGAAAAATACAAATTGGGGGAATTGGGGCAACATAAATGAAACAGTTTTAAGACCTAGAAAATCAAATACTTGGCTTTAGTGTCTCTGAGATTTGTATGTCTTAATCTAAGTTATTCGGTCACAGCCAATAGCCCTTTAAAGTGCAGAGAATTGCAGGAAACACCATGATTTCACATGATGAAATTATTGCAAAAATATATTCAGCCTTTGAGCAGGTTTTTTGTAATGGAAAAGACACAGAGGTATGTGTTAGGAGATAACTAGTTTAGTACATGGGACTTTCTCCAACTCATAATTCCCACCCAAAGAAAAAATGAAAAATGTTAACATTAATCTTACCATCCGGTGAACTGTTATCTGAACTGTTATTATCTGAACTGGAACTGAGTATGCTCAAGTCCCGTCTTCCCCCAGCACCCCTCTTCTTTCAAAAGGATTTTTTTCCCTTCATGTCTAATACCTGCAGATTCACTTCTAGAGACTGACTCTTCATATTGCTTAGGAGGAGAAAGTTTGTTTCAAAGAGGATCTGTTGTACCTCAAGGTCAAATGCTTTCTTTGAGCCAGTCTGTGGATATTTTATCCAGCTGTAGAACTATGCAACGACCATGGAAGGCTCTTCAGCTGTTAAAAGATTCTGCTCCTGTGGCATGGTTGGTGCTGAAGAAGTAAATGTGATGATAATAAATAGAAGTCTGGCTAGTTTTCATTACCCTTACTAGTAATTTAATATCATTGATAAGCTAGTACAGAGTTCATTATGGAAAGATAATATTTTAATAAAATAAGACTTTAAAAGTGTTGGGGAAACACAAGTAGTAGTAATTTGGCTATCTCTTTATGCTGCATCGGTTGCAAAGGAAATTTTGAAATATGTTAGATAGAAATGAGTGAAATAAAAATGGACTGCTTTAGAAAATATTGGCTGACTTACTGGCTGACATGGATGCTCTACCTGGATCAGACCAGGCAGAAGTCAAGCCAAAAGTCTTGAATAGCTCTTATCTATGAATAAATAAAAAATACTGTGTTTTGGGAAGACTCAGCTGCTGTGTTGCTGCAGAATGTATTGTCATTGGACTTTTTTCTGCATGGGGAGTTTAGGAAAAAAGATCAAATGGAGAAAAAAAGCTCCATGTTAATTAAGGAAATAAATCTTCTCAGGTAGTTTTAAAAATGCAGACTGTGCTTTGGCATTTGGCTTTTCTAACAACTTCATAGCTATACTATATTCATGCTACATAGTTACTTTCCTGTGATCTGGATTCTGGCCTGGACAACTGTTTATATAATTTTCATGTTGTTACCATATGAACTATCATGTCCATAGGACACTCAGATATGCTCCTTGTCTCAAAACCCATCAAATGTTATCACCTGCATTTTAAATAGATACATACTCCTTTTATGCCTGCAGAACTATCAAGCTCCTTAGGCTTTCTGTAGCTGCAAGATGCGATGACAGTTTTATTGATTTCTGCCAATAATCTGTTTATATTTGTGGGACTGGCAGGTGTCTCTGGGCTGATACTCAGGTGTTTGACCCTCGAGTGCAAAATGAGGCTCAGGCATGAAGTGAGAGCATTTGGTAACTTTTTGAGCTTTTTGGGAGAAAGGAGAGAGGCAGGCTAACAGAAGGCAGTGCAGAGAGGAAAAAGACTTTTAGAAAGATCATTATAATAAGTTAATTTGACCTTCTACAGAAACCACGCATAGGACCTCCCTCTATAAATTCTTCTAGCTGGGTGTGAAGCCTCAGGAAATTGGTAATGAGCTAGAATGGGCAGTTCTGGGATGATCAGCTTGGTCTGCTTGGGGACCATGTGCCTGTGGTATCTCCGTCCCAAACACATCCTTCCTGCCTTCCTCCAAGCTGGATGTGCCAGACATACTGCTCTGCTATGTAGAGATTTTGCGTCACATGCTGAGTTTCTGGATCTATTTGCCATTCCCACAGTGTGTTGTAATTCCTTATTTAAAAAGTAAGATAATATTCAAGGCTTTGGGACATAAATGCCAGTAAATAGCCAATGCATGTATCACTGTTTACGGTATGGTGTGTGAGTTCATGATTTTAGCATGTGGTAAATGGTAGAGAGCGCTATGAACTAGCAGTTTGAATAACAAGTTTCTATTGGCAACTTGCTGCAATTAACAGTTTTGAAAACCAGAAAAGACTGTTTTGTCTGTCTGTATTTCATCATTCAGAAGGGTTCTTCTGTTTTCAAAATTAACTTAAAAAATTGTAATCTGCTGCCACATGCATAGTTTATGCTGGTCAAATCCATAAAATAAATACCCAAAGTTTCGCAACTACTCCAATAATTTAATTTTAATGTTTTCCCCTACAAGAAAGTCCCATTGCGGCCATTTCTTTGACAAACCATCTGGGTTTACTTGGTATCCTGGAGAACACCGGCTTGCTGCAGACTGGCAAAGCCAAACCTTTGAATGATGCTGCAGCTGTGGATTTGTTAAAGTCTGGAGATAGGGGATGGGAGCCTGAGAGCATGCTTCACTGTGGGCGTACAGACGTGTGAGGCAACACACAGGCAATAACACAGGTTGCAATACCCTCAAGTATCATTTATGTACTTGACCTTTTGTAAACCTATGCAACTGTTTCAGAACTATAGTATGTACAAAGTGCTTGTCAGTAGCAATAGTACTCCATCCCTTAAAGATTTGGCATATCTGCTTTGTCTACTAATTTAGTGCTTTCTGTTCTACAATGTCTAGGGTGTTTCAGACAAGCCTTCTGAGTCCCTATCCTGACTCACAGCAAAGGATGTGCACCTAGATTTGAAATGCATCATGCAGAATACAGTAGCAGTGATATTCTTGCAAAATTGCTGGTTTCCAAAAGAAGAACGTTTGTACCTCCACTGACAGCACTGACACATGGCTTGGAGTTCTGCGCACCCAGAATGCTTGCTACGGTCACAGGGATAGTTTTTCATCACATTTTCTTTTAAAGTCTCTTGACAAAAGGCCTTGGTCCTTCTGTTTACAGGTTGATCCAAACCAAATGAAAATGAAGGAAAGTTTTTAGTACTTCATCACCACTGCCCCAAATATTTGCTTTAAAGTAAAATATGAGAAATTGCAAGGATCTTAGTTGCTTTCAGAAAAAAAGTGCATTATTTCCTTTTTTTCTTTTTGAGCCACTGGACTCAGAGGGATTTTTAATAGACACCAAGACTCTATTACTGGGCAATAATTAAATACAATTAATAAGCAGGAATACCAAACAAGCCTTGCCTACTGTTGGATGTTTTGCTGGCCTTCCCAGTAACCATTTGGAGATTAACTAAATGTCAAATAATCAGTAATTTTTTGCCTGGTAGGGTAAAATAGTAGTTTACTGCAAAAGCATCACGCAGTCTTGACATGCAATCCTTTAAAAATCAAATCAAGGGAGAAGGTTTAGAAGGGACAGAGGAAATGGGGGTAATCAGCATGAACATCACACTTTTCCTCCATCCCTGCTTGCTTCATTTTAGTCGATATTCAGTGTATGGAACAGCATTTTGGGAAAATCGTATGTCGTCACCATGAGGCAGTTGGGCCAGGAGCACAATTTGTCTTCGCAAACATTCTCATACTGCTGTGTGTGAGCTCCCCATTTTCATGTCTCGGTTCTCATTTTTATGACTAATGCTGTAGTCACACAAGGACTGTTTTTAAAAATAATGGCATTAAACATTGGGTAGGCCATGGTTGTTGCTATTCTTATTTAATCGCTCATTTTCATGTGGGGACCTAGGATTTGGATGATGTTGCTTGTTATCTCAACAAAAAAGTTGATTTCTCCCATCCTGTTTTTACTTCTCCCTCTGAGGCAGCTCTAACTTAGCTTTCTTTCCCTCACCCTCTCCCCACCCCAGTCCCTCTGACACACACACACACACACACACACATATATATATATATGTATGTATGTATGTTCTGTGCTTTTTTGTCCATCTGCCCATCTGTGTCTCTGTCAGGGGATGCTTTGCAAACAACTGGAGGTCTGGAGATCCAGTGAAGAGTCAGAGACTCCATAAGCTCAATGTTCAGTATTATCCCTTATCTCACAACAGCTGGCAGGGTTGTTTGTTTTTTTTTTCAGGACATATATTCAGTGTTTTAATCAAAAACTCTGAGGCAAGGGGATAGTGAGGGTTCCTCAGGGCTGAGGAGAGAAGTTGGTTCTCTTTTTGGTTTTTCTTTGATACCTTTGAATTAGGCAGAGGTAGGAAGAGCCCACCCAGCTGATACGAAGAAATAGTCCGTGGGTATAAAACTACAGTTGTTTTCCAAATTCTTTGCTGTATCAGCCTATCATGTATTACCTCCATCATTCCCTTAAGCTTCCTTCCTCCGTGCTCCATGAGTATTCTGTTTCAAAATTTATGCTAGAAAGACTTGAATTATTTCCCTCTCTGACAAAGCTCCCTGGGGCCCCACCACCTGACTCCTCTTGCTCACTGAAATTGCTCTGTGCACTCTGCTAGTGCAGTTGTTCTAATTTGAAAAAAAAACAATCTTTACAGGCTCAATAAATGCTGTTAAATATCATTTTATGAAATCTGAAACCCATATTTAATAATTTATAAAGTGAATTCATGTCTTCTGCTGCATGTTTACAGGGTTTTTTCCTCCTATTAGAGAACCATGATGTAAATAAGATAGTACGTATTTCTTTTTTTGTACTTTTTCATTGCCTTCCCAAAGCCAGTATCTGCAACAAAGTCTCAATTACAGAGCAGAATTTTGATGCAGTGCTGCACCAAGACAAGTGAGATATTAAATACTGACTAATTAATTCTTTTCTTCAAAAGATACTAGCTGGCTGTATCTTATATTTCAGTAGTATGCCTTGGTTTCTTAGCTGGTTGCTTTTCTTCCCACGCAGTGTTTTAAGCTGTTGCTGTTAATGCATGTCTGATAACTGAATAAAACTTGTTTAAGAATACCAGGTAAAAGCTGTACAGGATGTCAGCACTGCCCAGTTGGAAGGAGCTCAGCTGCTTTGCAGTTGTTTGTGCTGGCAGATTTTGTGTAATCAGATAGCTGAAATTAATACTATTTTGTACATACACATACAACGTGATTTTGGATATGCACTTAGAGTAGAGCAAGAGGAAGGCAGCAGCTTTTTGTTTAGGTTGGTTACTCTTCCGCCCCCTGCAAAAAAAAAACCCCAAAAACTATTACTTACTGGCCTTGGTCTTCACACTACTAAAGGCACAATTTCCAATTTCTACCCATTACATTTCCATTCATACTTATGTAAAGGTAGACTTAAGCATCTTGTCTCAAATGTTCTTATCTAATTTGGAATAAGATACAATGGGGAAGAAGCAGAAAACAGTGAAATTCGTGGAGGCAATATCTCATGATTATACAGTTTGCTCTAGGACACCTTGATGGTTACAAGCTATCTGTAAAGTTTTCATTTTTCAAGTATAAAAGAAAAAAAGCTGAAGGCTTTCTGCTATAAATCCTGGGTTTTGATTGCTGTTGCTCCTAGCTTTTTCAAAGAAAGCTCTTATTAGTCTCAGGACAGAGAACAATTTAACTGATAATAAATAGCTAAACTAGTGTAATAAAATCACATGCCTTTCTTCTTTGTTTCTCTGCAGTGGCACTGCAAAACAAGGAAATCACTGTAATTGTTATTTAGTATTTTTCTGCTCTTACAGTTGTTATTTTTAAAAGTCTTACAGAATAATATTTATCTGCTTTGACTTGAAATAGTAATCTGCTAAAATCTGCTGTACTTTGAGGATGAAATGCAGATTAGGAAAGGCTTGGGCTCCTGAAACTGTATGCAACCATGGCCTCTCTGTTCCCTCCTAAGAAGGAGCACAAGCTTGAGAAGCAGTTGCACAGAACACTGTACAGTAGAGAATCTGAAGAGAGGCTTCTACGTGATCTTGCACTGTGGCATTGTTTTGGGTTTTTTATCACCCAACTTCATGAAGATCAATACCCTCAAAAAGGCCTTTTGAGGTTTTGGCAGTTTGAAATGTAGTCTTTGAAATAGGGGTGGTCCCATAATGAGTGCATTAGGGGTCAACTATCCTGCTTGCTGACTTTTCTTAAGTATTTCTTTAAATCCAATGGATGATCCTGTATCAAAATCTACATTCAGTATAAATACTTAATTTCTTGTCTCCCCTCCCTTGAATTTTGAACTTTTCATGGAATTTTTTTTCTACTCTGAACAGTCTGTATACAACAAAGACTAAACAACATATAGCCAGGATTCCTCTCAAAATGTTGGGAAGGGAAAGTAAAAATAATCTGAACCTCCTGATTACTCCAGTTCTGGACTAAAGTTGCTTGTCTGGAAGACTAAGACATGACTAGAGCAGTTTTGATACGGATGTAACTGAAGACACTTTTTTTCTGCTTTGATGATAATCCTACTTTCATGTTAAGTGAAAGGCACTGCTGTGCTGACGAAGTGGTTGGGAAGACTTTTTGGTTTTGTTTTTGCCACATTTCATTGGGTTAGTTTCTGTAAATCATTCTGTATTGTTACCTTGAGGTTTTAACTGGATCTTAAACTAAGGTCAAGGACCCTGCATCTTCCTGGTTATCTCTGCTTTCTTGCAGTACAAGTAAAGCATTACAAGTGCTGTTGAATCCGTGTGTCCTGGATGGAAGTCCTACCTATTTGCTTCTCTAATTCCCTTGGAACTCTTACTAGTTGAAATTGGAAGGAGAAGCACCTGCTGCTGTATCAGTAGAAATAAATCAGCGAGGGACTGTACTGCAGTGTGCCTTGCAGGAAGGTTACAAAGACCTTTTTAAGACTACATGTTGTAGATGCTAACGCAAGAAGCCTCTAGTGAGACTGTGTTGCGTGCCTGCTTATAAAGCAGAGTTGTTAACCTTTTGAACTCTTTCTAGATGGGTCTAGCCTTCAGCAACGTGTGAGAGGACAACCCTGTCTGGTACTGTGGCTTTTAGCTTCTGAATAGAAATATCTGGTGGAATCATTGACGATTGCCAACAACAATAAATTGTCCCAAATTAAACCAGACCTTGTTTTCCTAGATACAGTATGTAAATATGCACTCTGAGAAGAGAGATTGAGAAAGGGTTGACAAAACTTGGTACAAGTACAGAAAAAATGCACAAAAAAAGTTTAAAGCCTTGCTTCTACAAATGAGTTTTCTCGGATTTTTGCATGCTTACTAAAGGAAATACATGTGGGGAAAAAAACCCCAAAGTCTGTAGAATTAGGATCAAGGTATATTGCTGAGGTCGCATTCGTTTGTCACATTAGTTTCATAATGCAGGCAGCCCTTAAATGTGAGTCTCTTGAGTCTGGGTATTGCACCAGAACAGATGACTATGCTTTCTTACACCTTAATCTGAAGTGTAAGGATTCATTCATGCTGTGTTGCAGTGAAAGAATACTGCTGGGAGATGCTTCATTTTTGTGTTTTAATGCCTAAGTACTGGCATTAGCTTTTCTCCAGTGCTGAGGTACAAAAGAATATAAAGGCAGAGAACAACTCTGGAAATGGTTATCATTTTCTTTTTAGTGCAAACTTCTTTTATTTCACAGTTGGTTACCAGCAAGCACATGCATCCATTTTGATTTGAATATAAGTATGTGTATCTATACAAACTAACATAGTTACACTGTATGTTTTCTGCAGGTAAATGAGCAAAGCTTCTTTGCTCAAAGAGAAGAAAAAGTTGGTAGAGCTGAGTTTAATACCAATATATTTCCTCTACTTCACAGCTGTGGTGTTTCTTTGTTAGGGTTTTCTCTTTTTTTAAACTTCAGGATACCCTAGTGTTAGTGAAATGAACCTTAGAATATTATCACTTACGGTTTTTCTGTTTTGGTTTTTTTTTTTTTGTAATGTGTTTAGATGTGATAAAATTGTATCTCAGTAGGTACTGCTGCATGTGAAAACCATAAATTTTTAAATATTAAATTCCTTGATGTCATCTCAAATTGTCAGTATCAGGTACAGCTATTTCCCTTAATGACACTTTTACCTGAGTGACCGAACGTAGGGTTTGCCAGGAAAAGAGACAGCCCCTGGCATCCAGGGCTGTATCTGAAGGTATGTAGCAAAGTAGCTGCTGTTCCAGTTTAACATTTATTATTACTGAAGGAAAAATAAACCTATGGTTGTAATGCAAGTTAGCAGGCTGTCTTTATTAGTTGGGCTCTTGGAATTTACTTTTTTTTTTGGTCTCCTCCTCCTTACTTTTTGTTGTTCTTGCTGCTGCTGTTTTCTCCTTTCTCTGTCAGGTGTACTCTCCTTACCTGTCATGTTCCCTCTATCCTTGCTGCATGTTTGTTGCCCTCTATCTGTTTGTTTTCATTTTCCTTCTCCCTTGCTCAAGTCAGCCTGGCTTATCAATTTGTATATCTGCATGCACATATATGCAGATTGTTGTGTGTGTGAATATAAATATATTTATATTTATAAATAAATATAAATAAATACGCATGTATTTATGGGTACTAGTACTTAGAGTGGGTGCTTGCATATAAACATGTAATATGGACAATGATGCATAGGACAGTCTCTAGTGTAATCATATGTTAAAATGTTTTGCTTTCTCCATATTCCATTTGTTTCTTGATTATTTCTTTTTTTTCCTGGAAAATAGTATCCATAACTCAGAGCCTTTGTTACCCTATACGCCTCTGTGCACATGTGTGCAGAGCTTAGAACAGGAGTCGCCTGTCTGTAACTAGGGCTCTTGAGCCTTTTAAAACAATATCAGTATTAATTATATGATTTTAAAGTTTTATTTTATTTAAATTCAGAATTTAATTTTTTTAAAATCTTCGTTTCTTAAATTTTGTTGGTGAGAAATTTCTGTGTTCACTTGTTTCCACTTATAGAGCCTATCGGTGTTCTCCAGCTCAGTCAGAAATGTGGCAGTTGCTCTAAGTTCTTGATAGAAGAGACAGCCTTAAAATACTATCAATCACCATGTCATGTGATTGACATGGAGCAGGGGCACCAAATGTCCCTCTTTATCTGAATCTCTAAACTGATGCCAGTAATAAGTTGCAATGTAAGCCCATGACAGAGGGAGTAGTTATTCATAAGTATGGTGGAGGCATTGTACCAATAAAAAAGGACTAGGGGGAAGCTGCCAATAGTTCTTTTTTTTTTTTTTTTTTTTTTTTTTAAATTGCCTGATGTAAACACTGTGTCCATAATTTTGTTATTTGGAAAGGATAATTTCCAGCAGGTGTTCTTTTTGGCTCAATTGCAGAGGTCAGATGACTTTGGATTTATTGTTGGCATCCTAAGTGAGAACCAAAGGAGACTACAATACACAAACATGCAGTGATTCAACATCATAACCTCTAGAATGCTAGCAAGTATCCATAAAGCAATAATAAATGTGACCCCCAATGGTGGGCATAATTTAAAACCAGCTTCAACCTGTGGTTACTACAAAATATGCTCTGATATCTTGAAGGTATTTCTTGCTTACTTGATGTGTAGTGATTGAAGTATGAATTGACTTCTTGGTGGTGATCTCTCTTTCTATGTGATTTTATTTTTAAATGTGTTAGCTTCTTAAATCGAAATTACCTGTCACTTTTAATGCTGTTGAGGTAGCAGATCAATATTTAAGCGAAAATTCTGGAAAGTAGTTATTTAGTTTGCTTGCACCTACTCTGTATTCAGAATGGAATGGTTACTGCTTTGTGAAACATCATCTGTATCTGTAAGTGTTATGCAATAGCTTATTAATAACATAAATATGCCTATTGCTATATTACAGTTGCTGCTGTATCGCTTTTAGGAAGGATGGTGTAAGTAAAGGTTGAGGCAGAAAGGCTAAAAGTCTGATTCTCTTCTAGCTTTGTCAATTTTCTTTGTACCCTCAGGGAAGTTGCTTAAACTTAATTTTTTCCAGCTGTAAAATTAAAAGATCTTCTGAATCATCAATTTATCTCAGAGCATTAAGACCCACAGATTGAAGGCCAAATATGTTTGCCTAATATTTAAAATAAATACACTGCACTCATGGCCATTTATTTGCATTGTCGCAGAGGACCGGAGTCTGAGTCACGAATCGGGATACAGTTGTGCTGCCACTGTAGGAACACAGTAAAAAAGACACTGTCTGACTTAAAGACCTTACAGTTTGCTTGTCATTTCCCTTGACTCCACACTTGTATTTAGTCCCTGAGAGTGGAATATGCCTTTTTCTTGGTAGAACATGATCTCCTATATAAAACCACCAACCACTTAGGAACAAAACTGTATTGCGTGTGAGAGAGGAGGAAGAAGTTTGTGTACAGAAAGAAAGGAATACATAGGCTTTGTCTTTGTCATGCTCACTAAAAACATACAATGCCTTAGCTGTTACTGCACTGTATCTATATTTTCTCCTAATTTCCCAATTTTTCTCCATCATAGTAATCTAAACATGCACTCAGGACTACAGCTGCCTGTTTGGCTGTGCATTAGGCAGGGGAATATATTCTTAATTCATTCGTTTAGGTGGTAGCTACAGTAGACATCACTTTCTTGTCATTGTCAGCTGCCGCATGACTACTTCTTACGATGCCACTTACTCTTTCTGTGTATTTCCAAATGATCATTTAAAGAAATCATTGCAAGGGAAGCAAATGGATCAGCCAGGGAGAAGAAAGCAATAATAGAGGAAAATTACAGAATTTTCTGAAGGTTTTCCTATGCTGGTTTAGATAACTGGGATTTTGTTCTTTTCTGAAAGCAGATGGAGCTGGTTACAATGTGCTCTGGAGTAGCATCAATCCTGGTGTAAAATGAGCTTTCTGGCTCAAAATCCAAAGGAGATCCCTTCTTAAAAAATGTATCAGTAATGCAAGCTGATTTGCAGAATTGCCATACGTACAAAAAATAATGAAATGATGCATAAAACCAACACTCATGAGTCAAAGCTGCCTGTTAGGATTTAACGTTACATCAAGTTTTAATTTACATCTCTTGCAGAAAAAGACTTCAATACTCCATGCTGTCCTGTGCTCAACAGTAATGAGCTAAAATGGTATGTAAACATTGTAAACAAAGATGATCCCAAGAGCAAAATTCCTAAGTGGATCTGTAATTCAGAAGTGCCAAAGAATGATTATAGACATCTCTGAGCTGATTTTAGCCCATCATAAGCAGAAATAGTGCATGTATTCTGCTTTGCTCCCCCCTCCTCTCCCCTAGTGTTTTTGCTCACTTTTGGTTAGTATTGCTGTAAACAAACTATTAAGCATAAAAAGAGATGCAAAATACCTTTAACAGTAGTTAGCCTTTTCCTTGCCCTTTACTTATCGGTATATGTCGATCAAATGATTAAAGCAAACAAAGTCATTCTTCCACAATGTGTGCCTAATAATTGTGGCCAATGCAAATTTGATCTGTCAAAAATCTTGTTGTGTTATCTTGATATGGTAGTTCATGGCACAGCTAGAAAGAAAGGCGGAGTTGTCATTTGTTAGCAGAACAGCTGGCGTAACAGACTGGAAGTTGTGTTCTCCAGGAATTAATTTTTTACCAAGGTAAGTTCAGTTGCAGATATTATACTGTTGAATTTGCAGCTCGGGCTATGCTGCTTGCCTGCGTAACAATAGAATTTCAGAGGAGATAAAAGGGAAACCGTGGAACATATGTTTGGGGGCTTGCTGGTCTTAATTTTTATTTTCCTCCTCTGTAAAGGAGGTTTCTGTGACTGAGGTTGATTGCTCTGACAGCTGCCCAGGGTAACCAGAGACTCTCCTGTGTGGGAGTCAGAACATCTATGCTATATAATTGTTTATTTTGTATCTTTTTTTTGTTCTCTTTCTTAGTAGGATTTTTCTTAACAAAACAGTAACTGAAACCTCATCAAGGGGGAAAAACGAATACATTACTGCTGTTTAATATTTTCAAAAAATACTTGTTTCTCCCTATCATGAGATACCAATCGAGATTATGTATTTTGAGTATGTGTGACTCCATTTTTTTTTTTCCTTCTTTCTTTACTGCAGCATATGTTTAGGAATGATATGGACACAATATTTCTAGAAGTACACAACCTGAATTGGGAGGGTTCAAATAAAGAAAAAGAATAAAGGGTTGAGAGTTCTGCATGGCAAAAAAACCCTTTTTGGACTTAAGTATTTATTTCTTCGTGTGTTTTTAATGATGCTTAAAAATTTTAGCCTTTAATACCATACATGGTGATTGATGGGGCAGGGAAGCATTTGTTATATTTGCAAGATACTCTGTGACCGTCTTGATGCTGTATCTACAAATGCATCCTGGTAAGTGCTCCAGGCATGTGCCATGAATGACTGTAATGTCATATTTTTTCTACAAATCCGTTCTCAAAATTAAAATCAGTAGCTGTGCATGAAATTTTTTAGGAGGTGTAGTATTGGTGGCAATCTCATGGTTAAGGTTGTGTTTAGATTTACACTAAAATACTTCACAGTTATACTCTAAAGGTGTAATTACCCAGACCTCTTAGATAACAGTGGGAATCTTTCCAGTGATTTTTGGCAGGCTTTCTGTAGAGCCTTTCAATTTTTGATGTAACATCTTTTTGCAAAAAGTCTACTAAAATTTTAAAGAAAAAGCAATTAATATTGGTCTATTAAAAAAAACCCCAAACCAACCAACCAAAAAAAAAAAACCAAAAAAACCCCCCAAAACAAAACCCAAAAAAACCCCACCAAAACCCCAAACCAAATATGGCTACTCACAGCACGTGAGAATTGCAATCTCTATCAGCAGCCACCACTTTATGTACGCTTTTTGTGTGTGCATGCAGATTGCCACAAAACTTGAGCCCTGAGACCACATTTGAGAAGTTGAAATTAAAAAGATCTGTAGCTGTTGACCTTGTGGAGAACAACCTAAAATCAGTTTGCCAGACAAAGCCATGTCAATTTGCCAAAGCTGCTGAAGGCCCATTGGTGTTCACACTCTTTTGTTTCACCTCTCAGAGAGCATTAGTTAACTCGAGTGGAAAAAAAATCGTAATAATCAATAACCCCCGCCCTAAACATCCAAATACTATAAAGGGGGTTCTGTCATGGCTTTGTTTTTAAGGCAACAATGCAGATTGGTTTTAAAGACTGAAACTTCCAAATCACGTTTTATTTAAATGAGGCCCCTAAATGAGACAGACTCTTCAGATGAGAATTGGATTGGTTGAATTACCTCTAATACCATTTGGATCAAGCACTAAATTAGTCTTTTGGAGAAAACATTAAAAATGTCCCTTAAAATTCTTCTTGAATGTAGCTTGTGTTTAGATTTGTGTCACTTTGATTCTGGAAATTGGACGGATTTCTCCAGATCCACTGGCTGTTATGTTTCCAGAGCTTCCCAGCTTATGCTTTAAAGATAGACTGCACTGCTTTCACACACAGTACACCCAACTTGCCTGACACAAAAGACGACCTATCAGTTAAAGTGAAGGGGTTGATGTAGGTCCGGGTGTTAGAAATATTCTTCCAAATTCTGTGAGCTGGGGGAAGAGACTGCATGTGAGGTACCTGTGCTCTGTAAGCTCTGAGGAGCGCCAGTCAGCGGTTACCCTAGAGCCCATCTATCTGGTCCTACCTCCTGGTGAGCGAAGACTAAAGTCTCCTTAAGAAGAAGGAGAGTGTAGATGACAGCAAGATAGAGGAGTAGCTTTCCCAGTCATTCTTCCTCTTATAAACCCCATCTTTTTTTCATAGTCAAAGGTAGCTCAGGTGGAGGATGAGGGAGGTGAATGAAAAATTTAGAGATGAGGTTTTTTATTTGTTTCTAGAATTTGTGTGGAAAGACAGTTGGAAAATGCCTATATGAAGTTCAGAAGTAGCACAATGAGATTTGTGTCCTTAGACATAACTATAATCATTCCTAATTTTCTCAATATCAGCTCAAACTTCATTTGTACAGTATTTTTATTTGGTTCCCACTCTGTGATGATTAAATTATTGTGGTTGTTTTAGATCACATTTATTAGCTTTTAAAAAAGTGTCAGCTTTTAGCAGTGTAGAAAGTTAGCTTCTGAGTAGTACTGAAATTACCTTGAAACAGTTCATGCCGCCAATATAATATCAACTGCTGCCTTGTTTTTCACATGTACATGCTTTACATGCTAGTTTTGAAAATGCAGCTGCAGTAAACCTCAGAGCTTTAGTACTACAGATTATTCTGTGTGAAAATACACTGGTATATTAATATTTCTAGCAATTTCAGATACATGCGAATGTTAGGTTAATTTTTTCTACTTTCATGGAGTATTTTTTTTTTGTGAGTCGCAAGTGTCGGGGTTTCCATTCATATGGAAATAAATGCAGAAGATGAGAATATTTGTTCTACAGTTTCATGAGGCTGAATTCTAGTGAGAATTAAATTAGACCCTTCAGACAGTGTGGCTCTAAAGGACACTGAAAAGAAAATCAAGCAGCAGATTATCAGGGAAAAAGAACAGATTGTCTTCCTTAAAAGAAAATCTAGAAAAACTGTCATTTAACATGCATTTCATGTCTTTATCTACAACCCGGAATTTTCAAATGAGCTTTTCCCTTTTTTTTGTATTCTTGGTACAAATGAAGAAGTGTCTGCTTGTCCGGTTTGAGTAAACTTTTAAAGAGTGGATTGTGAAAAGAAAAAACTGTTGTATTAAGAGGCAATGGATACTTGCCTTTCCTTGCAGTTTACTATTTTTTTTAATAATAGATGCCTATAAATGGTCTTGTAGTACTAATTTTTATCAGTAATGCTGATATTGTCTTACCTTATTGATGTGGTATCCAATATCCCCATTGTTCAGTATTTTGACTGATGATTTGATAAATGAAAGGTTTGCTTTTCATAGATGATGGGAAGACATGTATAATAGGGAGACAGAGACATTGTCTACTCATAGAATCGAGGGATGGGTGAATGAAAAATTGGAATACTAGGGGCAAAAGTAGCACCTCTGAGTTTGTGCAAGGCAGTACTGTGTGACTGAGGACACCGACAAAATGAGGAAAACCGGCAATGCCTGTATGCTCGCATCATAGCACAACCCCCTTGAAATTGCTGTAATTGTGATAACAGTTGTGACTGAGCTTGTCAAATGTTCAGCTGACTATTTTTTTTATCTCTGGAATATTAGTCTCTTTTTGTTACTGCATTCTGTTTTTATTCTTTATGTTTTCTTTCCTCTTTCTCCTCTTAGACCCCACCCCATGGTATTTTATCATAAACTGAAAATGCAAGCTCTTTGGGACAGTGACTTTCTTTTTATGGCATGTCTATGCAGTGCTTGGTTAAACTAAGCATTTAGCCTGATGTTTCACTTTTAGATTAGTTATTGTAAAGTTTAGAAAATATGGTTTTGTTTTGTTTTGTTTGGTTTTTTTTGTTTGTTTGGTTGGTTTTTTTAAGATCTGGCTCATTCATTATTATAACACAGGGTGGAGATCCATCTATTTTAGTGCTGTCATTTTGCAGGTAGGCACCTGCTGGATGTTTATGTACCACGTGTAAATACCTGTCTTTGGCTTGGCCTTGACAGCAGCTGCCCCAGGGAAGACTAAGTAATTACTAGCATTATTGTTATTTCATGGTAATTTATATTCGGGAAGCTCTTTGGAGTTATAGTCAGGGCCAGAAAGTCCCATGGTGGTAGATACTCCTAATATACATACAAAGCATAGGTTGAATTGAAAAATGGAAAGTCTAAATGAAGGTAAACAGTGTATTTTGAGCAGTTAGTCTCTTTTAAGAGCTTTCCAATACCAGACACTTTCTTTTT
The DNA here is from genome assembly GCF_000687185.1 of Egretta garzetta. Classification (NCBI taxonomy): domain Eukaryota; kingdom Metazoa; phylum Chordata; class Aves; order Pelecaniformes; family Ardeidae; genus Egretta; species Egretta garzetta. The sequence continues at coordinate 3,871,478 of NW_009260774.1, forward strand.
ACTTGAAATTACACATACCCCCACTGTGCATAGATACATATGCTTGTAAATATCCTGAATAACGTGTAATATTTGAAGGCTATAAATCTAACCATAAACTGGATGTAATCTAGCGTATTTTTAGTGTAGAACAACTTGACAGCTAAAATTATGTCAGTAATTTAGAATGCCACAGAATGACATAATTTGGTGGTGTTCATTATTGCATGTGTAGCTGTACTTTCATTTAGAGACATGGTCAAGGTAGTGTAGTAGAAATGTCAGCTTTCTCTGGAGAAGATAAGATGCCATATTCAAGACTTGTACTTCTCAGGCTCATTTTCACTGATATGGCTATTCCAAAAACAAGCTATTCCTCTACTTTTTTTTTTTTTTTTTTTTTTTTTTTTATAAAATAAAGCAAGTAGCTTAAAGAACTGTCAGTTAATGTTCTTTCTCTTCTCCTCTTCCCTTCTTCCCAAAAAACTCCTTAGCCTCTACTTGGCCTTTTTGTTTTATGTTGCACAAATATTTGATAACATTTCATGTAAGGGTTCAACATGAACTTTTTCAATCACAGAATAGATTTTTTTGTTGTTTTTGTTGTTTCCCAAGAAATAAATGTACTTAGAGGATATTTATTTAAATGAGACATGATGCCTTTCATGTTTAACTGTAGTGCTGTTAATTAATGCTAAGATGCCATAAAAATTTTTTTTCTCTTCCTTTTTCCCTGATTTAAGGAAGGATAGGTGGTGATGAGGATGATTAGACAGGAATAGACTTTTTGAAGGAGAAAATGGTAATACACTGAAAGACATAACTACCTTTTGGGGGGGGGTTGTGTTACTCCGGCAGTGTTTGTGTTCCAGTAATATCCAGCAGCCCTAATCTAAAGCTGAACCACATCATGCTTGTCACCATACAAATTTTTACAGAGAAATTATTTCTGCACTGAAATCAGGGTACCAGCCTATGTGAGGAGATTGGGAATTTCTAGATTCCCCAGGATCTTTGCATTTATTTTTTTTTTAATTAATGGATTGTCTCAGTCGTGATGCAAAGGGGTGGTAGTTGGAATTTGTATGAGAAATGAAAATGCAGGGGACTTTAGGCATTACTGACTTTGAAACCAGTAACCATGAGATGCTTGAACTAGCAGGGAGGGAAGGAAAACTTTCAGATATTGTAAAGAGACAGCATATTTGAATCTACTGAAAAGGACCTTTTCGTTTATCTGCTAAAGTACGGGATATGGTTTGATGGCTATTGTGTATTCTCATGACATTTTGCCACAATTACAGTGACATCTGCTAGAATATCAACAGTTTTGATGAACTTTGCCCTGCATGAACAGGCAGCTCTTACTTTTGAAGGGAGATGACCCCTGAATTAAAAGCAGATATAGAAGTTCCTCAAGAAATTCAAGTGAAGTAAAGATTTTTATTAATAGGAATTAATAAAAAATTAATTAATATGAAAATGTAGTAGGTTGTTATGTGTTCTCAACATAAGAGTATACAGCAAGAGAGAATCATCTTGGCATCATTTATATTATGTTGTAGGTGTTTCTAATGAAGGTTTCTTATTTCTCTTGTGATTTGTTTATGGAACATGTAGTCTCAAAACCCTTAATGCAATTTCCCTTCATTTAAGGAAGCATTTTAGTGGCTTGGCACTCACATAGCAAATCCTGTCAATAAATGTTTCTTACATCATTCTTACCATGTTTTCTTCTCAGAATTCTGAAGGCTGGGAGATAAAGTCATAATGTTGAATAACAAATCATGTGAAGTTGAATTTGGAAGAGGTCAGCACTAATGAGAATGAAAAAAGCTTCTGTAAGTTAGGCCACAGTACAGTTTGGATGGTCAACTGCTTGTCAGAGAATCTGCCCTGATAACAGAAGACAGAGGCGCCATTATCACTCTTGTTTCCAAGTGTCTACATCTTTGCTACTATACAGTTTTTGTGGTTGTTTATGGTCGTACAAACATAGATGAAACAACCTTTAATGTTTTGGCTTAAGCATTATTATACTGTGGCTCCTAAATCGGTGTACTCTGCAGAATCGTCAGTACTGCTTTGAGAAAACCTTGTCTTTAGCTAAATCTGTGCGATTGCACTGGAAGATAAAAGCCTGTTGTCTGAGAACAGCTGAAGTAAAAATGTAAAGACCTTTAAGTCATGCATATGCTACTGAGAGTAAAATTTGATCTGCAGAAGTTGTTTTCTGCAGTTGGTGTTATACAAGCTGAAAACAAAAAATGCTTGATTTTTAGTTTTAAGGTGGGGTGTAAAACTTCCCCCTGCCCCCTGTCCCCCAAGTACATTTGATGTGGATATCATGGGAGAGGTCAAAAATGTTTTATATTTTGCTTTCAAAAGTGTCAGTAAGCACTGTCATTGAATGCAGCAGTGGAAACATGCAGTATTTAGTATTTCGAGCCCTTCCAGCATATATGGTCAGCCACTTTGTGCTGCTACCATAACTGAACACATCAGCACCAATGATTACAGAGCCTGTCCGTGTACCATATGGTTCAAAGGGAGGGCGTTTTTGAAGGACCTTTTGGGACGTTCCACATTTTTCATGTCATCTTCGCCCACACCCTCCTCCCCAGTCAAGAGGGCATATACACAAGTATGTATAAAAATTGCTTATCATCATTTATCTAAATGACTACTGAATTAAAATACATGTACTTTTTATAGTTCCCCCAACTACCATCCCAAAGAAGGAGAGACTAAAAAGGAAATCAGAACTTTAAACATTCTTCTAATTCAGGCCCCTAGCATTTAGAATAGTATTTTTGACCTTTGAGCAAAAGAACCAAGGTATTGATATGTATGCATGCTCAACTATTTTAATAGGATTTGCTTCTGATCCAACTGAATTTATGAAATAACAGTGAGAGTGCATGCATTCAAAGTAAAAGTTTACTTTGTGTTTTTAAGCTAGAGGTGTTATTTCATCTTTCTTAACAGAATTCAGTCTTTTGATTTAAAAGATTTTTATGTTCTCATTTTTTCCCTGGGGCTTGATAGCTGCAGTCCAAATTGTCCTTTATTAAATGAATTTTTAGCTATCAATTTTCAATTTTCCATGCTTTACACTATATTAGAAACTCATCTGTATTTTCAATGAACATTAGTCTGGAATGTCTCTTTCTAACAAAGATATGATGTTAACAATCTCCTTGCCATACTCCTAATCTCCTTATGTGTGGCTGGAGTCTCAATAAAGAAGAAAGATTGTCTTTTTCTGGTTTTGTTTTTTTGCCGATAGCCTTTTTGATCTAATAGTTTAAACTTTACTACTAGCTTAAATATGAGATAATTTAATCTTTCTGGCAGATTCATTTATAGCTTTAAAAATGCTTTGTAAATGCAGTAATTACTATAGTACTGGCCAAACAATTAATTAAAATTATAATAAGAATACTAATTCAACATTAGCAGGTTTGTGATAACACTCTGTTGTCTTATTCTGTTACCAGTGTACATACATATGTTTATGTATATATGCACTTAGATTTTTGCGTGTGTATGAATGTAAGTCTGAGTAATATTTCTCTCTTTAATACTGCAGTAAGATATAGAAGTCAGTCAAAGTCTTTCAGCATAACTGTGCTTCCACTGGTGGTGGTGGGTGTGCTTAATACGGTACGAGTTTTTTGATTTAATTTAAATGTACTCTTTGGAAACAACTCTATCATCAGACCCCAAAAATAAATAAATGCATATAAAGAACAAGAATTGACAGGAAAAGAGACATTTGGAAGGCACTGAAGGAGAATGACTCAATTTGCTTATGCATTACCGCTATTCTGCTCTTGTTTTTTTTAATGACTTTCAAGCCGGTAGCTGATACAGTGGGAAATTCATGCAGTCATATCACGAGGCCTATTCACAATGTCCTCATAAAATTCATAAATATGATAAGACTCCAGAATTATGCCATTCAGACAGGATACTGTATTTTAATAGACATGCAAATAGGATTAGAAATGTTCGGGATCGTTACTGTTTAACATCCGTGATCGGCTATAAATAGTGGGAGCGTCCTTGTCTGTTATGAGGTTGTCAGACTGTCTCCTACTGCCTCAAGTCATGTGGAGAAAGGCTGTACTGGAATGAATCACAGCATTGCCTGTGATGCTCTTCCAACTGTCTCTGTGATGGAACGAGGATGGGGGATCCCATGTACTAAACCACCTGTAATTTATCTTACTCTGTAATTAGAAGTGACTGGGCAATTTCTTCCACCCAACAGAGGTCCATCTCTGAAATACTTATGGCTGTGCTCTTGCATGAGTAGCTGTAGCAGGCCGGAAGGAGGAGACCCTGCAGGTTTTATCACCTTTCACAGTGAACAAAAAGGAGAGCATTGGCGAAGATGTTTCTGAGAAAGTCATAACAATTTTGTACTTAACTGCTCAACTGACGTGCTTTGGTTTTGAGCCTATGTCCTGCAGGTGCTGATGGCCAGACACACCGTTCAGACACAAATTCAGTGACTTGCCTCAGTGAAGTTCAGTTTTGGTGGTACAGGTAGGGAAAAGAATTAGAAAAGGGCTGAGGATCCCTAAACCAAGGGAAACTTTGTAGCTAACCCTTATGCCTTTACACTCCAGATATGAATCCTCACGTAAATTGGGTTATTGTGTTCCAGCTTTGGTTTTCAAATAATTGTAAGCACTGTAGGAAATGGATTGTGTCAGTGTAGCATGCATTCTGGATCATGGTGACTTTTGTCTGAAAAAGTGGTTGTAATCAAGGAGCAAGAGGTAAAAATCAAAACTCTCTTTAACTGGGCACTCAGTGTCCGAGGAAGATCTAATCAAACCAATGTAGAAGTGCCATGCTTTCTAGAAGAGCTGATATGATGCTCTCATATACTGACTCTTTTCTTAGGCTGGGAAAAAATTATTTCTCTGTTTAAGTTGTTCCATTTAGGATTGTTTAACATTTTGATGCAAATTATTGTCAGAAGTGAATGAACTTTCATATGAATTTGTTCTAAACTAAGGTTTGGCAGAGTCTTGTCCTGGAATGAATGTTTGACCAGAGATAATTTTTTTGAGTCAGAGGTTGCTTTGGACAGTATAACTAAGTCCTAGGTGATGTGTGGAAAACTCCACAATCTGTAAGATTGTAAAGTAGGTATGTTTATTCAGCACTGGGCAGCACGGGGGGGTCCTCCCCCCAAAGTCGTGCGCACCGCAACACAGCAGCTTACCCAGTTTATATGTAGCAAAGTGTTACATATACATGAAGTTCCCCAGTATTCCTACACATAGGCATAACCTGTCCCTGCTTCGTATTAAAATTAGTTTCAAGAAGTCATTTCCATAAGTCCTTCCCAACCGCGCATGCTCAGTGATTTGAGTCGGTGGTCTTCAGGGGTCATTTACTTCATCCACTCCTCTTCTTCACCTCATCCTTTTGGTGAACTCCAGCTTCTACCCCCCTTATTCCACTGTCAGAACAACACAGCCAGTACCAACCGGCTCCCCATCCTTGGCTATCCTCATATCGACAAAGTGCTAGATGCTTTGTTCTCCTACGTGCCTTCCGAGTCCTGTTACAAAGATGGGCCACTTGCTACTAATCTCTCCTCTTCCACATTCCCTACAGTGTTAGTTTCTTATCTATAGTTTACTTCATATGATTAGTAAGTTAACCTGAAACACAATGCTAGCAATTTAAGATGGATCTGCAGTTGGCTTCACAAAGGTCCTTTTGTTAACCCTTTTGCATCCCTTCAGAGGTCTGATGTTTAAATACTAAAAATAAATAATTTTTCATTATCAAGTGACAAATATGCATGCAAGCATATAAAGTGGTGTAAAATGTATCCCTCACCTGGAAAAGCTTATGTTTTCATGTATATTACTTTCAGCACCATCAGCTTGAATGAGTGGGGTTTACACATCAGTATTTGGCATTTTCAGTTACTTTTGAACTTTCTAATGTTTCTAAGAGGTTACCTTTGATTGCATTATTCTTTCAGTTGATCTTGTCTCATATTTGTTCCTCCTACTTAGGTAGAATTTCTGACATTCTTCATTCCCTCTTTCCTTTCTTCCTGAATCTGTGCTACTGTATTTCAATGCTTATGCTGCAAGAAGTTAATCAGTTGGGCCTGAGCAAATAGCATTGGGCCAGACCCTTTATTATTGTTGTTGCTGTAGCAAGGCGTTGCAGTTTGCTGTCAGTGCTGTGCATCTGATTGAAACCAAGAACTTTTGACATTCAAATTTCAAAATCTTTGGCTGTTAAGGACAGTGTCACCTATTGATGCTGGCAGCTCCTTTATGTCTACAGCCATGCACACAGCTGTCTTGTGGTCAGTGGCACAGCCTCCCTGTGTTTTTGTAGCCAGCTTTCTGAAGGCATAACAACATGTTTTTGTTTTATTTATGCTTTGATCTGGCAAGATAACACTCTGGATTAGCGTGGCACTGTGCCTGTGTGATTATATCCTGCAGGTAGGACTAGGCTACTAAATGCCATCTGGCAGTGCTAAGGGGCCAAATTGTATCAGAGCATCCAGACAATGAAAAGGAAAAGGTTTCATAGCAAACTTGCTTCACCTGGTTTTGTATGCCTTGTACGTAGACACCAAATAGATCATCTAACATGACTATGTGTTACAAATAAGAGCATAGTGAGCTGCTTAGCCAGCTGATGTAACCTTTGGCTTAAGATTTTCTCAGTTCTCTGATAATAATCACAATTTAATGTTGCAGTTACATGGATTTATGCATTTAATGCCTAATTATTTTTTTGAAAGTACTGCCTGCCTGAAGACCTAAAACCTCCAGTCTGTACTGAAGCTAGTACGTTAAGATTCATCAAAAAAGCTGAGCCATGGCATGTGCTTTTTGAAGTCTTTGAACTGTATATAGCTTTAGTTTAAGCTCTGTCTACTTCAGAGGGAAGGGAAACACTTTCCTATTCTGCTCACAGACAGCCTGCGCTGGAGGGCTGTTGCCTCTCTTCTCACAATGACTGCAGCAGCTAATCATGTGTAATCCCTGTGTTACTGCTCACAAAGAAAATCTGTGGGCATTGGAACAGCATAAATCGGTGGATACACACATCTTACATGGGTAGATGCTTATATTTTATTTTATAAGCCATATCCTTTTGGATCTGCCATTATTCCGCTTCTTACGCGGCAGATGCCATGATTTCATTTGTACTGCCTTGCTGTGGTGGCTTCCTAAAACATATAACTTGTAATTCTTGATGAGACATAATGCTTTTTCTTTCTCTTTAATGACATGCAAATATTTTGGGGGGGTTTTCAGTTTCATTCTTTAGGATGAAATGATGAACTGTTATAAACTGTTCAATAATAGAGATGTTGTGTGTCTGGGTCTTCCAGACATCTTTTTTTCCCCTTATGGAAATACTGTTCCTGGATAGGTCTTTGCTGGGCTGCCAAACATCTGGAAACCTTGGACAAATAGCCATTGCAAATGGATTGACTGATTTTTCTATCAAACACATCAGGGTTTGTCAGAGTTGCACTGTATGAGTTAGGTAATGCATGTTTCCACCTTAATATCCAGTGTTTGCCAGAGAGAAACGTGAGTCCTATTGAGTGTGATAGACTGCACTTTAACTTATAATGTCAAGGATCTGGATGGTTTTATGCTTCTAAGAGAATGTGGGTGCAAATCTTCAACATTTTCAGATGGTGATATAGATGATATTGCCTGTTTCCATAACCATATTCCAAACTGGGCAGAACACTATTTTATTTTCCTTGCTTGGTAATTTAGCTTACTGATGGTATCGGCAATTAGACACACAACCCTGCTCCCTGCAGAAAAGTCAGAACAGGTTTTCTCACAAAGATGCATGGAATTTGTGTGCTTAAGTGTTTTGGGATCTGTTTGGGGATTATTATTTTTTTTTTTTTCTGATTTATTCTGGCATTGAATTTTAGTCTGTCCTTTTGCTGTTGCATCCAGCCAGGTGTGTCAGGAGTGTCCTATGAATTCCAAGTAGGTTATTAAAGGATTTGGATCTCTCTCTGAGACATAGGTATTCACAGAAAGATACTTAGATCGTGTACCAAAAAAATATGAGACTATATACGTTCAGAATAAATACTAAGTTTTAATGTTGTGGACGTTAACAATAAAGGCCCATCTGTGCATGCAGATGTGTATGTGTGCTGTTCTTCAGGAGCAAGTTGGGAGTGCTGCCAATTTGTAATTCATTATTGCTGCAGTTTATGAATACTTCAGTAAGTCCAATAGGTCTACTTTCTATTCTTCATGAAATCTGTCAATTGCCTTTGTAATCACAGGTATTTTTTTAATTTAGGTTTTAATTCTGATTTGTGGTTTTAACAAGGGGTAGGAGAATGGTGATTACATCTTTCTATCCTCTTCTTCTTGAAGGAGTTAAAAGTTGATGGCTTTTCTGTCCTACAAGTACTCTTATGCCAATTCAGGATTTAAATTTTCACCTCTTCTAATGACAACATTAGGTCAAGCATGTTTCTACCCTATAATTATATCTGTAAAACAATTCTTGGAAGGATTTGGGGTATAGCTGGGAGTCTGAGTCCAAAGTTCCTTTTGCCAAAAGCACTTTACTGAATATGCGTTTTCTATTACCTAAGTGAAATTTAGGCAGAGGTGAAGATTTGATTCAGCTTCAGTCTAAATCATGTAGAAATATTTTTGAAGGTGAACCGAGTATTTGTAAATGATAGAAGAGTTAGGTTTGTTCTTCTAAAAGATTTTTACCAACCACTTTCAATAAGCTGAGCAATTTATAAGTCTTGATGAATACTCCCCCTATTTTTTTTCTAAAATAGATGCTTTAAATAGGTCCTTACTTGCACCTTATCCGTAAGGGTGACCTTTTCTTCCAGATCAGCCTTTACAATGTTTATCTCTATCTTTGTCACAGCCAGGTTGGATTGTGACATTGTAGCCCAAGTTTAACAACATCTAAAGGCCGTTCAGATATTCTGTTAATAAAGAATAAGTCATCTTTCTTGCTTAATCATGGCTCATATAGATCTGTGCTCTGTAGGTAATGTAGCTGATAATTCATTTACAGCCTTTTAAATCTTGTAGTAAAAGAGGGAGAAATCGTGTCTGCTGAGATTCATTACAACAGCAACTAAAACCACTGAAAATAAAATAAGAAGTAGACTTGGCATGTATTTATTTACAATCTAGTCTGCTATTCTGGGTAATATGTGAGGTGGAATAAAGAAGATAAAGCAAATCCACTAATTTAAAACGTATGTAAAAAAGCTGCAAGAGCATTCTGTAAATAATTTATATTTAAACATGCAATGAAGATATGGTGTGAGGTTAAAAATTAAAAGGAAAAAAGTCTAGGGTCTTTTCTTCATGTATGGTGGTTAGTCTGAAACCTGGATATTTTTTCCATGATTAATTGAAAATTGACTATATTTCACATCTGCTTTGGCTTAGCTAAAATATGCCAACTACTCCTTGCACTCAGCGCATAAGTTATTTGTATCTTGTTCAAAGGTACACTTTACCTGTGCTGTTTTTGTTACATTCTGCAGATTGGAGTCCAGGTCCACATTCTTTCTCCTTTTCTTTAATTATAATGCATAACCAAAATGACTGGTTTAACCCCTGTCTTTGAGTATTCCTATTTTTGAATTCTATAGTTCTAATATCTGTCATAAGGCACTAAAGGAATTCTGTTTTTCCTATTAAGGCTATCTTTACAGTACAAACAGGCTATTATGAACACTGGCAAGGAAATCTGATCATCTTTAGTTTGCATTACCAGGCAGATCATGCAAGTTGGTTTTATGAATTTATTCCTGTCTTTTTAAAATCACTCATTGTCTACTTGTTCTTTAGATACTACAAATAATGGAAGACCGAAAGGTAAATTGTCTGAAAGATTTAGACTAGGATGTTGTGTTATATTCTTGATGTGACGTAATTCAATTTGTGCTTTGCAGATGCTTCAATCATAGTCACAATAAATTGTGTTATTGTTTGCTGTTCAGCCAAGATGTACTTTTTTGTAATACAAAATTCAAGATGTTCTGTAGATAGTCTTCAGAATATAGAAAGCATCAGATTTTATTTTTATTTATTATTTTAGGGTGAATTTCAGTTGTATTTTAGAAAGAGCCTTATGCTTTACGTGAAGCTTCAGAATTTGCAGAAACAGAGTGATCCACCAGTCCCGTTCTGCTGCCTTTGCTCAGGGGAGAGGCATGGTGCCATGTTTTGCAGTGTGGATGCTGTCCTCAGGAAGGGTCATGGAGGAGGTGGAGGAATCATTGGCCGTTTAGGAGATGATATCACTATTTTCAAACTGCTGAGTCCAATTTAAACTGTAATTGCTCTACTTAAATATTTCTTGAAGAGATGGTTGTTCTTCTGTGTGTATTAACTTAAATATTTAACTGTATTCATGACTTTTCTGAATTTTGATATAGTCATCTGATATTCTGTCAAGTTGTGGTAGTTTCTTTGCTTATTGAACATCATTTGCTGGAAACAGTCCTATCTCTGCTTCCTAGGGAACATGTCCATGCATGCATATACATGTCTGTGACTCCAAGCTAACTCTGTGGGCAAATGTGAAGGAGCTGTCTAAATTAATCATCTCTCAACAACTGTTTTATCTCAGACAGATAAAATGTTTCTGAAAAGGTCTGGAGGAAGGAGGTGGGGGAGATTCAGACACTAATTGCCTTTGCTATGTCTTTAAGTAAGGTACAAAATCAGCATCAAAATCTTCTTCAAAGGATAAAGGACTACTACAGTTCACTGCTTTTTTACAGTTAGAAAAGGAAAAGCAAAAATTAGGAGAAGGTGGGTGGTCTCTTGTTTTGCTCTTCAATTCTCCTGTGCTCTCAGACTGAGCACAGCCAGACCCACCATGCCCAGAACATGCACCTTCCTCTCCAGATCCTCACCATCCTGGGCAGGGCTCAGGGGCACTTAAGCCTGGGGTGGGGCAGGCACCTTTCCAATGAACAGGACCTGAACAGTCTGGCTGTGTCACTGGCTGAAATCAGTGGTGAGGCAAGACAGAGGAGAGGTAGCGACCTTGTTCTTCCCCAGCATCTTTGCAATGTAGCATGATTCTGTGGGTGAAAGAAACGTGCAGTCCTGTACTCCCAGAAATACATCAGTGCCCCTCTCATTTTCGGTGCAGAGTGCCTCATGCACATTTGCCTCTTCTCCTGTAAGGTCCTGCCTCAGGCCCGTCCCCTTCCTGTTCTACCTGTGCCATCCCTCTTCACCGCTGGGATCCCTGACATGGTCTGTGTACACTTTCCTATATAATCCCAGATCTTTGTTTAAAATACATAGCAAAGGAAAGATGAAGATGCAGGCAGGTTTCAGCATCTGTGTGTGTTTGTGTAAAATACTAGGAACTTTCAGACGTAAATAGCTGTGCCATAGTTTGAGTTTCAACAAAACACAGAAATCATCAGTCATTCATCAGGTGTGAAAATTGTATTTAATGTTAAAGGTCTTAATGCATCGGAATGATGGAAATAAAAATGTGTCTTGATACTTTAGTTCTTAGTTTTTACTCTTGATGCCAGGACCTGGCTTTGATTTCACTCTGACTTTACTGGAATTGTTAACGTGCCTCTGTGATGTTGGATGTAGAGCTTAGGTGATACCTTACATGAGGGTGGCCCTGCTTTTTGTAACAGTGATTTTTGCAGTGTATCTTAATTCTGCACCAAATAAGCAATACTGTAAGAAACTTAATTTCCTGAACTGACTATCAGCAAACCACAAAACCGGCATTTGATCTTTGCACTTATAGACATAAAATCTTTTTTAATATAAACTTGAAATCCATAGAAATTATTGTTCTGTGCATTGCTTAATCCATATATTTTTTGGCAAAGACTGCAGAGCTGCTATTTTCAGACTCTAGAATTAAATCTAGACAGCTTAACATCTCTGAATTTGGGAAGTGCTACTTAGATAATTGCTTAGTTTTAGATTGGAAAGATGGTATGTTTCAAGAAAAAGAATATTTTTTTATTGGGCAACTCTAAATTTATCAGCTATAGTTCTGTGTTATCAGAGCCACCATCTTCCCCACATGCAGATCTCTCTTCTGAAAGGTTCACTCACAAGGCCAGAAGGGAGTGATTTGACAACAGTATTAATCTTTACAATTTTAAAACAGCTTTTCCACTTTTATTTAAAAATCAACCTTTCTGTTTATATAAAAAAATCTGTCCATATGGTCAGTAGATATTTCCAGATGAAGCTTTTGTAAAGTTTACGTTGGAGACCTTTCTGATGTTGCCTCAGTGGAGGGAAGCAGAAGCCACTTTGTATGGGTGAGTGTATATCCAGCTGTATACCCTACAGAAGCAGAAAAAAGTTGTAAGGAAACATGGTTTCACCCAAGGGTCTTTCTTCCATCCAGCAGTAAATTTAGATGGCCAGAGATACAGCCAAAGCTGACTACTCCACTGTTTGGGAAGTTCAGACCATTTGGAAACTTGGACAACATCACACCAGTGCAAAAATCCATGCAAATATGTTTTGATTCAGCCAAGTCCATATGCAGTACTGACACAAGCACTACAAATAAGATTTCTTTCTAGCTAAAATTGCTCTGATTGATGAGAATGGAACAATTTATTTATTTATTTTCTTCAGGGAACCTTCCTCACTGAGATTAGATGCTCAGGGAAATTGATTTTTAGTTAATGCAGGGAAGAGTTTTGTGGAAAGCCAAGGTTATTCACAGTCCTGGAACTTGCCAGGAGGAATTCCAGCATGGAAACTGGACCACAACGCCAGCTGAAATAGCATGAGAGAAAATGCCATGTTGCAAGTGACAGCTGGAAGAAATCCAGGATGCAGATTCAACAGCTGTCTTCAGTTGTCCCAGTACTATATTTCATCCCTGTTTCAGAGTGAGACTTGTGATTTTTGCCAGTCTGTCTTAGTTTGGGAGAAAATGGCTATTTGTAGGAGCGCTATAGCTTGATGTTTCTTGGTCCTAAGGGAAATCATAGAGCAAGAATAGATTTTTGGCAAAGCTTTTGCTGCTGTTTCACACAACACTCTTGTCTGAGGGTGTTTGTGGTCTGGTGGATGAAAAAGTGGTTTGGATCATTGAGTCACATTTTGCCTGGAGGCCAGTAGCAAGTAGAGTACTACAGGCGTTTATTCTTGTGTTCAGTATCTTCATCAGTGACTTGGAGGAGGAAACGAAGAGCTTGCTCTTAAGGTTTGCACCAAATTGGTGAGGGGACCAGTCAATACAGTCAAGGACAGAGCTGCAGTCCGGGGGAACCTACACAGGCTGGAGGGCCAACAAGAGCTTTAAGACATTCAGCAAGGACACAAATACAAAGCCTTGCTCCTGGGAAGGAACAACTCCCAGCAAAGACACAGGCTGCGGACTGCCTGTCTGCGGAGCAGCTCTGTGGAAGAAACACTGGGGCTGTTGTAGGTAAGAAGGCCAGCAGTATCTGCTGGCAACAAAGGCGGGCAACAGTCTCCTCAGTTGTGTGAACAAGCACGTAACCTAGACCAAGTGAAGTGATTATCCACTTTACTCAGCGCTCCTTATATCCCGTCTCAGTTATTGCTTCTATTTTTGGGCCTCACTGTAGGGGAAAGGTATCAATAAACTGTAGTGAGTTCAGCAGAGTGCTACCGTAATGGTTGATGCCAAACCACTTACCCTGTGATGAGAGGCCAAGGGGCTGGGGCTTGTTCAGTCTGGAGAAGGGATGGCTGTGGGGGGACTTAACAGCAGTCCCTCAGCACCTACCAGGAGATCATCAAGGAGAAGGAACCAGGCTCTTCGTCTCTCATTTTCCCACCATGTTCAACAAGAATATATTGAGAAAAGAGAAGTTGCTCTGAAGCAAGGAAAACCTTTTTCACAATGTGAAACAGTGCAGTTACTGGAAGAGATGGCAACTGCGCAAGCTGTGCAGGCAGTCCTTGGAGATTTTCCAGACCCATCTGGGAGCAGCCCTGAGCAACGTGATCTGAGCAGACCCTGCTTGGAAAACAAGGTTTGGACTAGAGCTCTCCTGAGATCTCTTCCAGTCTGAATTATTCTGTGATTATCCGGAGGGGACACTTCATGGAACAAATGGAACAGCTGTGTCCTGTTCACACCATTAAAAAAAAAAACAACCAAAAAAGCCCCAACAAACCCCCCCCCCAAAAACTCAACCAAAATACCCCCACAAAAATCCCCTATGGAAAAGCAGGGACATGAATAGACCTATACATCCCCAGAATGGAATGAAGAACCCATTCGCCCTCAAGGGTAGTTCTCCATCCTGTTGCCAGCCATGCAAAATGAGAAACAAACATAGAAGAGCTCTGTTTGCAGCATTAGAAGAAACTCTTAACAGAGGCTTCCCCCTCACCCCACCAACTGTTTCACAGGAACATCCCTTGCTCTGCATGGAATTTTTTTCCCCTTTGGTTTGGAGTCTTGTTTTTTTGCTGGTGTTTTTTTTTTTAACTTTGACCACTAGCGTTTGATCTGACAAGAGCTCCCCCAGGGCCTTTTCCAGGACCATGATAATGTATTAATATCAGCCCTAAAGAAGAAGAAAATTAATGTGTATATGTATACTCCCCGACTGGGGCTCTGCAAGTGGGGGGACAAGGAACAGGATGTTGTTATTGCAGAGTCCTGCATCTGTGAAGAAAACAGACACAGGGTGCTAGGGAAGACAGTCACAGGCACTAAGGATGCATGTTCAGTCTAATCTTATCGCAAAAGAATTTTAAATGAAGATGACCGTAAGACAAGACAAGCGATACCACAGAAACCAAGACCCAGCTCTTTTTGAAGCATATTGGGAATGCTGATCTCATACGCCGTCATGTGTTATTGAACCAGGGTTCCCATGCAGCCCTCCCTGGTCTTCCTGCTACACAGTGTGCAGCGGTTGGCAAGGTCAGGGTCCCATCATCTGTACTTGTGGAGCTCTGTTCATTAGTAAATGAAAAAAAGGAATTTGCCTGTCAGAACCTAGTTGTGCATAGTGGAGCTGGGGTGATAAAGGTGATAATGAACTTTTATTGCAGGGCAGAGTACCGGCTAAAGAGAGAGAAACGTGTGCAATGATTTCTGCAATGAGAAGCAGTTGTTTTCAAGAGCTGCATCTTTGTCCTGGTGATAACAGTCAAGAAACTGTGGAATGGGGTAGTAATGTGGAAGGGATGTGGTCAGACTTGCCAAATTAAAACCAAAAAAAACCCCCACCCAACACTCAAACACTTCTTGCCTGAATAGAACTAAATTTCTTATCATGGTGCTTCATTCATCAGCTATTTGATGAACACATGTACCTACGTGTTGGATTGCAATGAAATCTACACCTGGAATCTTCCTTATTTCATCATAAGTCATTTTGATAGTTTCTCCCATATGGCAGTGACAGTAGAGTCCTTTGTGGCCTCCTCCAGCTACCAGCGCTGAGAATACAAATTGATGCATCATCTCTTGCAATGCTGCTTTCAGGTTCTTTCTATTGCCATGTACATTTTCCACTGATCTCCAGCAGCATAGAGAAGATAGAAAGAATACAAATCATGCTTTCAGGACTTTTCATGTTACTGGGGAGAGTTTCTATTGCCAAACACATTCAAAACAAAGTGATTACCACTTCACAAACGCTAAAAAGAAATTAACCACTGAGATTTATTTTTTTCCTTGACTTGAAGCAGTGTCTGACTTCCCCCAGGAAAGCACTCGGTGTGAAAGCCAAAAGGGTAATGTCTTTACAGTACAGTATTTAAATGATCAAGGAAGAAATACAGTGTTATCTGCCAAATATTTCTGTAGTATCTATCCCAATTCCAGCTTTTCAGTCTCACAGAGAACAACCTTTCAACCTTTATTGTTGTTCTCCCTGCCTTATCCCAGAGACAGATGTGGTGAGACTATACATCTATTGCAATTGCTCTCTGATAACACCAAGTCCAGTCAGATGAGATTGTCTAACTGGGAATTTTTCCCAGGTTAGATCTAATGTTACACCATCAGTTCAGCTAAGTATATCCTGCCATAGATGAAGGTCACTTCCCAAGATAAATTCAATGCATATTTTTCTTTTTGTTAGGTATGAGTCCTCTTTCTAGAAGTATTGTCAATATCAAAGTGAAAAGGTCACATCTCCCAAATAAGATCCTACTAACTGGTTCTTAGCCACTTACATAAATTCATCAAAATCTCACACAGGTCCCCTGATACTGACCCATATGCACTGTTTGTGGCAGTCACCTTTTCTGTTCTTTATTACTGGCATTTTGGGTATCTCATTTGGACTAATTTTGTCTTCTAGTTGGGAAATGAACTGATATTTAAGTCCTGTTGTAACAGTTCTATAGACCATAACCTGGTGGATGATTCACTGTATCTTAATTTACCTCTTTGAGTAGTAAAGCCCACCCCCTGATATGACCAACCCCTGTAACAAAATCTTTATTAAGAATTGATACCCAAGTAATTATTTTGTTTGGTTACGCAACTTAGTTTTGTATTCTGCGACAGGAGATAATTCTCTGAAATTGATTACTATGAACTAGAAACATCACAGTATTTTCCAAAGAGTGAAAAAAAATCTTTCAACTGAATGAAATTTTATATATATCAAGTCATTCTTATTTGCCATTTGACAGACTGATTGCTGTCCCCAAGGCTCAAGGAGACTGATGAGTCCTCTGTAATTTATGTCTGGAGTTTATAACTTGAGGAAAGAATTTTCAGGTATTCGCATATAAATGTTGCCATTCTGTCTGTATGTAAACCTCAAAAATCTCTGTTTTATTAAAAAAAAAAACAAACCAACAAACAAAAGATTTGGTTTTACTGCTTTCACTTTTTTCCTCTTAAATTATGAATATTTTTTGTGTTTATCTGGATTGATGCGGTATTTGCCTTACAAATACATCATTATCCACAAACCCTTAATCAGAACATGAAAGGATCATTTTATCTCCTGTACTACTTTTTGTGCTGTGTTTCCCAAGGCTTCTATTGATTTTATTTTTTTCAAAATGCAAATAACTTAAAAGGATTTCATTTTAGTTGTTGCAAAGCTATTACCTTTAGTTTGAAGGGGTTTAATTGTGATTTTTCTTGAATGCTATATTGGAATTTCTTCTAACAGTTCATAGTGTTTCAATGTTTTCAATGAATTAATTATGTGTGCTTAAAAATATTAAAAGGTTTTTATTAGATTTTTTTAAAAAGATATACTGGGACTGTGTGATGGTTCCCAAACTGTCAAGTGCTTTTTGATGAAATTTATAACAGATATGTTTCAGATATACTGACTTTTTTTTTATTATAGCCTTTCACAAACACTTTTATGAACAAATTTGTTGATAATAGTGGTATTTAGCATTAAGTAGCCTGAGGATAAAGGCTGCGAACATAGGCTTAATTATATGAGGATATGTATTTTTAAATTTTTTTTGGAAAATGTATTAATTTTTATCAACTTCTGACACACCTGGTCATGTCCTGAAGCCTTATGGAGAAGGGTATAGTGCCTGAATTGCAGGGTGGTGTTTTATAACTACGGATATAACTGGTTTTAATGTATGAGTATGTTTTAGAGTTGTATGGAAAGCTTTCATCACTCCTCCATAAGGATCACTTTTCTTAACCAATTTATGTTCCAGTAACTACGGGATGTTTTCATATGAGAGCTCCCCTTTGCCTTTTCAGTTAGATCTAATTCTCTTGAATTACAGTATTGTTCTCCAGAATCCTCCTTTCTACAGGGTAAGAAAGCATGGACTTCATGTAGGACACCAGAGAGTGTTAAAGCTATTCACTTACTTTTGCATAGTCTGAATATTGTCAAATATAACTCTACTGTGGTTTTAGGTATTTCAAATTTTTCTGGGTGATTTACCTCTGAAATAAGATATTCCCTTATAGTAAGCAATGTCATTGAAATGTGTTCTGCTACGCTGAGAAAATGCCTGTAGTACTTGTTTCCTTTCATGTACCCAGATCATCAGTTGACACCCCTACCTAGTGCTGAGGGGCTCTGAATCTTGTACAGGCTAAGGAAACACGGTGATTCCTGGAAGTGGCAGGACGAAGCCACGTGGTATGCAGACAGGATGGCTATCCTGTGCAAACAAACAAAGGAGCATGGGTAAATGGGCAGCACAAGCAGAACACACAGCGACGGTGGCCTAGCACCCGCTACTGCCGTCTGCAGTCAGCGCGTCAGCTCTCCGCAGTCTGTGCCACTGACTGCTGGTGTGGGGAATGGGAGCCCGAGAGCAAACCCATGCCCCAGGTAGAAGGATGGTTATCTGTAGGACAGGAGGGCTAGCACCAGCTGCTGAAAGCTCTCACATCTGAGATTATTGCCTCAAATGTACATGCTTCTTTTGATAACCACTCAGTCGATATCAGTATCTCTGCCATACATTCAGCCTTTTTGAGTGAGGCACCAGGGACAAGCAAACTCCAGTATAGAGCTATGGATACTTGGGGCTGTGTTCAAAACCAATGAAACCTGCTCTGTGAGATTAGCAGTCTCCAGTAGATGATTGGGGTGGGACAAGAGCATCTAAAATGGGACTAATGTGGGAGAGAAGCAAAAGACCCAATCCTCTCTCCCTCCCTCCCACCCACCCAAAACTAAAATTTTACCCGTGTAAAAGAATTAAGAGCTTTGCACCAACTCTATTTGTTGCATCCCTTATCCATAATGCAGTTGTGGATAAAAAAGAAAGTAACAGGAAAGTATCTAAGATAACACAATGAATGTCTTTCTTCAGAAATGCTGTTGTTTAATGATCACAAGTAACCAAGGCCTTATTTTATGGCATGAAAACAGTACACATTAGTAATACACATCGGTAATAACATTCTTGGGGTGCTGGCTCGTTCTGGATTTGCAGTCAAAAGTATGTCCTGCAAAATTGCCAGTGTCAGTTCTGGGGCACTCCAGGTTTCCAAAGTGTCTTGCAGCCCATTACTGCCTAATTTTTGTCTCATTTTCTCCCACAGCATCTCTGAGTGTCTGGCCCTTTCAAAAATGCCAGAAAGAGCAGTAAGGTAGAGGGCACCTGTATCGGATTATTTGTGTGACTTGCAAAGACACTTCGGTAATGTTTCCTGGACTCGCTTGGAGATTCCTCATGCTGAATTGGACACAGACAAGCGCAGAAACACAGCTTTTCCAGTATTATCAGGCAGGGAATCCTACATAAGGGACAGGGGAGATTCTCAGTGCCAAGATCCCACTGCAGGCAGAGGTGGAGGTGCTGTTTGCCCTGTCTGCTCCAGCAGCAAGGCAGCCTTTCAGGTGCTGAGTCAGAGCTCCAGGGCAGACCCTCTCTGTCCTAGTTGAAGGCTGGAAATCTAAGGTATGCTTTCTTTCTGCCTCTGCTGTTACAGCAGTTGTTTTGGGAGGAAGCTGTTGCTCTTGTACTAGGTTTGGAGTGAAGGCTCCAGGGATCCCAGTCTTTGTGCTTGGTCCTGTTTCTCTCCGTCTTCCCATTTTACTTGACCTTTTGCTCCTAAATGTCCTTTCTTGAAACACGGCTGAAGGGTCCTGCCCTAAACCACGCATGCAGTTGTTTTGGGAAGCTATGTCCTGGGCTCTGTATGCAGTCAGGGACAACTTTCTCAGAACACTTGGGGGGAAAAAAAACACAGGGGACATTTCTTTTTTTAAGTAAAAAAGGTTCTCCAAATACTAATTTAATCTGAGCATTTATATCCTTGGTGAATCATTTGTCCCTCCTAAAAGCCACTTTTCCTTCAAGACTACAACTTTTATTTTTGTGGGACCATTTTGTCTCATTTTGCCAGCCCTTTCCATTCTCCTGTGTTTAGATGCTTTGACAGTATCAGTGGGCTCACTGTTGTTTCAATGGCAGCATCGTAAGGCAAAAGCATCTTACTGCTTCTGAAGAGCGAGCTACTGTGCTATCTGTAGCCACTGTTTACTTCCCTGCTTAAATGTAATTAGTCTCATTTTGAAATGACCCCATGTCTTCATACAACAATCTCCTTGACAAGAACCAAGTGCATAGCACACATGGGATTTATGGACTCCCCACAGAGAGTGGGACCACAGCCCTCAAACAAAGAACCCTCTCCCTCACTTAATACAAGCAAGGAAAGGCTGAAAATTCAGCTGTCTCCTCTTCTTGTTTCTGCAATCTTCTGCTAAATGTACCACTGAGAAACTCTAAAAGCTTAAAGAATTTTGCAACTGACCCCTTGGTCCCAGAGAGACTTTTCTTTTTCATGCTTCTTATCCTTGATTATAAAAGTGAAATGTAGATATGGTAGAACAATCTCAAAACTTTTAGGAAACCTCTGGGATGCAGAGCATCGGTGCACCTATACACTCCTGCAATAGAAAAGCTGTAATTTCTTCTTTGTTTATGTTCATCATATTGTTTGTGCTTCATGGAATATGGTATTTAGTGGAATTTTTTTCTAAGTTATGTGCATTTGCCAGCATCGGTAACTTCACTCTTGTTGCATCGTGTTGCATGTGATGGAGAGAGGATGACAAATTCTTTCCTTCTCATTGACTCATTGGCTCATTGACTTTAACACAGAGATAGAAATTGCTTTTCATGTCTTGCACTCTCCATTGATTGTATTTAACTTTTTCTTAGTAGTTAGAGATTCAATTCTCAGGACATATACTTGCTGGAATAGAAGTATGCTGTGGGCATGGACTTGCTCTAGGCACATTTGTCTGCCTGTAGCGCTGGTAAGTACCCTTACGTAAATTCATTGTTTTTTTTCTTCATTATGTAAATAAAAGTACACATGGGTGTGTAAAGGTCTTGACCCTGACCACTACACATATTCAATGTTGTGGCAAGATAGTATGTGTATTTTGGCACAAAACTGTCTGTGATGTTTAAGTAAAGCATGAGAAAAATCCTGAGGAACACAAATGGACGTAAAAAAATATTGAATCATCTGAACATGACATTTCCAGAAGTGCTAGCATTGGTGGAAACTTTGCTTCTGTCAATATACTAGCTATGAATTCAAAAACTATCCATGTTACTCAATATTGTTTAATAATTTAAACTTAAGGAAAAAATCCCCAGAGGGTTAAATTCAGCAAAGCTTCTATTAGGAAAAAATAGAGAGGCTTGTTCTTTACATTAATTCTAGCCAGTTTCTGCCAGGGGAGAGACAGTTGCATGGAAAGTAGGGTATGTTTCTGCTAACTTTTAAGCCCATTTGAATCCAACAAAAAACTTATTAATACAAATGTGTTTCCCACTATGCTACTCCAAAGATCAAAACCCAGTTGAATTGAATGGTGCTTCTTCCTGTACTGTCCTCTCTGCTTTTGGCTTTTGAATAGACGCTTACAGCATCTTTGGAACTGTACACTTCCATTATCCTAGAATAGATTTTGGGGGATCTGGGTGCTTGTCAACGTGTTCTATTTTTAGGAGCTGTTGAGAAAGTGAGGACTGAATGCTGTTTGGTCTCAAATGAGGAATGCTTTGTTTTCAACCAGATGGTTTGAAGTCAGCCCTGATTCAAGCCCTGTTGAGGTAAAATGCAAAAAAATAATTAAGGTTGATTGGGTTTTTTTTGGTTGTTGGTGGTTTTTTTTGTTTTTTTTTTTTTTCCAGGACATCAAAACAGATAATCCATTTAAAATACTTGATATAGATTTGGAGAAATGGAAGAAAATAGAATGTATGAGTCCACAGTATACTGAGATTTAACGATGGAACTTTAGGCATTGTTTTTGTTTCAAATGAGCGTGAGAAGACAATGCAAAGTCCATCTGCTCTATGCTAGTTATGGAAGGACAGGTAGTACCTGATTTGATGTAAACCCTGCTAGTACAAAGCTGAAAGTCCAGACTGAGGTTTTATGAGTGTCAGTGGCTATATATGAAAAAGGGAATTTTGAGACTACACACTCACAAATCTGTTTTCAGGGATGCTCTTCCTCTCCCCTTCTCCTGTAACTGTAGTCCTGACCACTGTGTGTCATTCTTTTTTCTTTCATAGTGCAATTCCTGTTCAAACAAAATTATTCATAAAAATTTAGCTGAGACAAATTTGCAGTAAATTTGGTCAGAATACTCTCAAGTGGCAGTTAATTAATAAACTTTATTTATAGCTATATCATAATCTTTTGGCAAACTGTGCTCTTTAAATGGAGGTTTTTTAAAAATAAAATCTTTAATGAAGATTTATGAAGAAAGTCTATTCTTAAATTGTTCGTTCACAATTTATGAGCAGCAGAAAATACAGTATAAAAACCTTTCCTTGTATAAATAAATATACTTCTCTGTGTTTAGCAAGAAGATTGCTATCAGTGATTTTTCTCTTAAAGTAAGTGTTTAGGTAACTTATTTTATGCAGGCTATCTGGATTTGATAGATAGCAGCTGTATCATGATTTCCCAAAGTGTAATAGGAGGTCTGTCCTAGATGGGATGTTTGCTTTGGGAATAAGTTTTGCAAGGTCACTATGGAGAGGGATATTATAAATCTTGTGTGAGTAACTGTGTTTTTAGTGAAACTCTGGTAAATATTTGAACTTGTTCTGTGATTTAGTAAATCGTTTATGTAAGAAAAAACATATATTTGTGCAATTAGAGAAAAAAACACAGTATGCTCTACCACTGGTCATATGTTGGGGTGAGAAAAAGCATGAAAACTACACAAGCTGGTGGCTAATTTAAGACCATTGCTTTCAGAGCAGTAAATCTGATTGCTGCCTTTCTAAAAGATCAGAAAATAATAATTTTTGCTATTTTTCATATAAGTACTGAGATAAAAGTGTCTTCAATTTTATGAAGGGAATGAAGTATAAAATACAGTTCTACACCGAAAAATTATTACACTGAGGTAGAAACAGGGGACTCTACATCTTTATTTTAATTTATTTCTTGCTTGTTTACAGAATGTTGCTTATGTTCTGCATTAGAATTCAACTCGTATCATCTGCCTTTCTGAGTGGCTGTGGTTTAATCATTAAATACACAGAAGAACAGCAACCAACTATTATAATTTGCCTGAGGAAGGAGTCTGCAATGAAGAGTGTTTAGAGCCAAAAATTGTGTCTCCACTGACATCATGGGAATTGCAGTCTAGGCTAGAAAATGCCACTGATCACAAGGTCGTGTAATAGAGATTACTTATCTGAAATGTAGTCCTTAAATCTCCTTAACTCCCCAGACAGCTTTAGAACTGCAAATTACATTATTTTGCTTTAAAATCCAAAGAAAAAGATTTCCTGTAAGCCTGCAGGTAAAAATTTTGGGTGAGGAAAAATGAGCAGCTGCAGCTAAGCTCTACTTAATAAACGCAACAAGTCCTGGTTAGATGGAAAATCATCTTTGGATGTACAGATGTATACATACAGAACTCAACTTGATAGGAATGTTTAGTAAACTGGATACTGGGGAAAGTTGGGAAATCTGACTACCTGATCATGTTTCTGTTTTGTGTTTTTTCTCCCAACCTCTCAAGATACAGCCAAAAAATTTAATTTCTCCTCCTTCCACATGCCACACTTATCAACATCTGCACCTTATGCTACCTAGAAGCTTATTATTTATGACAATATATAAAGAGTATAATAGTGCACTAAAATCAAGACTGTTCATCAACTTTCTAACATCGTTTTACAGTGCTGGACATAGCAGGTGATGGTTGCATCCATTGAGCCTTACTCATTTTGTGGTAGCTCCTTGTTCTCTAATATTGCTTATCACTCAAGCATTCTCCTTGTTTCTTCAGACTCCTCTGAGCTTTACCTGTATTTTTTAGAGTGCTGATGTTACTATGGGACAGGAATTCTCAATTCAGTCTCTTGAGGCAGTTTAAAAAGTGGGAGTCTGCAATGGGAGAAAAACAATTCCATGCACACTTTATGGTCTATCACACCTGTGAGATGCAGATCTGCTTGTTGGTATAGCAGTGGCTGTAAAGTTAGGTCAGGACTGCACTAAGTCTCAACTTTAAATGTCTGTCTTTGGATTTGTGCCTCTATTATTATCCCTAAGCTCCTGATAAGAAAATTTAGGATATAATCATGCAGTTCATAATTTTAAAGATGTGCTATATGTTCAGGTTTTGAGTACTTTGATGATAGGCCCTTGAGAAATTCTTAACAGAAAATTAAGGTGTGATTATTTAGAGACAGAAGGCAGGTTACACTACTATGCTTATTTAAGCTAAAAGACATACCATATATTGGTCACTGGCAGTTTCAGTGGATGGCAGTCTGTTCTTTCCAGCTATTTTAGATAAAAATGGAAGCTGCTGTACTCAACACCTGTGAAAATAGGGATACTTTCATATTATCTGCTGACATGTTGAAAGTGGGTATAAGAGCAGGTCTCCAGGCTCCGGGAGGTTAAAGGGGAGTCAAATCAATGGTGGAAGGTGGAGAGTTTAAATGTGAACAGATTTTTTTTTTTCCTTAACACATCACTTTAAAACAAATATTGCAGATTCTAAATTATGCATGGAATAAATAAGATGAAAAATAACAGAGATTATAAGGTCATGATTTTCTCAATATTCAATTTTTGAATATCAGTCCAGCTGTATTCTGCTTCTGTCTGTCACTTTAAATGCAAGAGATGGGCAGTCTAACCTTCCAAGAAGGGAGAACAAGTGCACAAAGGGTTTTGGCAATAACACTGACAGTGTATTTTGCTGCAGTACAGAATATTGTCTGCTGCAACCCTGGTGAGAAAGGTAGATGTATGTTCTTTATGACTATTTGGGCTTCATGATGTGAAGGTAATCTTAATTTCAGATTGAAAGCAAAATTGAGACACATGTTTTTTTCACCCTGTGAATTGCATCTGATGCACCCCACTGCTGAACTCAGGACTGTAGTTCCCTAACATCATTATAACCTTGTCAATATGTTTGCAAATACGTAGGTCCTATGGGTTTTGCTCAGTGACTTATTCTGACTCACTTTTAGTGTAAGATCAGGTAATAGTCATTTTAGTTGGTTTTCATTCCACCTTTGTAGAAAGTCACAAATCCATTCATTAGCTAAACTAAACACTGAAAAGATGCCGTTTACAAAAGGCGAAAATACCATTTGCTTGGTGATAATTACTAGTGTTCATTTTCTCACTTAAGTGATAGGGCACATCACACTGTTGCCATAGCAACCCCGATTCTGTCCCATTAACTGCCTAATGTGAATTTATGAATGCAAGTTTCAACGTGTGGAAAGCGGCTCAAAATAGGGAGTGATTCATCATGTACAACACAGACAGCTGAGTTGCAGGCTAAGTCAGGGCTGTCTGATTTGGTTTTCAGCATTAAAGTGGTATACTGTGATGTAGGTAGCCAATTAAAATGAACTAATTTGATATTTAGTGAGATTTAAAATGATGGTTGAATACCTGTTTAAATTTTTGAAATGTTCTACACTGCATTACAACATTTAAAAAAAAAAGGGGGGGCTTTTTAATGAATAATGGGGAAGATACTGGTTCTTTCACAATGGTTTGATTGAGATTCGAGACATTTCAAAGGTGAAACCCATTTCAAGTTAGGTTGCTAATGCTGAACATGCTCCTGGATCCAGTGCTGTAATGGGTTGACTCCCGTACTTTAATTAGTATTTCTCCTCGTTTACACCTCAAGAAAACAAGCCTGTGAGTGAGGAACTGGAAAGAGCTCTGGGTTCAAATCTTGTCTGTCCCATAGACATCTTGTGTGATTTGGGGATAAATGTTTAAGTCTGTTTCTGTGCATGCTTTTCTCATGTAAAATAGGGAAAAAATCCAGAGCAAACCCCCTTCCTGTTATTTCTCCTATGTGTCATAGCTATTTAGGCTCGATTCCTGTGCCTACTTGCAATTTTCACACTTGTGGTGAGTCTTAATAAATGTATCGGCAGCTGTAAAGGTAGTCTTCTATCTAAAATAGAAAATGTGTCTCTACTTACAGTCTGTCTGCTCAGTGCCCAACATCCTGCACTTGTACCATTTATTAGCTGGGTTGAGTTCTGAGGGCTGCTATGAAAGGATAGTATCGAATGCAGAAAAATTGCATTAAGGAAATGCTATCATGAATACAACGCCAATCATTTATAGGTGGAATTAAGGTGGCTCATAAAATTTTATTTTGCATCTGTGCATCTGCATGATGGTACAGTCCTTTATTACGTGATTGTGTACTATTTTTAGGAGGTTTTTTGGAGTCAAAAATGTGCTGTAAGTCTTTCTCTGAAAAGTGTGTTAGACTACCCATTGGCAAGTATAAAGGGATAAGAATAAGTGTTTCAGTTTACCGGGAATAAAAGAAATATACTTCCTTTTATGTTGGCTACCTTTCAGAATTAAATTCATACTACAGGAATATATGCTCAATCCTTTTTGCATAGCACAGAAGTGGAGTCAGACTCCAGACTTCATTTTCACGCTTTGCTTTTCTGTGTATTATTGCATTACGCTGAATCATTCATTTCCAGAGGAAGAATTTTATTGTAGTCGAGAAGTTTCAGGGTTGTTCTGTATGGAAGTGAAAGACACATTATCTCTGCTGTCGTGTCACTAATACATTTGGTCAAACACAACTTGCTCCCTTCCTCTGGCTGCTTTTCATGGAAAACTTCCATTGGCGGTGTGCTGCTCCTGAGTGTACATACACAGCTTTTCCAACCACCAGCAGCTACTGATAACACCATCTAGTGAGGATGATCCCCCCCCAGCGTTACTGGTCAGAAAGGCCAATTTTGCTTATAAATCCTTAAACACAAACTTTATTTTGAAGTTAGCAATGCCTGTATGAGGAATGAAGGATTAAAGACACTTTGGGAGCTGATGATGACATGTGGTTTCATAAGTATGCGGTGTCCCCATTAAAGAAAACCAAAAAACCCCCAAACCAAACTGACCCTTTAAGATCAATCTCAACTGTTGACATGGAGATTAAACACACGACCAATATAACCGTTAAAAGTCTGATACGAAACATGCTTCTAAATTAGTAAGATCCAACAGTAGTGAATTTTTATCAGAACAGATGTCCATCCTGTAAATCTTTTGTAACAAACGCGAGAGAGGTAATTGCAACTACAAAACTTGATCTGCTTACGTAAAAATAAACAGGGGTAAAGTAGGCTGGGCACAACTGTTGGCTGATGTCCAGCTCCATGCAGGAAGAAATCTGGAAGAGATGAAAATCCATCGTTCTAGTGTTAACCTCTTTTACTGAAACTTGAGTATGTGTGCTTCGTGTATTTTAAAAAAATACTAACTCAGATCTTCAGATGATCTGGTAATTATTTTTCTGTCTTGAAAGCGAATGGTCTGTGGCTCCTTTGTTCATTCAAGTGGGAACCTGTAAATTGAAAAACATTTCTCTTTAAGGAATCATTTGACAAAGAAAGAGAAGAAAGCAAAAGTACTTGAAAACAATAGTAGCAATAAACTATTAGGAAAACCACCAAGTTGGTTCTCTTTGCTGGTTGACTGATGGCAGATGGTTTGGGCTTACAAATTACTTTCCAAGTGTGGAATACTGGGTTCTGGGATGGCCTGATAACTGGCACCCTCACAGTGCTTATAGATGAAACCAGGAGGCATTCCTTTTCAGCAAGTAGTAAGGTAAGAGAAAACTGAAATTTCATAGATGCCGAAGTTACGTATGGATCTGTTTTGGATTTTGGTCAAAATTTGAAAGTCAATAGGAGGAGTTCTCTTTGATTTGCTCATTCTGAAAAAGCCAAAAGAAAGCATTTCATTTCAGAAATGCCAAAACAGTTCATATGAATTTACTTTTTAACAGGGTTTTTAAAGTTGGGTTTGGAAGTATAATTCTGCTAACACAATCAAGAGAATTAATTAGTTCCAAGTCCTCCTAGAAGTAGATCCCCTTCCAGTTTGGGGGTTTTCCATTTTGCAGCAGAATATGCACAGATATATAGCCATTTTGAAGAAACCGCAGCTGAAATCAGTTTGACAGATCCATTTTTAATCTCTTATTTACTGGTACAGCCACTAAATGAAAACAAGATCTGTATTTTTCTTTGCCCTTTATGTCAATGTCCTGAATCATCCAGAGCTTTGATGTAGATATTCCTTGACCATCTATAGCGAATGCCTAAAGTACAGGGAAAAAAAAGACAAATTTTAATAGAATAGATTTTTTTTTTTAAAAGTACCTTTTAGAATAGAGTTCAAAGTGAGTATGTCATAGAATTGAAATGAAAAAAAAAACAACCCACAACCAAAATCTTGGTCATTTTGTGGTTCTAGGGTTCAGCTTCCAAACTTGTTTTCGGTTTACTTTGTGCCTTTTTGAGATTTAGCAAACTCAGTCCAGTTTACTGGACTTGCACCTTGTGGGTGCAAGAACTTTCTTCCCCATCTCTGAAGCCCACCTGGCTGCTCATGGCTGCTCTGACTCTTGCAGCTTCTCGCTTCAGCTGTGACATTTTTCTGTGTTTACAACTACTTCCTTAAGAAATACATACCTTGGGGTACATAATTAGTAAACAGTTTTCACAAATCACAAATAAACTGTTATCTCAAACATACAATTTACAAATGTACAAATATACGTTTTCCACCTGTCACGTCGCCTTATACCTCCTGATCATCTTTGGGGAGTACACAGGGGGCAGCATTAACAGAAAGGATTTCTGAAGGATTGGTTCCCCAGTGATGCAAGGGGTGGGAGGATGCTTGAGAAGAGAAGCAATTACGGCAAGTTCAACTCATTTCAATAGTCTTGGGAAGCTTTTTTCAGTTCTGTAGGAAAGGTCTCATTTTCTTTAACTCATGAACTAGGAATCGCAGCAAGTGCTTTGAAACCTTTTGCTGTCAAGAGATGCAGTGAAAATGTGTCACTGTGTAAAGGATTAGAAAATCACATAGTCTTGGGTGGCTGTTCAGATTTCCAGATGATAATTAGGAAGATATTTATATCTTTGGTAACTTGTTTCACAAAAGCCATGATATTACTGGAATACAAACAGGTATGGCATCTTTAGGCATATACATTTACATGTGTAGTCATATATGTACATGATTGCTGACATATAGGGGATCTATGCTAATCTCTTTTTAAAAAAGAAAAAGCAATGATTTTATGTTAATTTATTGACTGCTTTGGAGTGTGACATGTTGAAGTTTAATCCCAGAACACAGATGGACATTCAAAATATTTCAAAGGTTAACAAAGACGTTAAAGGGAAACCGAATATTTATTATACAAAGAAAACGTAGCCCGTTTCTGCTAACTGGGTGGCCTTCTGTAATGTGTTGACCTCATAGCCAACATCTTGACTGCAGACAGGTTATAATGCAGCAGCACAAGGAGTTGTTGAAAGTATATTGGAGTTGAAAAGGTGAGAGAGGGAAGGAAGTAGGGCACGTTGTAAGAAATGCCAGAGAATTTACTGCGTTTCGGTTACTGGAAATTTTGTAGAGTTGGTTGACAAGAATGTCTGCTAAGGATATATGCTTGATGTCACTTTTATTTATTTTTAATTATTGGAATTGGCATCAGGAAAAAAAAAGTTTAAATACTTGAGAGTTGCTGATGCTAGTGAAGACTGGTGAATGAATTGATAAGTTTTAAACAGCACATTTTCTATTAAATGCTGCTGTATATGTGTATGTAGTATGAAAGCTAATGGAAGGTACTGCAGTTGACTAACAAACACTTAGAAAATGATTTATGGCATATGAAAAACTTGACAGGAGATTTTCTACATGACTTGCATAATTAAGAATTTGAAGCTTGATGTTTTGAGGCCCAGAATTAGTAATAACTTAAGTATGCTTAAGTCCCAATTGCTTAATACAACCTGGGAACATTTTTAAACTTAAAGATATATTAAATCCTATATGTGTAATTGAGTACTCTGCTTATCAAGATTGTAATAATTTGTCACTAATTGCTATCAAGTTTATATTAGAGGCATGCCAGTTAATGGAAAAAACAGATGTTTTTTTTCATGTGGAAAAACATATCTGTGTTTACAACTTCTTGTACTTTAAAACCTACTATGAATGCCACCTAATAAGGGAGCTGCCAGTTACAAATTCATAGGTTGAACTGGGTTTTACACTTGATTCATATCCTATTCAACATATCTTTTACAGGCAAATAAAGTTTTTTCTGCTGCACATGCTTGCTTTTTGACAAAAGATGAGAATTTTCAAGTGTTTCTATTTAATGCTGTTGTTTTAAATCAATATTTATTCTGTATCTTAAAAAAAACCCCTACAAAAATGTAAATGTGGACATACTTTGTTTCAAATACTCTTAATGGTAGAATGACACATATCACCCTCATTCCCATTAAATTCTATTACTGAAATCTAAATAATCCCTTACACTTATAGAATTTTTATGAGGATTATTTTCTTAGTCATTCTTCTTCATAGCATAGACATTTTTTGCAGTAGGAGTAAAACAAGGTTCTTCCACAAACAAGCACAATAAAACCCATGACCATTTTTGAGGCCTGTTCTCATCGCTTGGTATGTTCAGTGGATTTAGGTCATCTTCAGGAAACCGTAACAGTGCCTTTCAAAATGACAGTTATTTTTCATGAAAATGATTCCAAATTGCCTTAATGTCCATCAGGAACATTTGCAACTTTCAGCAATTTAAAATGGAGTGTTTCTCTGTAATTTTTTCAATAGCACATTATTTTTCTCCTGCTCTTGAGCAAGGTACTTTGTATTATCCGTAAAAATGACTGCAGATATGCTACGATTAATTCTAAGCATTTCAAAGCTATCTGCTGTAAATGGTCCACTTGCTGGTATGCAGGGGAATGAGGAGAGCAGGCAAGTGGAAGCAAGACAGGAAAATACAGAGATTGAGACTGGAAGGTGGGATAAAACAGCATGGAACTGGATGTTTGGTCAGTGTGAAAGGTTCAAAAAGCACTTTTCACTTAATCCAGTAAATTGCATACTCAAAATTATATTAAAGGACTAATCCTGGAGGTTTTTGTATGAGGTAGCAATAATGAGATCCCAACCAATACCTCCTCTGATGAATGTTAAATCTGAAGCCTAAGACTTGGTGAACATGAGGCTGCAAAGGAGGAAAGTGCCAGGTGATAAGCACCGAAGCTGTGAAACTGTACGAACACCTCCTCCACCAACCAGCTCTCACAGTTCTTCCCTGGCCACCTTTTCCACTTGTGCCTGGATTTAGAGCTGCCTAGTTAAGGGGAATACTTGATTTTAAAGCTAACTTATTTCTAAGCCCAGTTAGACACTAAAAATAATTAGATAATAGGATTGCTTTGCAAGGTATGCTAAAGTACTTGAATGGATCTCAGTGCTTGCAGATAGCAGGAACATGGCTCAGCATTAGTCTGGCTCTCCAAGGAAGCCAAGTTGAAGTTATACCTCAGCAAGATGTGCTGGAAAGAGACTGTATGTGTGGGTCATCTCCATATTCAGTGTTCACTATACAGAGCAGGCCCACAGCTGCTCACTTTTGTTCAGCTCTTCCAGTGCCTCTTCTGTAAGTCTTTGATGCTAATATGATGCTGTTATGAGATTTGCATGGCAACAGAAGTCCCTTACTTCCATGTTCAGACTGAAACTTGAGAGGACCCCGTGTGTTTTTTTCAAACCAGTGTATTAGGAGGTAGCAATGTATCCTACAGATAATTATCTTTACTGAAAAGATTGTACAGTAATTTTAAATTACAATTAGTAAATAAAAGGTTGCCACAGATAATGGGTTTCCTTTGATAAATCAAGGAGAACCTTTGTCTCACTGCTTTTTCAGCTTTTGCCAAGTTTATTTGTGTAGTATAATGTAACATAGACCAAGATCTCCTTAGGGGTTTATTCAGCTAGTGACCGTTAATTGAAAAACTCATTTCTGATAATCCCTGTGAGTGAAATTAATCTCCTCGTTTCGATGAAGTCATACATGAACAATTTCATTAAGAAAATACATTTTATATTTATTTTTAAATGTCAGGTTTGGATGCTTATTTTTTCATTAGATATTACCCTATTACATTCTTAATACTTTTTTTAAAGAATATTGTTATTGTTCCTTTAAAATAAAAAGAGAATATAATTCTTTATGCTCTTATTGCATCACAAGCTTTGCAAAGACTGTAACTGCTCTTGCTTATTTTCTATCCCAGCAAACCCATTCCTAAAACTGATTGACATAATTATCAATCTGGTTTAATCTCAACGTGCATTATCATTTTCCACTAGTAAATATTTAGGGTTAAATCTAGAGAGGCATCTCAAACAACTCCAGCATAGGAAGAGAGTAGGAGGCTCCCTCTAAAATCTGTAGGGAGGGCTGGTAGCCTGGAGCAGTTCACAGACACACAATTATTTTGTAAAAATGGGCAGCAGCACTTTCGTCTTCTCCTACCATGTTTTTAAATGTTTTTAATGCTGTACAGTATGCTTACTCCAGTACTGTATGCATGGATTTATTCTTCAGTGTGGTGTTAGATGACTGCTCTTTGGGTACCTTGCAGGTGAGAGACCAACAAAATTCACTCTTTTGGGACTGTGTGTTATGTGTCAATCAGTAGCATTCTAGTTGCCATACAATTTTTATATAAAATCGTATGTTTACACATATGTTGTCATATTAAAAGACCATTGTCAAAATAGCGTTATCAAACAATCAGATCTTAGCAAAGACAAAAGCTGCTGATTCCTCTGAAATTCATTGCCTAGGCTTCCGTGCACCAGGCTGTGCTCTCTGAGAACCTGGTTGCATGCTGTTTTCCCCAGTGTCCCATATCACCCAAGGCAGAGAATGCAATTATTAATTTTCTTGTCACTTATTCTCTGATATTTATCATTACAACATCTGAATATGTGCCCTTGCAAACTACCTTCATAATAGTCTAGTGAGGGGATGAGCTTTGTTGTTTCTTTGTTTTTAATGTTTTATGGATTACTACCTGAGGGGCTCTAAGGTTTGCTAGTTTTAGAAGTCCAACTGGAGATGCTATGGCCCTGATTGTTCTTAGTATTTAGTGTTATATAGGACTTGTTACATTCAGAGCATAGACCTCATTGTCTTCCACTGCAGCTGTGCCAGCTCAGTGCTTCTGCAGACCAGACTTTAAGGTGTGCATCCAGAAAATAAGGAACATGCAATTAGTGAATGTATGCAAAGGGTTTGGTTTATTTTACATGACTGCCAACATGCAGGAAGTTGTGGCACAAAGAGAAATAAAAGCCAGTTCTCCAGACAATGCTGAGTCCCTGTGACCATGGCACTGTATTTTCTCTTCCTGCAACTCTTTGTTTTATTCTCTGCCAGCTCCCAATTCAGTCACCAGATGACACCAGGGAATGTGAAAAATCAGTTCATCTCAAAGTATACTCACTTCATACTTGACTGTGCATTCAGCAGTTTCCATCCTGTCTTGGTACTTGCTTTTTTTGGAGCTCCCACATACTGCAGGCACCATTCATTAGTTTGTATGTAGCAAATTATTATGAAAGTACAACCCTTTTGGGCCCTCATCTTCTTCACCGTGTATGTAAGCTCTGATTTCAATGGAGAGTCAGTTTTAACCTCTAGGGTCCTAATGTAAAGCATGCTCTTTTTTTTTTTTTTTTAGTAGGTGATGTGACATTTTCTCCTGTGCTGGTGTTATGAGGAGGTAGGTCTCAGTAGGACTGATATGGTCCAGAAAGGCTGAGAGCTCAGGAGAATGTTACTGTCTCGTATTTGGATCTCTCAAGGCATGAAGCTGCTCAGCAAAAATGGGATCTTGGAGACTGTTACCAGCAGTACCAAAATTGTTTCTACTGTGCAAACCTGATTTACCTCACTAACTTTGAATAAAAAATTTGGGCAAATTTTGACACAGAAAACAAAAAATGTGCCAACTTTTACATTTTCAAAATTATAAATACTTTGG
>NW_009260774.1:3905408-3918642 GCF_000687185.1 Egretta garzetta
CCCTAAATGAAATTTTTCCCTAAATGAGACCTCAAATTATTCTAACTGGGGAAAACAAACCTCTCAGTGCAGAAACTAGTGATGAAATTTTCAAGCCAAACAGCTGAATTTTGGCAAAAATACTATTAAAATGCATATTTTGTAACAGAATTCAGGCAACATTAATACTATATGCTGCCATCCCCATGGTTTGTATCAAGTTCCATTTCAGCTACAAACTCCTGTCAGCAAGATTATATAAGAATAAAGAGTTTATGAAGCCAGTTTGAGTCGTCTTAAGTAAATGTTATATTGGCACAAATGTCATGCTGTGCGCTTTTAATCAGAGGCAGAAGGATCAATCCAGAATAAGATCCTTAGTGGCTGGTGCTGCCACCTGCACAGAGCTACCTGGGTATCAGAATTTCCATCTGAGTTCAAGTATTAGGATGCATCACTGTGGTCACAGGATATAGGCATGATATGGTTTGACACTGTACACTGTCAGCATGATTTGTAGATAAAATGATATAGAATCTGTCCTTTTAATTTTATTATGATCTTGGAGAAAAGAGGCCAAAATAGGAGGGGACACTATGGTCTCTCTGGAAATGTTTTATCTGTATGCATTTTGCAATAGGAGGCCATTTTGCTTATATGTAAACGTATTATGACCCACTAGCAGGGAAGACTTGGACTGTAGTCAAGAGGAAATTGTAATAAAATATTATCAAGTAGATTACTGTTGTCAGTGATATACATCTGACTTACCTAAGGCTTACCTTCAATAACTTTAAGTCTTGTTAAAAGTCAAACTGAAGTAAGTACCCTTTGCCCATGAATGAAGGGATGAAGTGACCGAGGTCCTCCTGACTCATTAATTAGTTTGGTTATGTGGGGAATATGGAAGACCTCTTATTTCCTTTCACTGCAGAAGGTTGTTGCATTCCCAACTTGCTAGTGCTGAGAAGACAATATAGGCCCCTAGTCGGTAAACCTAATTAGAGAGCTTTTCTGCTCCCCTATCAACTGCAACTGCGAGAGGCAATCTCATTAGTCTGTGGCCTGCTGAATGCAGGCAATGTTTGTGCCTTTTCAGGCTGTAATGCATTTTTGCTGATAACATACTCCTAGCAATTATCCTTTTCTCCATCAATTTAGTGGGTGTCTAGGGCTTTGGAATATTAGCTCTTCTTTATGTCTGTCAATGTTAAAAACATTTTAAAGAAATATAGCGTGTCAGCCTTTGGCTCATATGCAGCTGATGGCAAATTCACTGTCACTGTCTAGTTCGCCTGTGCTGGCAACACAAATGCTCCTACATTGATAAATATAGTGCAGGTGTGTGTAAAAGTTTTTCAGCGTTGAAGATCGAATTCAAATGTTGTGATCTCCCTCCTACAGTTTGTGTTTGGACACCTGAGGTATAAGTGCGGACTTAGAATCACGGCACACCTGTGACTGCTATTGAAAATGGTGACATTTATTCATACTTTTAACTTCAGAAATAACAGGTAGCATTTACACACAAGAACCAGATTTCTTAAAAAAAACCACCAGCACAAAAAAAAAAGAAAAACCAACCAAGAAAAATACCTAGAAAAAGAATTGGTTTTACTAACATTTAAACATCCTTTTAGTATTAATAGAGCTGTTTTTTAAAATTGTACATTGTTGACACAGCAAGAACATAAGCTTTCAATATGAATAAGAAGAGAAAATACAAATTCCTTTTCTACTATTAGCTATTTTAAGCTCTTTTCAGTGTGAACGTTACAAAGAAGTGGTTTTGCAACTGAGACGAGAAATTCTTTTGTTTCTATTATTTGGTTTAGTGTGTTCTTTATTGAAGTGACAGAAACGGGTATTTACAGAGCTAATTCAATTAAATAATAAGTCCTTCTTAGTGGATTATAGA
This sequence comes from Egretta garzetta, assembly GCF_000687185.1. Lineage (NCBI taxonomy): Eukaryota > Metazoa > Chordata > Aves > Pelecaniformes > Ardeidae > Egretta > Egretta garzetta. The sequence continues at coordinate 3,907,306 of NW_009260774.1, forward strand.
AATGCAGAAATTTGAGGATTGCAGGGGAAAAAAAGAAACTAAAATGTTATTAGTGTCATAACCAACGCATAAAGCAAAGGCAATTTTATAACAAAATGTTATGTAATTATAAGAGCCATATGTAATTTCACTACAAGCAGCAAAAATCAATTTTTTCTTCTGAAGACTGTTTTCATAGTAGCAATAGTCCATTTTCTTGAGCTAATGGAGGATCAGCTTTGGTAATAAGGTGCCCCCTGGAGATTCCTCCCTTGTAAGCATACAAGTCTGCAGGTGTGCTAAATTTAGTCCTACGATAGAAACTTATTAGTAGCTTAAAACAGTTACACACTAAAAAGTAAAATTGAAAATTGGGAATTCCAGAACTGATTTTTACCTGCTAATGCTTCCCTCTGATCTGATAATTTATTTTTAAACAAACACTTTTGAGGAGAATACCCTTTACATTTCCAATCAAAACACAGGTTGCAATTTAAAATCTTGTTAATTTGACAATATTGCTATCGGTTGACAGTGATCTTGAAAGAAATATTATCAATGGCAGTTCTGTTCTTAATTAAACCTGGTTCTTTTATAAAATTGATTTTTAAAGATGCATCAGGCACAGCAGTGGGCTTTTTATTGCGTGGTGAACAGTCCTCTTAAACCTTGACTTCCTTCAGGTTTATTGTATTATTTTTGTATTTAGGTGGAGACATAGCTGACCTAAGCTTAGCTGTGTAAAATTTCGGTTTTTAGTCTGTATTTGTTGTCTGGCGTCTCTGCATGGCAAACATAGAAAGATGGGAACCCTTTTGGGGTGATTCACTCCACCTCCCTCTTTCCATTAATTACATGAAAAGCTTGAGTATGGATGCTGAATTTTCAGGTGGCTGAAATTTGATAAAATGATGCTGTCAGTAGCACTGGGCTCTCCATACTGATATTTTCTGCTTTTCCTACTCAGCCTGAATAAACACTGGGTAGAAGTAACACATTTACTTTATCTTTCCAGAACAGGCTGCTTCCCATGATGATTTCAGGGCAGTCAAACAGAGCAGCTCCCAAGTTCAGTTTTCAAGCTTTCTTGTGATGCTGAGCCTTTTTTTGAGTTTTGCCTGGTCTGTTTTGGCTTGTGTAGTGGAGCTGATGATATATGTGGCGATGGTTTACAGACTGCACTTTTCCTCTCTTTCTGTATTTAGAATCAACACGAACACTTTTAAAAAAGAAACATGCGGTGGGTTGTCAAAATAATTTTTAACAATGGTGTTGGCTCAACAGGCTCAAGAAGATAGTGCCTAAGTATTCTGACTTTCATGAAATTTTTGGTGGAAAAATAATACTGGTTCAGGCAGATTTTCTCGGGAGTGCTGTTTATAAAAAGCAAGCTTTCTGCTTCGCTGTTGTTGCTCACGTAAGGCTATTTTTAATACTGCTTTACCCTTTGCAAAGCTTGTTAGCAAGATAACCACACATTTTTTTTAGGAAATAAGTGATGACTATTAAAATATGGAAGCAAGCTTATTTTTAAGAAAATGGGCTTTACCTTTCTTTCCCCCCCATTCTTGGTTCAAAATATTACCTAACAGCATATGGCTCTTGCTAATAGAGAACACGTTGCCCACTAGGGTCACGCAGACCCCAAAAGGGGGAAGCTTCAGGGTGGCCTAATAATTAGTTTGAGAAGTTTTCTAATGAGCATGTCTTCTGAAAAATCATGAGTGAGGCCGAAGTTCTTTCTGAGAAAATATTCCACTTGCTCTGTAGGAGAGGGACAAGTCAAGTCGCTGAAAAGGTGCCTTGTCTCAAGCAGTTGGTGGGAGTTTGCTGAGCACTGCCTGGTGGGACTTCTCCCTCCTTTATGGGATGCAGAGAGCAATCCCTGAAGGTAACACTGCCATCTTGGGCTCCAGCACTGTAAAAGCACAAGTAGGAAGTTCTGCCAAGAAAATTTTTTAACACTGGAGAGCTGCTTGTTACCTTAGGGCAGGAAGACACAAACCTGATGTTTCTTCTCAAGCACAGAGATGTATCCCTTCTCACAGACAGTTAAACAACGACTCATTACAATGAGATTTTCTTGCTTTTATTTTAATGGTTTCTTCTGGATACTTTGCAATGTCTTTAAGAAATTGCTCCTCAGTGGATGCCTACAAAGAAGTTCCAACAGCTGTTTCATTTCCAGTATGTCTGGAATTTAAATGACTTATTTTTTTTCCCCTGTACCTTCTATAATCTCATTTCTTACTGATTAAAACCCATATTTTTCTTTTTTTTTTTTTTTTCTTCTTGTAACCCATAGGTAGCTTATTTGCCTTTGGTTTGCATGAATTGATATTACAGTAAATGGTATGTGTATAGACAGATTTGTAAGGTTCTCCTTTCTAAAAGTTTCACCATAGAAAAAAAATATCCCTTTTTGAGATGAATTGTCCAATGTATACTTTGGGTGATATATTTCTATGTTCATCCCATAAAGAAAGAAAAACCAAGCTAATACGTCAAGATTCCAGGATTATGTATTTTTTTATAGACTCTGAATTAAGTATCATGAAACTACTCCGATAGCTAAGGGTGCATCTACTACATCTCTAATTATTAAGAAGATATGGGGACAAGTAAGGATAAGCACCTCCCTCTTACCCTGCCAAAAAACCCGCACATGTATGACTAGGGTAGAAAGGGGTGCACCACCTCAACCCCTTGTTGAAGATGTTGAAGGACCAAATCAACTTCGCTAGCTTAATTCCTCTAGATTTTGCATGTGGATTGTCTTGCCACTTGCTGCTTGCACTGTTCTGGTTGTGATTTGTAGCTGCGAATGGTCAAGGACAAAAGATGAGCTGTCTGCAGGGGAAAGTAATTACGGGGTGGGGAGGGCACTGATGCAGTTGGGGAAAAGAAAGAAAATTTTAAAGGTCAGATATCTAATTAAAGATACTAATTGCCTCTAAAAAAGGGGGAAAACCACGTTTCCTCTGCATGGTAAAGCATTCTCTTCAACTGATCTGGGAAAAAAGAACGTAAATTAATTCCTTTCATAAAATAAGTATGGTTTTCATACACTGTGTATAAATGTTCTTTGGAAATTGCCTCATCTTATTTAAAAGGGTATATGCATAGCTTCTGTATTTAGTTAAATCGTACTCATAATCTATATTCATGCTCTACAGAAATAGATAATACAATATAAATAGCATAAAAAACCTCCTGCAGAAATCTTACAAAATCTATTTGATGAGTTGATTATGCCTAATTGCATGCTTGTAAAGAAAGTGAGCTTCACCATTGTAGCTAGTGTGATATAATAAGAACATGTATCGGAAAGGAGAGAGCTTAAATATCTTTTAAAGAAATAGTAAATACTATCAATGGAATAAGAAAAAGATAAACATTTGTTGTTGTTCTATATTTTGGGACAACTATGAGAAAAATTCTGAATTAGTAATGGGGAGTTTTGACCCATGGCTGGCAAAGCGCTCACGAGGGAGTTACTAAACCATTAACATGATGTTCATTTTTCTTTTGCTGGTCATCTTTTCACTTGAGTGCCTAAGACGGTCTGTTCCTATGTCACTTAAATAAGCCATATGTTTTATTCATTCTCTTAAAGAACAGACATTATGGTTACTCTCATATGTAAAAAGAGTGGTGGAGTGGTGACATTTAAACAGGTTTTTACAATGATGGAGATGTTCAGTCACATTTACGTGATTAGGCAGATACTCCAAGACATCCATCCTATAGTCTGAGACAAGTTATATTCCTGTGCAGAATAGCAAAATGCTGCTATCATTTTAACTGGCTTCACTTACCGTATTTATGGGAGATCATTGCAGAATTCTTATTTATTTTTACTAGTTTAGAGGAGATCAATCTATGGTTATGCCTGTTGATTTTGTTTACCAAATGGAAGAACTACCTTCCTACCTAAATATCTTGGTATAATCTGGCTCTTGCATGTTCCCTCAAATTTAATCCTATGCCCACTGCTTCAAAAAAAGGTTAGCTATATTACAAATACAATAACTAATCCTCTCTCCTTTGAAAAGCTGCTGTAAACCGGCTTTGAGCATGGCTTTGCTTTGTGGATAAAAGGAAAAGAGCGCTCCCCAGTGCTGTCTGCAACAAGGAAATCTGCTCTGTAGTTGCTATTATTCTCCAGCAGCTTCTGCACCCCTTGCTGTGGCCTCAGGTCAGCCAGCAATGCTTACATCTAGTTTCAGCAAGGCATTTAATTGTGTGCTTAACATTATATTCAGCAAGACTTATACACATACTTAACTTCAACACTTACTTGCCATTATCGAGAAGAGTGGTTTCTCGATTGGGATTACAGGAAGGAAAGACAGATTATCCTGGTGAGGTAGATATCCACAGATGCCTGCGTCTCTACCAACATCAAAGGGATATTTTTTCAACTGAGAAGCACTCAGATCAAAACCACAATGATTCCTTTGCAATGATGTGGTTAGCAGAGGAAAGCAAGCAAGCTCTTGCCTCTTTCTAAAACCAGCCTTTATCACCCCGCACCTGGCTGCTCCATCAGGAAAAGGACTGGTGCTTTGGAGTTGTCTTTCTCCCCCGACTTGTTTCCCTCCATAGAGTGGCTGGCACTGAGAAATGATCTTTCCTTTATTGCCACATGTCTCTTCCCCCTTGATGTTGCCAAAGACAAGTGGGGAGGGAAGGGTGATGGCTGTGGAAGGAAGGTTGTAGCGACACACCGGTCCTGCTGTATGAATTACTGTATTTCTGTTCTTCTCTCAGAAAATGTCAGGTCCCAACACTGTACCTGAACTCTTCTCCTCGGTGTCACAACTTCCCAGATGCTCACCCAGTGCCTGTCCATTTCTGTGCTTGACATCTGTAGCATAGATCCTACTGCTGCATTTATTAACACAAAATTCAAATTCACAACAGTCAGCCTGCATCGACTTACAGTCTAATGCTGCTCCAGCTCAACTGCCACCTTCTCCCTTGGGATCCACCTGGGATACTGCTTTAGGCGGTTCCCTGCAGAGCATGGGCGACCATCGCCTTAGAGATTTCTGACAAGGTATTTCACTAAAGGCTGCAAAAGGAGATGAGATATAAGGGATGCAGGATAGATATGCTGGTGGATTAGCAGCTGGGATGGGGGCATATGGTCATTTTTTATGATAGATGCAGGCCTCCAGCTGATTCCTTTAAGAATCTGTGCTGATCATGTGTAAGTAAAGTCTGTGAAAGGGAATTAACATTCAGTTGACAGAAGTCTGTATGTGATACAGTATTATATACTGTGAATCATTGCTGTTAACTTGTTTTCTTCTTTTTATTTACCATTGATGTAAGTGGAACATTTAAATGCATCCGGTGCATTCTTACTATCAGCCTTTCTGCCCTGTAAATGTCCTTTATCAGTATTAATTTGACTGAAGCCTGGAAAAGCCTCATATTCTCTAATTAGAGAGTTTATGCATCAGAATTCAAATTTAAGCTACAGTCCATGTTTTGATGGCCAGTTCTTCAGAAATGATACCCAGTCTAACAACTTTCCTGCTGGATCACACTATATTACTATATACAGATCTCAGGAGCAAATTGTCCTTTCATTTTGCAGTGCTGTGAGGAGTATGTTTGAATCCTGGACAAGCTGGCACCAGTAAGTTGGAAGGAATTCAGAGAAATCCATCAATGATGATTAAAGTTTCAGATTTCATGAAGACATATTAAAAACTAATTATATAGAATTTGTCTAAATGATGAAATAACAATATGCCAGTGCAGAATTATTCTCACAGGAGAAAGCTGGGAATTGCTAATGAAGAAGACAGGACCAATTTCTATTCCTCAAAAAAACCCCAAACCAAACCCCACCAAATCCTGTATACTAGAGCATTGCTTTGCTTGTCTACAGAAATTGTGTGCTAGAGGGCAGTGTGATTTGTAGCAGGCGGTGTCCTTCTCTACATTACATTGTATAATCAACCTCATGTTACTTAATTTTTTGTAGTTGTACTCTCATGGCAATTGCTGTTTCACACTTCTCTCACAAACTCTGAGAGGGAAGTTCACGGTAGATTAGCCAGTGTGTACTGTGATTGCCCACTGCATACTTCAGAAGCCTCAAATGACTAGAAAATTTGGTGGAGTTTTAAGCAATCAGTTGGAAAGGTGAAGCTAGAGTCCCTCAAACCTTGCAACTCTTGATCACGGGACGGGGGGAGAATTACTCTGTGCAGTTGTTAAACACTTCCAGCATAATAGGGATTGATTCCAATTAGGTGCCTAAGCTCTCAGATAGAACTATTGTGCTTGCGCTGGGTTTTTCGTGGATTAGCCCAAGTACATAGAATCTTTAAAATGATAGTGTAACCACAAGCTTAGTAAATAACAGAATGATGTTTGGTTTTGACAGAAATAGCCTACAGAGAATAGATGGAAGGTCCTATGGGTTTTGCTTTTACAAACCAAACTCCTCAGTGACACCCTGTGCTTCCAATCTAGGGCTCTTCCAACCTGCAAATGAAGTGTACAAAGGAAGGGTTTTCCATCTGTATTTCAAGATGTACCCGTGGCCCCAATCATCACATAAGTAGTTTTTTCTATCCTATTTAATCAAAACTGAAGTCCTTGAGTTTGTTTTAATTTCTAAGAAGTTTTTTTTTTTGTTTTCAGAGTGGATGGGTTGCATTGTAATATCTCAGGATTATGGAAGAACTTTCATGGTTCTGCCTGTGTGAAAACTCATTCCATTTCCATGCATATGAAGATCCATTTCCCAAGGGATAACTTTTTAAATATTTGTATTACAGTGCTGTTCACAAATCCTAGGACCTGGTTCACAAAGCAGGGACCTGGTTTGTGGTGGTTTTTTTTTTTTTTTCCTCTTGAAGAAGAAGGTCTTAGGGAATGTAGCAAATGAAAGATGGATGATGAAAACGGATAATTAGCCTAGGTGTCTTTGCTGTTGCAAAATTTGGAAAAAACAAAAAGTCTTAGGTTTGGAAAGGTAGTGTCTTACATTATTGATAAAAGCTGCGATTGAAAATGAAGACTGCACATCTTTGTGTGTCTGTCTTCTGAAAGATTTCCAGGTTTCCTCCCTGGGTTATATTATATCCAGCCATCCACCTCCAATGGTCTTATTAGGAATGCATATCTTTTTCTTCTTTTTAAATGTGATAAAAGTGAAGCAAGTTCTGTAAGAAGCTGATAATCAAACAACATGGGGAAGCGAAAAATCCAAACATTGAACAATAATTATTTAAAAAGGGAAAAATGTAATTAAGAAAGAACATGGTAATAAGCTTCCTAGCTGTTTTACAGGCATTCTCAGAAGCGTGTTAGGAGTAGCCTAACTCCTGCATACACATACTAAATTCCCTCTTGAGCACTGCGTAGATGCCCATGAAAACAGGCATGACTGAAAAACAAAAGCCAGTGAAGAGCTGTAAAGGGAGCATGGAACAATCCAGTTTTTACTAGTTAAGTGAGTTAAAGCATGAAAGAGGGAGCTGAAACTATAATAAGGTGAAAGAGGTGCATGAAAAAGCAAAGAATATTTTAGAATGCTAACAGTGATGAGTGGGCTAAATGTTTGAATAGTTCAAGCAATAAAAGAAATAACCTTTAAAAATCCTCCTGTTGAACATGGTTTGCTGTAATTTTTTAATCTGACTGAGATAATCTACTCAGCAAGTGCTCACCAAATTGCAGTTAAAATAATGTCAAAGACCATTTAAATAAAAAGCTTGGGTCATGATATTTTTGACACTTTTTCTATAGGTATGCAGTGAGATACTTTGAATTTGGGATTTTCTGGCTGTCATGATAGTCGCTCATGCCACCAGCAGCTCTGGAAACTCATTAATTTTTTACTCAAATTGTATAGTGCTTCAGAAAGAGGGTTTTTTGCAAGCTCTGGAAAGTGTTTTGGCAATATATAGTTATAGAAAACCAGCATCTAGTGATTTGAAGTAACATTGTTCCAGAAAGATGAATAAAGAATCATAAATCATACTTAAAAACTTGTTTTCTTTTGCATTCTTATAATATTCCAAAGACAAAGAAGCACCCTCCACCAAGCCAAACAATCCAGTCGCACTGACTAAACACTTGATTAAAACTTAATATCTAATTCACTTTGTGAGAGAGGGAGAAGCTAACAAATAAGCCTAGTTTCTAAGTCTTTAGATCTTCAGATCTGTGCTTAGCTGTCAATGTGAGCTGCATCTTAAATAGACAGGGAGGACTTGATCTATCTACAGTGTCTACTGTGTATGATAAAAGAGATCATTTGACCTAGCTAGAATGTGTTCCTGAGCCACAGAAGATGAATATTGTTTTAATGGCCTTCAAATTTAAAAAAGAAATAGAAGTGATGTGAAAAGTATTATAGCCTTTCCTGTAAGTAAGCTCTCAGTAACATTACATTTGCTGGCTTTATTTAAAAAATAAGAGAACACTGGGAAGCAAAGGTCGCACCGACAGCCAGGGAATTTACAAGTCCAACATCTGATCATGGAGATCATAACTACATCATTTGAAGGTTTAGTTGGCAGTGCAGGCTAATGAAAGGGCTGTTCTTCAGAGACTTAAACCAAAAAAGTCACTATATGGAATTAGGATAAAATAATTTAGCTTTATATGTGGTATATTTTAAAAACTCGGAGATTTGTGTAACCTTTCCTCTGACCATCTCTATGGACAATAATCTCTCTTGTGTGGGAAAACTGGCACAGGAAAGTTCCTAACTTTTCCCCTGCAACGTGTTTCTGCTGCCTTGTTCTTCTGGGGAGATGCCTTTTCACCCCCTTTTCAGGGTTCACGTTTCAGATTCTTTAGGAAGATGTGAAGAGGTGTTGTGCCTCTCAGCCACTTTCATCCCTCATGGACCTTTAAGTGTACCATCCTTGGGTCAGTCTTTCTCTTCTTGGCTCAACTTCATTTACCACACATATAGTCCCTAAACACAGAGACCCCAATACAAATGGGTTTCATTTGTTCAAGTTGGCATAGGTAGTGACATGTGAGATGTCCTAATACTTTACATTGGTGCTTCTTAGCCTATGTCTTACCTTAGCTGATTCAGAATTATTTGTGTTTCACCACAATACATAGTGGGACATGGTACCCTCATATACCTTGGTCATTAAAGGACTTCAGTGATAGGATGTGCTTGACAGACATGGAAATAATACTTACATGTGTTAGATCTGTTCAACTTATCGTTAATTTTAAACGTTTGCTCTCTCTGAAGAATTTGCTTTTTTATCATGTACCCACTGTATTTTACTTTCACAGTTGCTCCCTTTTTCTGCCTCTGCTGTATATTGGTAACTCCGTATTTATATTTTCCCGTCCTTTATTTTCCCTGTTTGCTCATTCTGTCCCCTTATATTTAAAGAAGAAAACAATTCCAGCAACTCAGAATGTAACTGGAGGCACCATATTTGAATGTTTAAAATGTGACAGAACTTCTGGGAACTGGCTTATTTTTAGCTCCCACCTCCATTCATTAATTAATATTAGAAAAAATAATTTGGTAGTCTTTCCTTTTCCCTTTCTTCTTCTTATATCCCGTCCCAATGTCTGCCATGATCATGATGGGTCTTTCTCCTCCTCAGGCATGGACTGATGGTAAGTGGTCGCCACATTCACTTTGAGCTTTTAGACTGGAAAAGTGAATTTTAGCTGGCCAGTGGGTAGCTTGTGCTAAGAATTTCAACTGTCCTGTTAACTTCTTTTTTAGCACTTAAAGAGCTTAACACATCTTATTCCTCTGCAAAAGTTTGGGCAGTCTCTCACTATTGCCTAGTGCCTTAACATGAAAGATAGGAGAGAATCTATGTGATATTTTTATTATTATTATTGATTAGGCCTGGTTTCAGACTACAAACCAACAGTGCTGAATGTTGTAGAAGCAGAAAACAACGTGGGATACTTGAAAAATCAGGTTACTAAGCCATTTCTTTGGGTTATATATCTTCAGTGGTAATGTAGAAATTAAAGAGTGGATAGCTCTCTTTAACTGTGGCTTTAGATTATAGATGAAGCTGTGGAGAAACTGTCCCTCCAAAACATGGCTAATTGGGATAAAATGGTCTTCCCCTCCAAGCCCATTATTCTAACATAAAAGATCCCATTGAAGCAGCGTTGCTGTAATGTCTTGCCTTTTATGAAGAGTGCATTGATTAATCCATAAATGCATAACTTAATTTTCAGGTTGTCAGCTATATAGGTCTTCCTAGCTTTACTTCTCTTCTCTTTGAGTGGCACTTTACACTTTAAGAGGCTGAGACATTTTTATTGAATTAAACTCATTTACCACCTTACGGTGATGTAACATTCGAATACAAACCTCCGGGCAGCGAGGTGCTCTGCTTTGTTTTGCCAGCGTCTGCATTTTTGTATTCTACAGTGAGTGCTCAGCCAGGCTGCCTACTTTCTGTTTCCTGACAAATAATTTAGTGTTTGTATTGCACAAAATATTTTTGATATCTTTTACAGTCAGTGTCAACCAATATGAATGAAAGAATGGAGGAAAAAAAAATTGATGGGTGACTTCAGACCTTGCAGGTGCGAGAAGTGTAGTTGCTTGTATGACCTTTCCATGTACTCCAAAGGTCCTGTGCAGATATACACTTAAGAACACAAGTAGGTGGTCATCTACTCCAGCAATAAAAAAACAGGTGCGGAAGAACTTTGTAGGCCAAAAATATTTATTTTTCTCTGGCAATAATTATTGCTTATTAAACATGATGTATCTTGTTGTCCTAACAGTTTAGTGGGGACAGAAGGAGATTGCCTGGGGGCTATGGCAGCAAGAATTTTTGCCATAAAGTCAGGTGAAGTGAGGTTTTATTATCTGCAATTTACAGCCTAATCCGCAGAACAGTATTTGGATAAGTGCAGAAAAACACAATGTCTTGAAAACTGTAACTGAATAACAGAAGAGGAAAGTTAGCTGATACAGTTTTAATGAACAAACATTGGCCAAAGGAATATCACTTAGAACACCTGTTGATTTTCTTGTCTAAGACCAAATAAATGCCTAAGTTCTGTGGGTTTTTAAATTATTCTTATCCAGAATTAAAATAGATATGTGTGTGCATATGAAGAAATTAGGTTATACATACATACCTTGTGCTTCCCAGATACTATGGTGGATGTGGATAAAACTAAAACACCCATTCACAATGAAAAATGTTAACCTAGGTAATGCGGTGATAACATCTTTTGATACAGTGATCCACAAATTCACATTCCAAATTAGAGCCAAATTGGCATTGCAGGAGAGTCCAGGCAGAAGACAGAAATCCCATCTGAAAATCAGTCTTGTGGGTTACTTTGAAAGACCCATAATCA
>NW_009260774.1:3918656-3922244 GCF_000687185.1 Egretta garzetta
AAGAAGGACTTAGAGGGAACCAAGGCACCAAAAAGTAGATAAAACTAATGTAATCTCCCAAGCTGTTTCCTTCATACAATCAATATAGTCTGAGTCTGAGCAAGACAGAACATAGATCAGCAGGCTTTTCTTCCAGCCCCTAATTTAGCTAGCAAATCACTGTCCCACACTTGTCATAGCTTTTGCAATTCTCATCTTGTGTGCCTAGACTCTCACTGCACGATCTTATTGAATAACTATCTGCCCCTTCTGCAAGGTATCAGAAATGAAAATACAGGTTGGAAATTTCAAGGCTAAATATGGGTTTTAACCCTTTGTGGATTTATTTTGTTTTAATGGAATGTGTGAGGTTGTATCTTCAAGATATAGACCTGTTTGCTGCAACCTGCAGCAACCTATTATGTTAAAGGGTAAGAACAGTTTACAAGCAAACAAAAATGGCTTTTGCCTTTTTTCTATATGAGTTATTCTTGGCTAATGCTCCTCTTCTCTGGCCTATTATTGTTCTTCATGTTTCATTCTTGGTTTTTTGAGAAATGTGATTTTTTTTTTCCTTGTACAGTGAAATATAAAGTGATATACACTTCCGCTCTAAAATGTGTGGCAGTGCTAGAAATGTGTCATTTACGGTGTAGCAGTTACTAACCGGTAGTATTGATTGAACTGGGGGGAATTATTGCTTAATTTATAGATGTGAATGCTATAGTTTGACCTGATGACTATAAAATTCTGAGTCAAGTGTCAGAGATATTACTAATGAGATAAAATGCCCCACAGGAAGACTTTGATGATAGTCACAATTTAATATGCTCTTGCAAATGAATTCTTAAACTGTGGAGTAATTAACTTGTCAATGTATAAGCCTTTACGTTTACTGCTTAAAGTATTATCTGGAATAATGAAATAAAATCCTGTTATTGTAGGGCAGGAATTCTGTCTATTGGAGGTATTGCCTAGATGGTTTCAACATTTTATGTCTTTGAAGTACAATATTGTATGGTCACAACCGAATTCAACACCTCAAAAGTACGCTTAGATTTTTAAAAAAAGAATGGACTGCTAAGTCTAAGAAGCATACAACTTCTGTTCTTCTTATTCTCATTTAAGGTGTCCTAGTCAGATATGAACAACTCAGAAACTATGCTGAACTTTTTTCTGTCTTTCAAGGACTTCTTCATTAAATAATGATAATTTCCCTGTTTATTACATATGCCTATAATATGCAATACTTAGTTATATACTAAGATTAGAAAAAAATCTAACCAGCTGGTATTAAATTAAATACACATGTACTGTATAATGGTCTCGGTAATGTAACATGTATGTTTCCCCTTACACAAGTTTGAGAAACTCAGTTTCTACCTGAAGATGTCTTCATATATAAATGAAATGAGCCTGCTTTGGCAAGAGGGTTGGACTAGATGATCTCCCGAGGTCCCTTCCAACCCTTGCCATTCTGTGTTTCTGTGATTCTGCGAAATGCAATATATTTTTCCATACACAGCTAGTTTTCCTTCTGGATTTCGTTCTGTAAGCAACACTTAATTATGAAAACATGTTTGCCAGCTTACTAGTGTCTCAATTTTCTATCACCCTCTTGGTTTGTTTTCCTCCCTCCCTCCCACCCTTCCACCCCCAAATTGTAAAAATAAATAAAGGATGAGCTTCTGGTGTTTTCTATAGAAAGTTAAGCTTCAGTGACATGGAGTAATTTCTTTTACAGCTCACATGCACTTTGAATTTAAAATTTAATCTGTTCAAATCAGCTTGCATTACCAGGGAATTGTGCTTATCATGTTCCATGAATGATTCAGTAGATCTTAATAGCTACCTTAGTAATTTCTTATGAATCATTGAAAGAGATCACATTAGTAAACACTAGTGGTAAGTACTAAACACGTTTTTCATTAAATTGTATTTCTCAAGTATTGTTGATTCCAAAGTCTGTTGTGTAGGTGTCATATGAAGAAATGTATGTTGCATCTTAGATTTATTGTCTTTGAAGAAAAAGGTACTTGATTTTTATTTTTTTTTTAAACTGTCTGCAACTGATGTGAACAGTGCACCAGCCCAATCACCATGGCACAATCCAGTGTGGTTGCCAGCTCACGCAGAGTTCTATACTCTATGGACCAACCATTAATGTGATATAAATGTGCCTCTGGCTTCCACATAAAGCTCTTCTTCTATCATACTCACTTATCGCATACACTACTTCTGAATTCCTAGGAAGGCAAATAGCATCAATTGCAATTGAAGGAATCAAAATAGCTTGTGGAATTAATAATTATTGAGGGAGGTTGATGTTTTGTAAACTTTGTCCCAAGGACTTTGAAGTAGCTCTTAATTCAGCAGTGAGAAAGTGGAGTGCTTTTTCTTAATTATGGTTCCCTTGAATGTTTGAATTATGAATGAAGACTGCCATTGTTCCTTGAAAGATGGTAATACTTATTTGAATTCAGTTCCATTAAAAAAAAAAGGATAAAATATCTTCACATTCAAAGCTTCATTAAACTATAGATCCAGTTATCACCTATTACTTGTACTTACCATCGTCCTTTTATCTTGAATGCAAAAAAATCCTAATACAGGAAACTTTTAAAATCACTGAATTGTAGAATAGTTTGGGTTGGAAAGGACCTTTAAGCAGGGACATTTTCAGCTAGATCAGGTCCAACCTGGCTTTGAATCTTTCCGGGAATGGAGCATCTACCACCTCTGGGCAACCTGCTCCAGTGTCTCACCACCCTCACTGTGAAAAATACCTTCCTCGTATCTAGTCTAAATCTACCCTCTTTTAGTTTAAAACCATTACCCTTTGTCCTATCAGAACAGGCCCTGCTAAAAAGTTTGTCCCCATCTTTTTTATAAGCCCCCTTCTGGTACTGAAAGGCTGCGATAAGGTATCCCCGGAGCCCTTTCTTCTCCGGGCTGAACAACCCCAACTCTCTCAGCCTTTCTTCATAGGGGAAGTGTTTCATCTCTCTGATAATTTCTGTGACCCTCCTCTGGACCTGCTCCAACAGGTCCATGTCTTTCCTGTACTGAGGACTCCAGGGTTGGAGGTGGTCACGAACCTGACCTTCTCTTACAGTGGGAGGGACTTTGCTCTCCCAGTCCCATCTTATGGTCCATCCACTTGAGAGGTGTGGGAAGAGAGGTTGCCAGTGAAGACCGATGCAAAGAAGTTGCTGAGTACCTCAGCCTTCTTGTGTTTATTTAAGAAAGGTATATGCCACTAAGAAAGAATCTGTAGGCTTTACTGTCATCTAGTATTTTGATGTTTTCAGTGAGTTGTTTCAAGTGTGATTGTTATTTTAACATTATCGTTACTGTAATTGAATACATAGGCATAAAGCTACAAGAACAAAGGGTGGATAATTAGAATTCAAACTTAGGAGTGTCAGTGTAACTACTTACCTTTTGCACATTTTTTACTCAGAATAATTGTAATATAAATTAAGTAAATAAACCAGGCACATTTCTCTCTGAAGTGTGAGATGGAGGGCCAGTAATCCCTAACCCCTCAGCTGAGGAAGGAGGCATGTGCAAACCTCGGTAGGGAGCTGCTGGGCACTCGGCATTACG
>NW_009260774.1:3922271-3942719 GCF_000687185.1 Egretta garzetta
CAGTACTACAAAGCAACAACATTTATGAATATATATAACTGGTTTTGCAGTTATATAAATATCCATCATTCAGAACAATCCTGTTTTGCATTTTTGTAGTACTTTTAATTTCATAGCATCCCAGAATGCAATGTGAACAAGGTGTGCAGAAACAGCTGAATAAATGATTCCAGCCTGTGCACACCTCTGATATGCAACAACCTGCACAAATATGAAGAGGAAAGAAAATCTGGCAAGAAGTTTTTCTAAACTTCCAAAGAACAGCAGAGAGAACATGGACATACGTTGTGAAGTGTGATTCCCTTCGTCTCTCTGTGGGAAGTTGTTCTGTGGGTGGAGACTGCATGGTTTTGCAGTTGTCTTGTTCCACATGACTCTCACTGAAGTTCTGCTTGTATATAAGTGCTGGGTTTGTCCTTGTGATAATGCCTGTGGTTTTGGGTTTGTTAGCAGG
This sequence comes from Egretta garzetta, assembly GCF_000687185.1. NCBI lineage: Eukaryota > Metazoa > Chordata > Aves > Pelecaniformes > Ardeidae > Egretta > Egretta garzetta. The sequence goes on from NW_009260774.1 coordinate 3,922,726, forward strand.
ATTACATCCTGGTAATAAGTACTGTGCCTATGGCTTATGGTTTGGAAGATCTTGCTCTAATGCATGATGATGCATTAACTCCTAAAAGTACACATAAGCAAGGCAAATTAAGGTGGGACAAAAAGGCATAATTTTGACATTTCCTAAAATTTGTAGTGTTTGGCTGTGCAACTACAATACTTTTTATTAGTTTAGCTTTTGGCATGTTGTATTATGAATAACCTAAACAAAAAAAAAGTCTTTGACAATGTTTGGAAGCTGTTAGAAGACACTTCTGCATGGCGGGTGTGGACTTTCCTCATGAATGGGAGCTCAAAGCAAATTCCAAGAATCAAACTTGGCCTTAGTTTTGAGATGTAAATAGCAATTTGAGTAAAATGAACCATGTACCAGTTGACATTCAAGCATGTCTGTCCTTTTCTGAAACAGATCCATTGTGCTTAGCTTGAGAACAGGTGCTATATTTCATCTTTATTCAGGAATTTCCCAATTTTTCAGTTTCTATCATAATTCCAGTATTAATAAAAATAGCATGCTTTTCAAGTAAAATTTATCATGTGGCTATATAAACAGGATTATATTTAACTTTCTCTTTGGAAAGCTTATGTTGGAGACTGTTGATTTATATAAGCATAATAAAGGTTAATGTAAGCAGCAACAAGATTTATCTCTAACCATAAGGAGTCATCACTTTTTAAATAACACAATATACACCCCTATTTTTGACACAGTAATAAATCAAAGACTTCAGCAAAGATTGGATTGGAAGGGAGAACTGCACTGTAGTGCAAAATTTGGTACTTTTGGAGGAAGGTACATGAAAGTATATAGGTACAAAATAATGTGTGACCAGATCTTTTGTCTTCTGTTACTATTTTGTTAGCCATTGCAAGAGTGTTTCTGTATAGAAGAGTACAAATTATGAGTGTTTTGGTATGGAGGCTGTAATGATGAGAAAGAGCGTATAATTTGTTTTAGTTGAATAAAACTGATCTCAGTTCAATGATATTTCCTACAGCTTTTTTTAAAAAATAGGTCAATCCTGAAATGAAAATCCCCTTTCAAAATAAAAGGTTTCAAAACAAAAATTTGTTTAGAAAATTGTTTCTAAAAAGTCAAAAAATCTATCTCAGGATTTTCATCCAGCCAGAATTCTTTGCCAAATCTGGCTTGAAACTGTGGGTAATTTGGCCATGTCCAAAAAGGGCATTTTTAGTCAGACTTAATCTCTGCCAACAAAATGTTTCCAGCTCTGTCATTGTGTCCTGACTGTTAGCAGAATGGAGACCTTTAGGGCCAAGAAAAATGTGTCTTTCTGTATTCTAGGCCACTTAAAACATGTGGGGCACCACAGCCTGCAAAAATAACTTAATAATGTTGTTTAAGGAACAGTTACAATTAGTTTTGATTACTGTATATAAAACTAATCAGAAGTAGTGCCAAGTGAGAGCTAATACATACACAAACCTTTTCAGTGTTTCAAATATGCTGAAGTAGGCATGAAAGGCATGAAAGATAAAGGAGAATCTGGGGCATTTTAAAACCACATTAATTTTCAGAACAGATGCAGGGGCTTTCTGTTTGTTTTTGTTGAAGATGTTTCATCTACAATAAAAGAGCTGATTTTGCAAATGACATTTTTGCAGGTAATTAGTCTGTGATATTTCTATAGTTCTTGTTGGTATTTTGGAAATATTTTGAAATAATTCAGCATTTCTTGTTTTCAAAGTGCTAAGTGTAAGGTTTTTTCCTACATCTATTTCACAGTAATAATTTACATGTGTTATATTATCAGTATATAAATTCTGATTCATTTAATTGGGATGATTACAAACAATGTAGAAATGAATGCACCTGCTAATTTTTTCTCTCACACTCCATTGCATGTGCGCTCATAGTTTGCACATTGTTATCACTCATAGTCCATAATATCAGGAGTAACCAGTACCTTAAACTGCTCATAAATTTTCAGTGCAGACTGGCATGTGGTATGCTACGAGAAGAGGATAACAGTGCTACAGCCTTCATGTTGTGGTGGTTGCAATGTCACCCCAGTAGGAATGGAGCAGAAAGGATATGTAATGCTGGTTTCTCATTACCCCAACCTGTTACCCAAATACTCCATTGCAGCCAGTGTGGCTCCTGCACTGCTCCGAGGCAAGCTGAAGTCCTGCCCCACTGTGTGGGCCAAATACAGCACCCGCACCTGGGGTATTTGTCAGATGGTAGGGTGCCAGAGAAGCAGGAGGGACGTCTAACTGCACAGACCACATGCCACCAGAGCATTTCTGTGTGTACTTGCTTTTTAATTGAGCAGAATGAGAATCTTTCTGTCCACTGATGCCTTCAGTCATAATCTCTTCATCTTTGAGCTCCTGGTGGCATGGGGAGAGCCTGCGTTGCCTGGAGGAGCAGTGATGCAGGAGAAGCTCCTCCTCGTGGGGTCTGTGGTGCCGAGCCCCTCGGTGGTGGGGGCTTGAGTCATGTAATGCTGGCAACCAGAATGTGTCTTTAACGTTTTTATCTTGCATTTTTATCATCCAGCCTGTGTTTTGACTTGGCCTGTGCTTCCCTTTTTCAGTCAGGTAGTTTGAGGATTACTGTAGCAAGAGAAGAACCACGTGGTATTTCAGTTAATTTCTTTCTTTTAGAGAGGAGCGTATGCCGTGATCAGCCTGAGCTGCAGTTTGGTGGAAAATGTTACAAAGAGTCTGACCTTGGCAAAGTATATTCTCACATATGGTGTCTGAGATTGAAAATGCAGCACGCAACTCATTACCTCTAAGTAACATCAAAGGAATAGTTCTCATTGTAGATGTTTACCTGAAAAGTGTTACATGTTATTCCTTTCCCAGCTCACAAGAGTTCAGAAATAAGAAGGAGGTGTAAGGAGTGGAGAACTGTAATTTAATTGGGATCATTACCTCTTCCCTTCTTGTTGGGAGGGACACCAAGCTCTTAGCAACTGAAAATTAATTATTATCCTGCCAACTGTTTATCATGTATGAAATAAGTTGGCAATTGTGCTTCAGATCTCTGTGGCCAGGCACCCCCACAACACATATCACGATGCCAGTTGATACAAATTGTCAGTATAGTTTGGACTTTCAGAGTGCAGAAAACATAGGGGAAAAACTGACCTAGGCACAAAATTATGGGTTTGTCATCTCTATTCAGCACAGAGGCTACAAGATGCTGTTGAGGAATACTAAGCCATTGTTCTCTTTTGATCTCTTTGAACTCATCAGCGAAGAGCTTCTTAGTTTTCATAATTTCTTAAACAATTTTGATTATATTCCTTGACTACTCCTATTTATTCAAAAAATGTTTTTTTGCTTGTAACACTAGATGTTTATGAAATGTCAGTTCCCCGGAAGATGATATGCTACTTTGTTGCTGGGCTAATTATTTACAGTCATGTTGAAAATAAGGAGTCTTACTTATTAAAAATAAATGAGATTTATCATTGACTTCTGTTTGCTGAGCAAAGAGATCATATCATTGTATTTTTCACCACGCTTTATTCCAACTTGACTTTTATTAGCCTGTAGCAGCTAAGAAACATCAAAAGCTCTGTTCTTGAAACTGGAAAAGTTGTTTCTTTAAAAAATAATTTTATGTAGGTCTGAAAGAATATTTAGAAGCAGAAAGAAGTAAAAAAAAAAGATTCAGACAATTATTTTTAGGCCTCCCCTTCAAAGCCCCTTAGGCTTAAGCAAGGCTAATGTATTTCACTCTTTCATCACCTGTACCCGCAACAGTTTTTCCATTTCATAAATAGATTCAGAGGTGAGCTTCTACAGGGTAGCACATAATTTCTGATTTCAAGCCCTGTTAAGAATTATGAATTTTGTATTCTGATACATAAAAGTAGATCTTTGAAGAGTCTTGATGAAGACGGTAATAGAAACCTAACTCGTAATCTGATCTATGCAAATTCATAGATTAAAGAGCAGTTTTGCTCTGCTGAAGGACAACAGGCTCGGTAGGGTGTTTTAAACTGGAATAATTGGATTAGTGTAAATAGAAGCCATAAACTACACTAGGTGGAAAAAGATAAAAAAACCTGTTTTCTTAGTACTTTTAGGGACATGGTTTAGTGGTTAGGGACATGGTTTAGTGGTGGGATGGCAGGGTTAGGTTAAAGGTTGGACTCGATGATCTTAAAGGTCTTTTCCAACCAAAGCGATTCTATGATTCTATGATTCTACTGACTAGTTAGATACTTTTTCCTCAAGAATAATTTTGCTTAAGTTAATACAGGCTAAGAATCATTGGCAAATCGGTTTGTTTGTTGCAGAGTCTGATACTTAGATACACAGCCAGAAGTTCAGGATTCAAAAGTGCTTTTGGAAAGTTCTAATACAGAGAAAGAGGGGCTTCGTCCTGTCTTTCCAGTTGTGAATATGGACAGGTGGTATGGAGAGTCAAGTGGGATTTGAGAATTATGAAGCCTGATCACACAAGGGCATTAAAAACTCAATTAATATCGTGAGTCATGGCTGGATGATTCAGTTACAGTCTGTGACCTTCCCCTCTTAATTTCAGTAGTTACTTCTGCCCACGTTAGCAGAGTCTACATCTCTAGCCATTAAAGAATAGTTGTTTCCATTTTAAATGGGAAAAAAAATTGACAGGCATCCTATTTTTGCACATTCTGTAAGATTGTGTGCCTATTTTTACAGAGCCAGCTGCATAAAATATTAAAGGTAGTCTTTATACATATATACCCTTGAAAGTAAGTGAATTTATAATTTGAATGAAATGTCAGTTTTTTTTTCTGAACAATATATGTGTTTCATCATGCTTTTATAAATGTTACAAATTCCTGAAAATGAGTATCAGGTTTTATATAATCATTATAATGTCAAATATTTCTTTACTTAATCAAATATTTCTTGGATACTAAGAAGGCACATGATGAATTGTGACTTGTACTGAAAGCAGTTCTATTTTAAGAAAACAGAAGAAAAATGGTTTCCATTGTTTGAAACAATGTTTAGGTTTGTGTTTCAGCTTTGCATGATAATCACTTTGAGATTCTTCCTTCAGTACTTTACATAATTAAAATTTATATATGAGGACATGTTAACTTTTCTTAAATACCAGTATTTTTCAGAGGGCCTTTCTATATTTGTGTCATTTCACTGTCTTGCATGTGACACATGCCACCTTCTGGATCTTGTCAGAATTGCCGGTTGTTTAAATCTAAAATAATTGGAAAGTGGTTTCATCCTCCATGTATCTGTTACCGAAATGAATACAGCTGATATCTATGCACAGGTTAACGTACCAGAGGAAGTAGCCTACAGCTCTCAGCCAGACACTTTAGTGGTGTGCAGTGGTTTTTGCCTGAGGTCTGATTAAGTCTTAAGCAGTGTTTCTGTGTCCTGCATCATTCTAACAAATTGATTATTGCTCTAAAATAGTTATGCATTTCAACCAGGCAGTGAAAAGCAACATTGGAAATAAAAGCAGTAAGCTAGCCAAAAAAAAAAAAAAAAAAAACTTGAGAAACATACATACATAGAGCTGTTCAGGTTGTTCAGGTGGGAGAAAATGCCTATATTACGGAAGAATCAAAGATGTGGGGTGAAGTCTTCTTGCAATTAGGTAATTGCAAGCAGTTAAATATTCTGGAAAGAGTTCTAATATTATATATGTAGCTGGTGGTAAAAAGAGAACTGGGGTTTGATTTATTGAATCTGAAAATGAGTTAGAGTGCCTTGTCAAGGCCCTATAATTCACTGCCCTTCAGTCCCTGTCACATTTCAGTCTCTCTTCTACATGTATTAATTTGCAATAACCTTTTCCCAAATATAAATATGCCTAGGGTTTTTACACTGCCCTTCACTTCACAGTCCTCTGTTGGCATTGGAAGAGCCTTGCTACTCTTGTTCTACCCCTCAGTCGCATGCCTACAAAATGACCATATGCTGCCATGTTGGCTTAAAATTACAACTAGGAATGATTTCTTAGGTGCAAGAATACTTGGACCTGGTTTTGAAATTAAGCTGCTACCTAATTATGGCTTGCAGTTTAGAAAATTAAAATTTCAGCTTTCCTAGTCTACTGGACTCCATCAATATTTCACTTGATGTAAACGAGATCTCTTGTTACTTCAGTTTTTCACTTATTTTCATTTGTTGTTATTAACAGGCTTAATTTTGTCTTTTGTCTGTTTTCCATTATAAGCTCTTCTCCTTAATAAGATTTGAGCTCTAAATAGGATTTTAGATTTTATACATGAGTTATATACAAGCTCAAAGATAATTGGAAGATGAGCTTCTGCAGGTCTGATGGGTAGTGAGGAGGCAGTCTGGAGGTTATAGCAACACTTGCAGCTTGACATGACCCAGCAGAAATGTGTGAAAATGATGTCAAATCTCAAAGCTGTCCCTTCAGATATCCTTTCTCCAGCTGCTGTTTCTCTTCAAGAGATGCTCTGTGCAGGCTGTCAAAGTCTTCACGGCAGCCAGCAATTACTTCTTTTAAACCTTTTCCAAAATATGCCTTCCCTGGGGAATTTCAGCTTCCAGTTCAGAAAGGCAAAATGTTGGGACTTTTTTCTCAGTTCCCTAGTGTCAGTGTGCTGGCTGATGAGCTGAAGGCTTTTTATGCCCTATTAACTGCAAAAGAAGGGGAAAAAAAACCTCTGGCCTTAAGATTTGCCTAAGTGAACTCAGTTTAAATTTTTTTTTAAATGCAAAATAGGGAGCTAATGAAAGAGCAAGTGCCTTAAAGCCAAGCTATGTGTGTCTCTGTTAGTTTAACCTTTTAAAGCTCTTAGATGTACATTCTGAGTGAAGCATGAGATGGAAGGAGAAAGATGAAAAAATATATTGCAAAGAATAGTGGCTTTAAAACGATCAGTGTGTAATTGGAGCAGAACAAGTAAACTCTATGAAAAAGCTGCAGTCGATATTCAGCAGTTCATTTCAGGCCACGCAGCTAGAGGTTCTGCACTTGGAGAGATTCTAACCTGAGTCTACAAGAAAACTAAGCACTGTTCCATGAACATGGAATTGAAATAAATACCATAAGGCAAAACAGTATTCAGGTCAGGTTACAAAGCACATCCTAGACCAAATATTCTTGTAAGCTTCCGCAGTACAACTTCAAGCATGTGCTCCCTAGGGAAGAGCTTCCCTGCTCGGTCTTTGGGTAGAGCTCTTAGACTTTAAGCTAAATAGAAGGTAAAGATCCTTACTCAACTGAGTAGAAAAGTCTGCAGCACATCCCTACTTTCTAACACGCGATTCATTTATGTGGCAGCTTCTCAAATGCGAGAGTTGGTTTGAGTGTGCATTTTCCAGGAGGTTCGGTTTCATTCTTCACTCAAATGCAAAACAGAATTCATCCCAAAACATTGTTGGCCAAAGGATGCACAACCATGAAATGTAAACAGTTCAAAACACAGAAGTTAGGGGGAGAAACCAGCAACATGTTGATTCCCAAACCACATAAAGAGTCTTCCCATCTCAGGGGGGTGAAACAATCACTCAGAGTTGTATTTTGAAATCCTCTGGAATAAAAAAGCAACTTCAGGAAAAAAAAACCCCACACCCCAAAACCTGTTCTCAGAGGAGTAGCCAGTGAATATATTTTTATATACAGTCAACTCACTTGCCATTAACACTTTTGATGTACCACATTAAAGCAAGCATATGGAATTAGGTTCGCTTTCATGTTATATTTAACTGGTATTTGCTTTAATGGGAATGTTTTCCTTCTTACCCTGTCAAAGTTAAAGGAGTCTGTACTTGTCTCCACTTTAACTCTTTCTCCATGTTGCAAACAACAAATACAGTGACTAAGAGAGGTTTGACTCACTCCCCAATATGATAGAATAAAGCATTTACAATTAATGTTTTTGTAAAGATTTGCTACACTGTAAGTGGTTTTTATTTAATGGCTTGATGGAAGGGACTCGTGTGATTTTATCTGTGGAAATGGGCACTGGGATAGAAATTAATGATAAGGCACAGAACTGTACTGCTGGTGGAGCGCAAGCATTAGTTGCTAAAATGTGCTATTTTGTTTTGCTTCATCTGAATCAGATGCAACATCAGAGGAATAGATTGTATCTGATGTAGCTCACATGAAAATGTCAAGGTAATGTCAACTGAAATTTGTTTATGTAATGAGCATGGTACATGCATAATTACCAGTTATATGAGCTTAGATTGCATTCACAGAAATAGGTCCCTTCACTGTGGATTGACTGGAATACTGGCTTTGGCATGAATAATAATAAGAGCTTTAAAACAAAGTGAGGTAAAGAACTCATGTAGTCTCCTTACCTGTTTTTCATAAATAGAAAGGTGACAATCAGACAAAAAAGCAACAGGTTTGACAGCAAGCAGCAGCAAAGGTAAAGAAAACAATCATATATGGGGCTTTCTAGGCAAATTATATAGATAATGAAAGCACCATCGTTAATGTGGCCTGGAACTGGTTGTGCTCCACAAATCACAGCTCAGAGGTTTGTGCCTAAATGTGAAAAAAATGGGAATTCCTCTATTCTTTGAGATCAGGTGTTGTTGGTTTAACAGAAATATGATTAACTAAAACAACTGGCAGAGCTACTGAAGGGTTCAGCATATATGAATTATGTTGTATACAGCAAAGAGATAAACAATTTTATTATATCACTTACATGAAAGAGTTTCAAATGGGATAATGCGGAGATACAGATTTTAACGTAGAAAGTGGTATCTTCAAAGTTGTTAGAGAGAAAAATGTTTCTGAAACATGGGTCATTGTGGAAGATCAGTCCCTAGTTACCAATTTGAGAAAAAAACATTGCTAATGAAGGTAAAGCCCAATTTTCTCAGAAATGAAAGCAGCATTTTTTTCTCCACAGTGCCACTGAACCAGCAAGAAGAGGTTTTTTAAATTTGATTTTGGTAAGTTGTGAAGACATTATAGGAGAAGTGTTAGCAGAAAAGATCCTTAGCTAATGTGGTCACACACTGATTCCATTTAAATGAAGTGTAGATTTATAGCAGCTTTCATTTTTAAAATGGCAAATTCTGAAGAATTAAAGAAGCTCCTAGCAAGGTCAACTAGACTTGAGAGTTGGAGAACTTGGGGTTTTTTAAGTCAAAAGTGCAAAATTATTTAGAACTTTTACCCCCCCCAAAAAAGAAGAAAAATGCTTTGTCTCTTAAGTGGATAATTTGATAGTTCAAAAGGGATATCTAGATATACAGAGAACTGAGAATAGAGTAGGCAGTATGAAAATCCATTTTATAAGTCAGAAAATACTGTGAAAAAGCGAGTGTCCTAGAGTGAAGCTGGTTTAAGCATTTTTCAAGAACTTATGATCAATTGCGGTAGGTTCTTTACTCACATGAAAAGAGAGAGCAGAAAGAAGGGAGATCATTACACCATGACTGTAACATCAAGATTAAAGGTAAAGTCAAGGTGACCTCACGACTAAATGAATTCATTTGAAGTCAGTTTTCAATAAGGATATTGATGTTGAACATGGGGCCAAAGGGTAGGTGACTGAATAACTAGAATGAGTGCACGAAATGGAAATTACCATATCTGGGAGACAAGGAAGGCTGTATTCTCAGTAAATGGATTGGAACTTTTTAGTCATAAAGTACTGGATGGGGAAAAAAGTCTGGCATATATGAAACTTCAGGCCAGGAGTTTTGTTGACTGTCAAACTAGAGATGGTACTGGATGAATGGAGAGTAGGAAGTGTTTTACAAATATTTAAAGAAGAAATTAATCCAAGGAGCTACAAAACTGTATAAAATGCTTTATGATATACTTCAGAAGAAAGAATTTGGAGGTAAATGAATTAAGAGATAGCAAGTGACATGGATTTACCAAAGGTAGGTTATACCTTCTTGTCTTGACAGACAGTTGTCCCCCTTGCTGAAGGAAATATAATAGATCACTAAAAGTCAATAATATTCAACTGGGGAAGTATTTATTAAGGCAGAGAAAGTAGGAATTTGTACACGATTAGAAAGATGTGTAAGGAACATGAATGAGGAATTCCCAAACTATGGTTGGAAACAAGTTGCTTGTAGACTTGCTCTTGGATAGGTTTGGGGGTGGATCTTATTTAACACTCTCATTAATGACTGTGGCACAACAAGGTTTTTGCCAGTGGCATTTACAGATCACAAAGTTGAGATGCATCATCAGAGGATCAAAACATCATGAAAGAGTATCTCCTGAGGTCCATGAAGTAACATAAATTGGGGAAAAGATATAAGTTAGCTTGCTTAATGACTCTATATTTATATGGAATGTATCATCTGAAAATAACAGAAGAGAAAATGATACCTGTTGATTGTAAGGTGAATATGAGCTCCAAGTGTGATGAAAAGGCAAATATGATCCTAGAGTTTTTGGACAAGTATTTTCAATGGAGATAGTGGCATGAAAACTTCCCTATCTGTGGTGTTGGTAAGGTGTCATCCAGAATATTGTTCTTAATTCTGGCCTTCATAGTACAGAAAAATGAATATGAACCTACTGGAATACAAATAGAGGGTCACTAGGATGGTCAGGAGAATGGTTGATTTATCTTATGTATTACATGAGAGCTTGCCTAGCCAAGGGACTCAGAATTTGAGAGGGGATATAATTTCTCTTTATGAATGCATTGTGTATGGTGGAGAGGAATGAGTGTTAGGAAAGAAGAAAAGCTGAATGACAGTCACAAGAAAAAAAATCCATGTAAAATAATCCTGAAGAACATCAGGGATGGAAATTAGAACCATCAGAGAAGTGAAGTTATGGAACATCTATCAAATTCAAATGCTTGGGAAAAAAATAACTTATTTTATGATAGAAATCTGTGAAAGGGATGATGTGATTTACTGTGATAGCAGTAGACTGAATATCATAACGTAGGTCCAATATACTGCCCTCCTAACAAAAAAGGAAATAAAAAGTTGATTCTCTTAAATCATTGTTAGACACACTTCCAAAAACTTTTATTTGCATTTCTTTCAGTAGGATTCTATTTATACCAACACATGCAGTCTGGTTTTGCTGCTGCTTCAGTAAATGAGCTTCTGCTTGAAATATTAAAATGTTGTTAGCTTTTCCGAAGAACTCCGAAGTTGCTTTCTGTTTCTGTAATCCTACATGCGCCCATAATTCTGTTTGTTACTGGAAGTTCCATTCCTGTTGTTTGAGTGTTTATAACTTCAGTTGTTATAACTCAAGAACTGGGTTATTGTAAACTCTCACACTAAAGAAGGATGTAAGCACCAAGAAGAGAATGGAGTTATTTCATTTTGCCCTAGGAGAAAACTGGTAATAATAGGACAGAACTAAGCAAAGCGAGAGAAATGACTACCAGGAAACTGAGAAATCCCCATCACAGAGCCATGTTAAACTCCACTGGAAAAATCCTTAACATAAAATGCAGAGAAGATTTCGTCCCGTAGAAGTGAAAAAAAACGCCACCTGATTTTTCAGTCTAATCTTGATTTTTTTCGATACTCTTCTCTTCCTTTCTCTTATCAACGCATTGTTATGGTATTACAGTGTACATTTCCACGTGGTGAGTGTTCATAACAATGTAAGCACTAGGATGACTAAACACAACAACTCATAACAAAATGTGGCAGGAAGGGAGGAATCACAATGTAAGGTCATCAGTTAAGCTATGAGCAGGCTTACTGTTTCGACCACCCTGTTGCTGCTGAAACATATTTGAAGCATTAGGCCAAGCTATAAATGAAGCAGATATTTTCCCTTAGAATCTTAGAGTAAATGGGTCCAGTAAAAAGTCATCGGTTGGTTGTTTTGCCCCTAAACTTTCATTACTTGATTTTCCTGAGCCATTCATTACTACTGCATTCATGTGCTACTGTATGCCACTGTACTTCGTTCCTCTCTATACATTGTCCCTCTGCTTTTTTTCCTTTCCTGGCCTAATTCAGAATGAATGGATGAACCTAAGCTTAGTGGATTTTTGTTTTGTATTGATGTGGATTCTTCTGGCAGCTATTTCCATCTTCTTTGAAATATCTTGGCTTCATTTTTATTTGGATTTTCTGTCTTGGCATGAATATTATACTATTATACTGGTTAGCTGATTTCCAAATCAAATGGCTTATGAAGTAACCGAAGTAAAGTACTCTTATAATGCTGAAATACTTTGAACTGCACAATGAAATTTAGAATGAGCATAATTACCATTTCTGGAGACTCCTTTGTTTTGGGAGTAATTGGTTTTTCACTATAATTATTATAAAGCAAAGTAAAATTATTGGAATGCTGGACATTTTTAACTAAGCGTTGGCTACCAAAAAGAAACTTGCATGGCAGCAGCCTCAGCTTCCTGGGGTTATTCTGGTTTGGAGCATAAGCTCTGGTATCCAGATTTCACTGGCGTTCCCAGTGAGACTGTTTCTGAGGATCCTAGAAGTAGCCAGTGTTCTTCCCACCTAAGTATGTTATTAATAGCTGAATATTACTGCTTAACAATTTAAGCACCAAGCTGAGGGCAGCCAGCACTAGCAGTTTGGTTCCATCTTAACACTCATCCAAATCCCAGCAGGAGAAACTGTAGAGTAGACAAGGAAGACCCTGAACGAAGCCGTGCAGACAGGGCACTTGGAGGAGAGGTGCAGGAGGTACTCAGAGAGCTGGCCTTTGCTCTCCGGGCTTTTTTGGTGTTATCATCTGATGGAAGTCTCATGTAAAATACATGCAGTTTCCAGGGAGATGGGTCTGTCTTCTAACAGTTGAGTGTCCTAATCATGGGGTCAGGTTTTATTTGATCTGCTCTTCAGCGGATCACACAGTTTTTGTCTGCACAGAAGCACAGGTGGGCTGGAAGAACAGAGAGTGCTGTCGGCTGGTACATCTGCTGGTGGCCTAGGAGTTTAGGATAGTCCTTTGAGTTATGGGAGATCTAATTTTATTGGTATGCAAACTGAGTACCTCTAAAGCCTAGACCTTCCTACTTCAGGGATGAGTTCTTTAGCCACAGTCTTGACTGTACCTGTTTTGGAGGGACCTTTCTGAGCGACTGGAGTGCAACTCATTTGCTTGTCCGGGTGAACCTTGACAGGAAAGAAGCAAAGGCTGGAGGGGGGCATTTGTCCCCTCAGGGCAGGCGCTCTGGAGAAGGAGCAGGCATACACAGGGAAGTATGGTTACAGGATGGAGAGTTTCCACTCCAGTAAGCAGACCCTGGAAACAGGAGGTTGCTGTAGGACTAGGTAGCTTTTAGGTCCTTAAACCATGAGGTAGGCCTTTGATTCCACTTCTCGTGCCTACAACTGGCCTAAGCTGTTGGTCTGATTTGCACTCTCATGGTTAGTAAGCAGAGATGTCCTGCCACTAAATTCACTTTGACCATTTTTACGCTGACAAATGTCAGAGACTGCCTTGTAGTTTAATTGACATTTAAAAGTTGCATATGTAAATATTTTCCTCTCCCTGTCCACAATTTATTAACTACTGCAACACATCATTTTATGCCTTAAGCATATGTATCCTTTGAAGATGGAGAAACTATTATTATCTTTAACATTAAGTAAATACTGCACAGAATGTATACAGGCTGGCCAAAATCTAGCAAACTGAGGTCTTTATTCCTAAAGGTATCTGGATTTGACACAAAATGAAATTGCACTTATTTAAAAAAAAAGAAACTCTATGAATAGCTATTATGATACCATTCTGTATAACTTTAAGAAAGCCATTTTGCCTTAAAAATGCCATATTTTAATGCACACAGCCATTTTACAGTATCATATGACTTTCTTTAAGAGCACTACGGGATTAGTGCCAGTGGAGGATAACAATAAAAGTTATACTGTGACAATTATGATACAATTATTTTCTGTGTTTGCATTTTACCTCTGTGCTGGTTTTAAAAAATTCTGGTTTCATAAAAAACATAGTTCTTCTTAATGCCCAGTGCTGCAGGTAGTTGTGAGTTCATTGACATTTATGTTTTCATCAGATATTTTTCTCCTTCACATTGTTTATGTTTCTCTGTGGGAACGGCAAAAAAAGTCTGGCAGAAAAGGAAAGGAAATATGCCCTCAAAGCTTCACCAAGTGTGGTGTTAGTTTAGATGTGTCAGAGAACATAATCTTTTGGCTGGAAATACGGCATGGAATCAGATGTACTCTCCTCTTTTAGGACAGAGCTCGTGTGATTTTCCTGTCACCTGTTGACTGATGCTTTTGTCGCTGTCCCGGGGCAGATACAGAATGGCTGCGTGTCTCATGGTTTGTCACCTGCTTGCAACTCTCCATATTAACTATGTATGAGTGTTAGTAAGAGAGTGTGTAAATTCAAGACAGCAACTGTCATTTTAGTAGTAATCAAAGGCAATAGAAGCAATTAGGCATCACAAAAGAATAATTAGCAGCTTGAATTCATTTTTATCGTGGTCTTCTACAGTGAGGCAGGAAAAGAGCATAAACGATATTAAAGCAGAGGTGCAGCCATTCTGTAGTATTTTCCTTGATGTAAATAATCACATATGGCATAATGAATTAAAAAAAAAAAACAAAGCCAAAACATGGCAAAGATTTACCTTAAAATTAGCATGTCACAAGAGCAAGCATGAAGGAAAATGGCATAATCTAAAAAAACCCGAACCAAACCAAACCACCCAACCCCACCCCAACCAACACGTCTTATGCCAAGGTGTGTATGAATGTATCAGCACATTACAGGTCTTGAAAAAAACCCTGCTTCTCTGTTTAGCTTAGTTAAAACTCATGAGCACATTAACGAATGTGGCCTGTTGTCATGGAAGCATCACAACCCTTGATCAAGAACTGAATAACTGAGTATAATGAGCCACGAGTTTTTTCCTTAATAAAAGAAGAAGGAACAGGATTATCACAGTGCAGCAAAACTAGGAATATTTTAATAAGTGAAATAAAACTCGCTATTGCCAGGAAAAGTTTTTTTTTTTTTAAAATGTAAAAATTATTGATGAGCTTTGAGATGACATTCATTTTTCCATTAGCTTTTGTTAATATACCTCAGGGTATATCATTAACTAAGCTCAGAACATATGGTCTGAATATCCCATATTTGCTGACATGGTTATATTCATTTCAAGTATTTTTGTTAACAGCCATGTGCCAATTCTGCTGAGAATGAAGAAGTGAATTATGATAAAGTTCAATCGTTGTTCCTGGCGGCCTCAGCTTGTTTACATCCTGACAATGTACAATTATGCCAAACAGCTTTTGTTTTACAGGGCCTATATCAACCACTATAAAGCAGAATATCAGTAAGAAAATAGTGCAAAGTTTAGGAAGGGAGAATGATGTTAATGTGTATTTACAAGACATAAGTGCAACAAGTATTTATAGTGCTTTATGGTACAGCTTTAGAATGCTGGTTTAGAACTTTACATTTTGAAACACTTGACACTTTTCAGTGGTGGTACAAAACTCAGCATAATATATTTATCTTACTTTTCTTTGTTGCCCCTCCAAGGCCCTTTAGAAGTAATGCAGAGTTCCCTTGAGTGTCATGGACTTGCTGTTGAAAGCCACTGCTTAGAAAACTAAGCCAAACCATTTAGAAAGAAAAAGATGTCTGCCAGGAACTAAAGTATAATTCTCTGTACTATAAACAATGGTTATATTAGTATTTATATAATTGCAAAAGGAAGAGAAGGTTTTAGTCCCAGTTTACATGGTCACATCAAAATATTGAAGCTTATAAAAGTCATTTTAAAGTGACTTGTGTTATTATGACCAGATTAAGTCTCAAATACTGAACAATTTAGCACTTGCAAAAGTGAGGCAATATGTTAGAAAAAAAAAGGTATCAGTCTTCCCTTAGGCAATAAATTCAGAGACAGATAAGGCACACGGTGTATGCCTGTTGCATTGCTGAATCTTGGCAATTCCACAACAGACTGCACGCCCAAGTTATGGGTTAACTTGTGGTTTGGAAAGTGTGGTAAGTTGTTTATTTATGTGAGGATTTCAAAGCATGGTAGTGAACAACCTTATAGTCAGGTAGGATCAAGTCTTTGTTATATGACCTCTGTGTACAAGTCTTGTGCTGAGAAATGGTTAACTGAGAAACATGGTGAGAAACTTGCATGATTTTTGTGCTGGGTTTACCAATGGTGGGATTAACAAAACAATTCTTCTTTAAATGGTCATAAAATCTATGGAAAAGATACTGCTTTAACAGACTCAGCTGGACAGGGTGCTGGGCCATCTTGTCTAGACTGTGCTCTTACCTAGAAAGGTTGGACCAGATGATCCTTGAGGTCCCTTCCTACCTAGGATTCTATGATTCTGTAGCTCTGAGAGTTTCAATGATTCCACTCCATTTTGGGAAGAGTCAGAGGGTAGATTGCTCAGAAATAAGATATATTCCTCCAGATATACTTTCTATTGCTCTTAGATATAAACCAGATGGACTCTCCACAAGGAAATTATTTTACAATTAATTCTTGACCTCACCTGTATGAATGCTATTGTATTTTACTTAATTACTCATGTTGGTGCAGTTGATATGTGACTGGGTTATAAAGAACTAGAAACCTCTAATTAATGGAATTTATGTAACAAGATGTAGGAATCTGATGTGAGTCTGTAACAAACCTTTTGCTGATTATAGTAAATAGATAAATATCTCATATATACTTCATATTAATGATGTATTGCATTAGGTTTTGATTAGGCTTAATGAGATTTACTCTATGTCTGCAGCAATGCTCAAATTACTTCAAAAATTACAGAAATGGAATAAAATGAAAATACTCTCCTTCAATTTGGTTGAAATGGCCTTAATTTATATTATTATGCAGCCCATTGAGTTCTTTGAAGAACATCCAAGCTGTTTCCACACTTATTTTTATAAGGATATGGTTTAAATAAAAGAACTATCAGAACTGTTCTTGTATTCAGCCACATACATTGTCATTACTGGCAGAATATCATCCCATTCCTTTGAAATTAGAAATGTTTGTCAGATATCACAGGTTTCAGCCACGTTTCTCTGTGAATTCTAATTAACATGCTGTGTTTAATGAGCTGCCCTCAAGTTTCTGCCTCATTTCTATAATGAATATTTCTAGTCCCTGCTTTAGGATTCAAAGGCATCATATATAAGGGTTTTGCTCAAAGGCTTTTGAGTTTTTCTGTATTGTTCTTCACCTTCTACTGTTCTGGTTATTTGTTATTACAGTGACACATGAAGTTCCAGCCGATCAGATGCCCTCATGCCAGATACAGTATAGTCCAAAGGGGAGAAAATTGTAGCCCAGAATTGTATCTCTAGAATCAGAATCAAAAAGGAAAAAAATGCACAAAACCCCCCAGCAAAACCCAGCAGACAAGCAGTAGGGGAATATTAATGCCTGGAGTCCCGTGGCAGCCTAACTGCAAAATCAGCAAGAGGATCCGCTCTCCTGACTTGCAGATTGGATCCAGCTCACTGGGATACATTTTCGGAGAGGCCCCGCAGGCGTTGGCAGGGAGCAGGCTCCAAGCAGGCTGGTTGTGGTTCTGGTACCCCAACTTATTTTCCAGTCACCTTGTCTTTTCATTTCCTACAACTAAATTCCCCCCCCCCCGACTCTTGATCAGGGTGTCTCTTCTGGTACTGTAACTGGACATAAAAGCAATCTCAGGTCCCTGGCTCTTTTGTCAGAGGAGAAGGGTTGTTTGTGCTGGGTTGCCTGACAGATGCACACCCAAAGTTTGATGGGGAAAGGACTGTGATTCTTTAGAACTGTGTATTGGAGACATTGGGTCTGGGAGACATCAGGTCTGAGAACGTCTGGTGGGTCATGGGCCAAGAATGAGTCCTTTTCATGACACTTCCAGGCAGCAACTTTAAGGTTACTTTAATATATAGATCAGGCTGGGAGGGTCATTTAAATTCTGTTCCCACCTCAGTTACACAGTGGTCTTTATAACTTGTACATCCTTGATATTTAATTAGGAGGTGAGTTTCTCTAAGCGAAATTACTTAAAAAGATCTTTTCCATTCAAACTAATTTGGATTCTGTTTTATTTCTTCAAAACACAGCTTAACGCATTTTCAGTAAAGCTAGTTCTTTTGAATATACCTTTGATACATTTATACTGCATTTTAACTGAAAAGCTGAACTAAAACTACATTTCACATAGTAAAATCAAATGTTTTCAGCAACAATCACATTCTCCTTAGAATTCTGCCTTAAATTAAACCATATTTTTAGCCTTGAAAGCTTTTGTGGAGAAAATGTTTTCATCAGCTTTCCCTGCACACAGAAATTTCTGAAGAATGGAGTGTGGTTTACTTTGAAAGGAACATCTGCATCCATATGGAGTATGGCAACCTGTGAGTCCATTCTGGCACTCATTTAGCCAGCACGCTGAGGAAGATTACAGATGTGCCAAGTTGTTAACAGGAATATGTTGATCCAAATTGCCTGCTAAGGGGCAACAACTACTATTTCAGTCCACAGCCAGCAAGAGACTGAACTGAAACTGTGGGCTTTTAGTTAATTATAGACCAATTACTTCGTCTTTGGATACAGAAGGATGAATTTCAGCCACAATATATTCCTTGGATGTTACAAAAAGCTAACCTCTTGTTTTAATTTATACAACATCCAGTTAAAATTTACTTCCTACACTAGAATCATAAAATATTCTTTTTTAAAATTCACAGGCTCATAGATTTTGATGCTGTTATGAAATGTACTAACTTCACTTCTATAAAGACTGGAACGAGACCTGGGGAGTGCACTCAGCTGTTACAGCAAATCTACTCATAGCAGAGAGGGAGCTATTGCCAATGTGGAACTGTTGGACTTTTGCTTCTAAAAATCAAATCCTAGTCCATTAAACACAATAAAATTTATCCAGAAAATCTTTATTCTCATGGGTATTATCGAAGTCTAAAAGATTATTTGCTGTAATAGCACTGTCTGTGTGCACCTATCCTATCTTAAGATATGACTACTGTATTTTTTTACATTGTCCAATAATTATCTGCAATTTGCTGTCTTAAGAGTCTTCTTTTATGGTAGATATGATGAAGCACACAGTGCCCAAAATGTGATCAATAATCACTACAGCTTGCATCATTTGGACATATTTTAATTCAATTTAAATATAAAATAACATTTTATATTGTGGGGATGGTCAAGTAGTGGCACAGGTTGTCCAGAGGGATCGTGGAGTCACCGTCCTCGGAGATGTTCAAAACCTGACTGTACATGGGCCCTGAGCAATCTGCTCTAGGTGACCCTGCTTTGGGCAGGGTGTTGGTCTAGATGATCTCCAGAGGTCCTTTCCTACCTCAATCATATGGTGATTCTGTGAAATTTTACAACTTCAGGCCAATGCCTCTTTCATTTTGCTTCATTGACCAATGATTCTTCATTATAAAAACTCTACAAAGTTTGATAACCAGCAGAATAAAATCTATGCATTTCTTAGCTCCGTAATTTCATGCACTGTCTCTTCCTCATGGCTGTCTCGGCATGTTTAGTCAGTTCACTTTAATTTTTGAATAGCTTGATTTATTATCTAGTGCTAAAACATAACACCTTTCTATTCCGTTTTCTGCTTGTCTGTCTAGATATTCATCCCAAAGTGGTTCTTTACATAAGTATTTCAGAGAATGGAACTGTTTTTAAGTGCCATTTATAGATACTGAATTATTAGCCTTTCGGTATAGCCAGTATGGTCAAACATGAAGCCCTTTGGGAATCAAGAAAATTGAGTTGTCTTTCATCTATGATTTCTTTTTTTATAGAGTATCTCACTTGTCCTTTTTAATACCAATAATCTGAAAGATGCATATATATATTTTAGATAAACCAAAAGTTAAGTTAATTTCCAAGTTTTGTTGATGTGAATGATAAACTTTTTGTTAAAAGCAAGTTTTCTGCTTTTGAACGGGTGATGTTGGCGTTCTTCCCTTGCAGCTATTGCTACTAGACAGACATTGATAAATGAATATGTGAAACTAGCATAGCATCTTTGCATTCTTACTTAGATTATAATAGC